>NC_068971.1:17244962-17596193 GCF_016808095.1 Vigna angularis
ACTTTATTGGATTCCAACGTATACATTATTTTTCTAATTATTCTTTACTTATATAATCCCCAATGGAGAACAAAATGAAAAAAAAAAAAACATAAGGGCTAGGTGAAATTAACCAAATAATTACTTTCATTATGAAATAGTTAAGTTGGTGTGATCTTTTGTCCTTTTTTATATATATTTTTCTAACATGCTTGTATTGTTTTTGTCACATACATTTAAATAATCTCAGAAGGAATATTCTGCCAACATTCCACAAGTGCAAAAGGGCTCATAGATTTGGACTTCACATAGTAATTGCAACGCACTAGCATCTATTTTATTCAGAAGCCATATGATTTAAAATTTAGAAAAAAAGAAGAAGCAAGTATCTAGTGCTAGGTGTTTTGCTTTAAAGGGAAAGAGTATATATATTTCAAAGTAGTGGTTTTCTTTCTTTTGGTTTTACTAGTAATTTAAAAGCATTAAATTAAAGAGATTATGTTACTTCAAAACCCCTTTACTGTATCTTAACAATTTATGACTTTAAGCAAAAGTTAATCTAATTTAATTGTCTGACAAAATCAAGAAGAAAGATGAAAGCATAAGTCAAATTGTAAACCTAATATCTATCTTTGTAATATTCATATGAAAGCAAAAATACTGAAAATAGTGCAACTGAAAAATAATATGCTTTTCATTCTTCTTGTCGTGTATGTATTAATGAAAAAAAAAAGGAGAGAAAGAAACAACATTAAAATAAAATGCTCAGGTGAAGTGTAGCCTCAATTTGGGGAAAAAATGTTTGGTTTTTGGCAAGGAAGTTCTTCATTAGTTAATGACAAGCTTGAGTTTGTGTATGTTTTTTAATTTGTGAAAAGGAACAAAACCTAGGTAGGCTTTAGTAAATATTGGTTTGGGCTTCAAATGGATCAGGCCTATAATTGGAATGTTCTTCAACTTTTCTTTTATTACTTTACTTTGCTAATCTAACCACAAACTTAAAGAAAAAGATTAAACATATTCCTTGAAAATATATTTAAGTTTGATTTTACTCAAATTAAAACCACTTAATTTTAGTCTCCTATTTTCACACTCATTTTTTTTTATGACAATGTTAATTTGAGTGAACGGAAATAAGAGGCCATTCACATGTAGTGTAATTGTTTCACATCAGACACTAAAGCTGAATTTTTACACATTTACAAGGACAAAAAAATTTATCCTGGTGAATTAATTTTTAAATGACACCAAATAATGTAATTAAGTGAATAAATATAATGTCACTTAACATTACAATTTTACTTTGTAAGCTAATCATTTTGAAAATAAAAAGAATATTCATGACACTAGTACAAAAACAACGTGTTAAAAATGAGCGGTGACATTTTTATAAATAAATGCAACTATTAAACGTCGTTTAGAATTGTAATTCGACGTAAAAGGATATAAAACGTCGAAGCGAATTCAATAAAAATTTGAGGGGGAGATTGAAAATTCATTCACTTTATCTTAGCGCGCGATACCCTCTTCTCTTCTCAAACTTTTCTGGAACGAAGTTTGACGAACACCATATGTAATCTTTCTTTCATTTGATACAAATGCATGTTAATTAATTACTTTATGTATGATTTTTGTTTGTTTTAACCGATTATTTTCGTCCTCTTATCCTTCATAGGCGCATTCTGGTTTCTCTCACTGTGACAAAACTTTATTCCGATGAACCCACCTTTTGAAGGTTAGTTTTCGTTTTCGTTTTGAAGAACTTATTTGTTGAACTTGTTTGTTATTTTTTTTTTGAAGTTGTTTGTTGTTGTTATTTAGTTGGACTTGTTTATTGTTATTGTTTGATTGAACTTGTTTGTTGTTGGTTATTATTGTTTGTTCTTAATTAAAAAAACATAAAAAAAATTTATTAACGTCGAATATTGAAAAAAATTCAACGTTTAGTTAACGTCATATAATAATAAAAGTCGAAATTAACGTCAAATTTTTTAAACTCAATGTAAATTTAACGTCTCTTAATATGACGTCATTTGCGAATTCGCCGTTAAAAGCACAAAATATTCAATGTTGTACGTGATTTTTGTATTAGCGTGAAATTAGTTCCATTATTTTTTATTAATAAGATCGGGATATATTAACATATCAAATTATGACATTTGTAGAAAAGGTTAAAACAATTGTGAATGAAAAATAAAAATGTGATACCATTGATATTTAGTATATGCATACCTCTATCACATGGACGCATGTTAATAACTTTTACATTTAATTAATTTGAAGTTATATTAATAAAAATGAAATTTAAAAATATTGGTTATGAAAATATTTAGCAATTTTGGTTTCCCAGCCACCCAGTATATAACTATGGTAAACAATATACGAGAACAGATATGAAAACTAATAAATAAAATATAAAACATAAGTTTAACTGATTAACTTATAACGTGGTTAAAAAATTTCTGTAAAAGATTTCGATTTAATAAATTACACATATAAACGATAGATTGATTTGAAAATTATCATTTTCATATAATAAAAATGAAAAACTAATGAAATTATATTATTATTAGTTATTGTTTGACTTGGTAAACACGTGAATTCTACAACTCATCCTACTACATTAAATCTACAATTTCTTCTACCGCATTTCTTTGTATATATTACTTAATCAGTTTTTTATTATTCTTTCAAATTTCGGGACACATTCAACCCTTTTATTATTCCGCCCTACTTTGATCCTTAAAAAAAGAGTTGGAGCAGTCCGTAAAATTCGAATCGGACCAGACTCACAACGAGACGGACTAACTGTCAATTTTTCTTTTATATATATATATATATATATATATATATATTAAAAATATATTTAATTATATAAATATTTTTTTAAGTTTTTAAATAATTAATACTTTTAATTAGATAAACGAAAATAATTATTTCACTTATGGACTCAAATATATGGATTCAGATACATCTTTATTGTAAAATAAATAATAAATATTAAAATTTATGACATATATATTAAATTTAAATTTATAATTCAAAAACATTATTTTAATTATTCTTTACCATTATTTACTGGTTTCGTTCCTGAGCACAGACGAGAATTTTTTCATTTTGCGTGTTCTGGCAGTTGGGAAATTTTCCCTATAATGAGCATGTTCCTTAAAGTGAAGTAACTTATGGTTGCACGCTTTTTACTTGTTTCGTCTCGCCCGAATCTTATCTTAAAGTTATATTATAGGCTTACTTTTAGCAAACTCTTTAATCTCTGGAACTACTTCAATTCTAATTAATGAATAAGTATTTATTCCCTTTCCATAAATTGAGGTCAACAGAGCTCGTGTGTTGCATGGAAATATTATTCTGCCAATATTGAATACGGCATTGACTTTCCCTTTAGAATTAAATAGATCCTGAAAGAGTAAACATTTATTTTAAAAGATATAGGAATGAAGGTAGTAATTATGCATTGCAGGAAGCAAAACCTTGGTTCAGTGACCAAAGACCAGCAAAGCTAGTGGGTAAGACAACCCAGATCAGATGTCCACTAACTATGGTTTACAATCATCTCAATTTGGGAGTTTCTTCATGCAACTCGTTTTTCTATTCATGCACCTCATTAAACCTATAATTTCTACACTAGTTCTCATTAAAATTATAATAAAACGGGTCTCTTGACCCATGCTTACACACACTTTTATTTTGTTTTTTAAGTAGAGATGATAAAAATGACTAACTTTGACAGGCTAGCTTGATCGTCATGTGATGACAACTTCTTTAGGGATTTCTCATCCAAAGAAGTATCAACTTAGACTAAGACTAAGAAAGGGAAGAGAATAAAGACTTTCAGCGAAAACTCTTTCCTTATCTAAGTCTTAGATAGATTCTCTTTGCTAAAACACATTTGTATTGTTTTGTAGGTCATAAATAAAGGTTGGAAACCATGCCTATGCATCATAGGAGGCTTGCCAAGCTAAAGAGAGCAAAGGAGGCAAAGAAGGGAAGAATTTAAGCATTTTCCGGATCGGAACCATTACATTCCAGATTGGAAACATAGGAAAATGGCTACCGGAATGAAGACTGAGCCCAACCACCTGCTGCTTACGCCCAACCAAAATGCACCAGAATTCAGCTTTTGAAAAACACACGTTTTTAATGTTTTTGGAATGGAACTTGTAGCCCAAGCTGAGTAGCGTCTTAGATACTCTTCTTTAGTGATCTTAGAAGCTTGCAAAGTCAGATTTAGAGCTCTCTTTTCACCTATAAAAGAGAGGTCCATCTCCATGTAAAATCCAACTTGAATGAGATATTGAAGTGCTGTTGAGATTTCTCCAAACTTATATTCTTCGAGTTCACCTTATTGTGCTTGATTCAACACCTTCTCCTCTAGCTTCCTTCCCTCTTGGAAGGCCTTCTGAGATTGTGAGGCTTCAAACACGCACTGAACCTTCCATCGAACACCTGGTGTGCACTTGCGTCTTCATTCATCAACTCATTCCGCTACGTCCATTCTGAGTTTGGGAGAGCTGTCACTTGATGTGTGGAGTCGCTCCCATCATTTGGCATCAAGAGCCAGCACGTCCACGCTTGTCTTCAAGAAATAAGTTTCTCTACTTTGCAAATTTCCAATTATGTCATTGTTGTTCTGCTGTCACATTATTTTTGATTTTTTTTTTCAATTTTGTTTGGCTTAATTCGTGTCTGTGATTGCTATAATTGTGTTTTCACTTTTCCTTAGTGTTTGTTGATCATTTTAAACGGTGAAAATCATTTGTTTCAGTTCATTCCAACTTTCAAATTCATTTTAAACGGTGAAAATCATTTGTTTCAGTTCATTCCAACTTTCAAATTCATTTTCCAATTTTGTCAAAGTCTTGTGCATAGTATTGCAGTGTTATTTCTGTCATGCTGTCTTCAATCTGTTCCAGCTTTATTTTTCATTTTTAATTGAGTTCAAGTGCTTGTGTAGCCAGATATCAACCTATAAGGCAATGAGACAATGTCTAGCCTTGGTGATATGAGCTCAAACATGCCAAACCTTGAATCTGTTTCATGAAAATCTGCATCCAAAAGTCATTTCTGGTTTGATCTTGAGCAATCTGTTTCTGTCCAGTTTTCTTGTTTCTAAACCTTGAGACAAGTTTCTTTGATGATATTATACATGTCTCCAGTAATGGAAACTTGTATTAATCACTACAATGCAAAAAGTATATCTGAGTTGCTTAAAAATTCAGTAGCAAGTGCTGTCTAAATTTCCAGTCCAACCTTTCACCGTGCTTACTGCTTTGCTTGTGTCTTAGGTGTTTAAATTCTTCTAGCTGATTCTCTACAGTTCAATCTAGTGTTTTAGGAATTCTTTGAGTCATTGTGTGTGTTGTCCAGCCTTTGTTCCACAGATTTCTTAAATTTGATGTAGTTTTGGTGAAAATGTGCTGCATAATTGGCTACAACTAGTATGAATTGTTGAATCTGGCTGTTTCTATGCATTGTAAATGTTTGAGAAAGTTTATTTTGTCCTTTCTGTCAAAACAATCGGTACCGTTATAGAGTCGCGCAGCGGAATAAAATATTTGGAAAGCGTGTTACGGTCACAAATCAAGTTTTGATGGTTCGTTTTAGAAAATCAATTTTCTTAGAGAAAATTTATCAAACAGGTGATATGCGTAAAATGTAAAGAGTATAGAGAGCAAGAAAATTCAACACAAAATTTTTATCCTAGTTCGATTCAAAAGAATCTACGTCCAGTTGTTAATCACTATAAAAAGTGATTAACGTTTTCACTAAAAATCAGTTTAAAGATTTACAATAGAGTGAATAAAAAGAATGATAAAAACCTTCCTTCCACGAACGAACCGGAAGGGTAATCTGCACTTTCCTTCGACAAACGAACCGGAACAGCGCAGATTAAAATCTTCCTTTGATAGACGAACCGGAAGATGACCACCTTGCCAACTCGAAGAGAACCGCTCCGATTATCGACACACGAAACTCGAGCTTCTCCTATTCGCGAGACCAGGAAAAGCACTTGAGCTAGCTTTTTAGAACTTCCTCAGACAAACTGTATTCTTAAAAAGCTCAGAGTTCTTCTTAGAGTTTTGGAAGAACCTTATATAGCCAACTATTCTGAATTCGCAAAGATGAATTATAACTGCCACAGATAATTGATTATTGTTAGTGATAATCGATTATTTGAGTCAGTTACAGATTTTATCAAAAGTGATAATTGATTATCCTGAGGAATAATCGATTATTCCAGAGACTTTGGCAGTTCTCATCAGAACCAGTGGTAATCGATTATTTGGAGTAATAATTGATTATTTAAGAGCAACAAGGTTTTCAGAAAAGCTCAGGATAATCGATTATAGCTTCTAATAATCGATTAAATGCGTAACAGTTCTGGAAGTACAAGTTTTTCTAAGTATTACATGTTCAAACCCTTTCCTAATACATTTATAATCTACAAAATCATTTATCTTCAAATTTACCAATGCTCCTTGTTTCGGCTGTGTCCGGGCGGACCCTGCAAAAACACACGAGCTTACTGTTGAAGGCGGACGGGCGGACGACGAATACTGAGGCCGGGCGGATGAATGGTCTCGAACGCTGGAGCCGGGCGGACGAGCGATCACGAACGTCGGAAACGGGCGGACACTTTCAGCTGGATCCCACGAACCGAAGCAAGCTTCACTGGCGGGCGGCATCAATATGGACGATTGCTCTGTGCTCCAAACCGGGCGGACGTCCTCCAATCCGGACGCTCGCTCTCTGCACCAAGCTGGACGGGCGTCCTCCTCTCCTGGCGGATGATCCTTTGCTTTCAGCTCCAAGCTGGGCGGGCGTCCTCCCTCTCCTTGGCGCTGCTCCCCCCTCCCAGTTGGGGAGGGGCCGGGTACCTGCTAAAGGCACTCCGACGCTCAAGTCAATAATATGACAGAACGCTTGTGATGCGTGTATGCATCGTTCTCCCGTTCGTCAGAGTTCATACGTGAGACCTTTATTTATAGTGAGTTGTAATGGGCTTTTACCTTTTGGGGGCCTGGGAACGACCCAATAATACCTTAATCTTCATTAAGGACTTAATGTGTCATTTAGCGTTTAACCGTGTAATCAACGAAGTGCGTCGGTTGGGAATGATGGTCGGTCAGGGATGTTACCCTAGGTGGGCGTCCAGCTCTTGGGCGGACGTCCAGCTCTTGGGCGGACGTCCATCTCTTGGGCGGACGTTCAGCTCTTGGGCGGACGTCCGGTCCTCGGGCGAACGTCCTACTCTTGGGCGGACATTCCACATTGGGCGGACGCCCCACATTGGGCGGACATGCTAACCTTGGGCGGACGTTCAGCTCTTGGGCGGACGTCCTACTTCTTTGGGCGAACGTCCACCTCTTGGGCGGACGTTCCACATTGGGCGGACGCCCCACATTGGGCGGACATGCTAACCTTGGGCGGACGTTCAGCTCTTGGGCGGACGTCCTACTTCTTTGGGCGAACGTCCACCTCTTGGGCGGACGTTCCACATTGGGCGGACGCTCCACATTGGCGGACCCAGTCCTTGGGCGATCGTCCTGTTTCTAAGGATGGACGGTCCTAGACTATTTGGCGGACGCCCGGATTACTGGGCGGGCGTGTCTTGTGCCGGGAGGACCTATCAGTACATAAGCCCCCGAAGCCCGAGCATAATTTTATTGTGCGAAGGGGTTGTCCGTGCCTGGATGGGCGTCATTTTTTGGAAAACCGCTGGATCCATGCAAACTCGGACTAATGTTTATTTGGGCGTTCGGTCTTTGTTGGTTGACACGGGTGGCCGCTCGTCATTTTGAACGGACATGCCATCTTGGGGCGGACGTCAAATGGGTGGACGTTTGTCTTGATTGTCATCTTAGGGCGGACGTCCAAATGGCTAGACGCTCGGCCAGATTGCCATTTTTGGGCGGTCATCTCACTCTGGACGGGCGTTCCATCTTGGACGTCCCTTTTTGAGTGATTGGACGCTCGTTCGATCTTTGGGCGGACGTGCTACTTTAGATAGACGTCCGGTTCTTGTGTTATGCGAGTCGTCCAGGCGGGGCGCTCGACTTTGGTACTCGACAAGGGTGAACGCTCGGCCTTGTGGCGTTCGAGCGGCCTTGGTCCTGATTGCCATTTTGGGGAGCGGCCTTGTTAATCGTTCGCTCGGTCTATGCTGGGAGGACTTATCAGTACAGAAGCCCCCCAAGCCCGAGCGTAATTTGATTGTGCGAAGGGATTTTTTAGATGGTCCCCGAATTGTTGGGTCCATGTGGTGGTCGTCTTGGCGTACCTTGGAGGACAAATGGCCGGATGACTGATTGACGTCCTTCTACTTCAGATTAGTGTTAAATGCCAGATTCGGCTATGTTACGGACGGGCGGCTGATTGCCGAATGCCAGATTTGGCTAAGTTACGGATGGCCGGCTCTTTGCTGAATGCCAGATTCGGCTAAGTTACGGATGGTCGGCTCTTTGCTGAATGCTAGATTCGGCTAAGTTACGGATGGCCGGCTCTTTGCTGAATGCCAGATTCGGCTAAGTTACGGATGACCGGCTCTTTGCTGAATGTCAGATTCGGCTAAGTTACGGATGGCCGGCTCTTTGCTGAATGCCAGATTCGGCTAAGTTACGGATGGCCGGCTCTTTGCTGAATGCCAGATTCGGCTAAGTTACGGATGGCCGGCTCTTTGCTGAATGCCAGATTCGGCTAAGTTACGGATGGCCGGCTCTTTGCTGAATGCCAGATTTTGCTAAGTTACGGATGGCCGGCTCTTTGCTGAATGCCAGATTTGGCTAAGTTACGGATGGCCGGCTCTTTGCTGAATGCCAGATTTGGCTAAGTTACGGATGGCCGGCTCTTTGCTGAATGCCAGATTTGGCTAAGTTACGGATGGCCGGTTCTTTGCTCAATGCCAGATTTGGCTAAGTTACGGATGGCCGGCTCTTTGCTGAATGCCCGACCAAGCTGAGAGTTGTTCTCGTTGGAACACTCTTTTTCACCAGCTTGGTCTTACTGGGGTGGACTGTCCTTCGCTCCGTCGTCCAACCAAGCTGAGAGTTGTTCTCGTTGGAACACTCTTTTTCACCAGCTTGGAGTTTAGTAGGGCGGACGGTCTTTCGCTCCGTTGCCCAACCAAGCTGAGAGTTGTTCTCGTTGGAACACTCTTTTTCACCAGCTTGGAGTTTGGTAGGGCGGACGGTCTTTCGCTTTGTCGCCATCGTTGCCCGTTACCTGCACCGTGAAGGGAACATAACGAATTTCAAGTTTAACGAGAGATGTGTCCGTACCTTTAAGGCCGAAAATATGCTATGGCCAAATGGCCGAGAAAAGGTTGAGGCCGAATGGCCGAGACTGTACTGAGGGCGAACGCTCTTAATCAGGTGGAGGCCGAAGGGCGAAATAGGCCGAGGCCGAAAATATGACGAGGCCGAACGGCCGAAATAGTTCTTAGACCGAGCGTCCTTAAATATGAGGAGGCCGAACGGCCGAGACTGCTGAGGCCGAACGTCCTTAAATATGTGGAGGCCGAATGGCGAAATAGGCCGAGGCCGAAAATATGACGAGGCCGAACGACCGAAATAGTTCTTAGACCGAGCGTCCTTAAATATGAGGAGGCCGAACGGCCGAGACTGCTGAGGCCGAACGTCCTTAAATATGTGGAGGCCGAATGGCGAAATCATGACGAGGCCGAACGGCCGAAGATAGGCTGAGGCCGAACGGCCGAGACAATGCTGAGACCGAGCGTCCTTAAATACGGAGTCCGAACGGTCAACAATACGCTGAGGCCGAGCGGGCCGATAATATGTTGAGGCCGAGAGTTAAGGCCTTATGGAGGAGCGCCTGATGAGGCGTGATGGACGAGCGCTTCAGCCAAGTGGATGGGCGCTCTTTGAAGCTGGACGGACGAGCGCTTGAGTCCAGATTTGGACGAACGCTCTTTGAATCCGGGCGGACGAGCGCTTAGGTCCGGATTGGACGAACGCTTCAGTCCGGCTTGGTTGGTCACCTGCAGCATAAGGGAAACATGATCGTATTTCTAGCTTAAAGGGTGTGTTCGTACCTTGTAAGGTGGAAGATATGTGTCCGAAGGGCCGAGAATAGGTTGAGGCCGAACGTCCGAGATTATGCTGAGGCCGAACGTTCTTAAATATGTGGAGGTCGAACGGCCGAGACTATGTTGAGGCCGAACGTTCTTAAATATGTGGAGGTCGAACGGCCGAGAATATGCTGAGGCCGAACGTTCTTAAATATGTGGAGGCCGAATGGCCGAGGACATATGTCGTGCGGCTATGAAGTACTGGTGATGGGGTAGTCCGTGCTCATTTCTCGTGGTCACCTTTGGGTAACCGAAGTTACACGGCCCCACGGTGGGCGCCAAATGTTTCAGTTGTGTCCGGGCGGACCCTGCAAAAACACACGAGCTTACTGTTGAAGGCGGACGGGCGGACGACGAATACTGAGGCCGGGCGGATGAATGGTCTCGAACGCTGGAGCCGGGCAGACGAGCGATCACGAACGTCGGAAACGGGCGGACACTTTCAGCTGGATCCCACGAACCGAAGCAAGCTTCACTGGCGGGCGGCATCAATATGGACGATTGCTCTGTGCTCCAAACCGGGCGGACGTCCTCCAATCCGGACGCTCGCTCTCTGCACCAAGCTGGACGGGCGTCCTCCTCTCCTGGCGGATGATCCTTTGCTTTCAGCTCCAAGCTGGGCGGGCGTCCTCCCTCTCCTTGGCGCTGCTCCCCCCTCCCAGTTGGGGAGGGGCCGGGTACCTGCTAAAGGCACTCCGACGCTCAAGTCAGTAATATGACAGAACGCTTGTGATGCGTGTATGCATCGTTCTCCCGTTCGTCAGAGTTCATACCTGAGACCTTTATTTATAGTGAGTTGTAATGGGCTTTTACCTTTTGGGGGCCTGGGAACGGCCCAATAATACCTTAATCTTCATTAAGGACTTAATGTGTCATTTAGCGTTTAACCGTGTAATCAGCGAAGTGCGTCGGTTGGGAATGATGGTCGGTCAGGGATGTTACCCTAGGTGGGCGTCCAGCTCTTGGGCGGACGTCCGATCCTTGGGCGGACGTCTAGCTCTTGGGCGGACGTCCATCTCTTGGGCGGACGTTCAGCTCTTGGGCGGACGTCCGGTCCTCGGGCGAACGTCCTACTCTTGGGCGGACGTTCCACATTGGGCGGACGCCCCACATTGGGCGGACATGCTAACCTTGGGCGGACGTTCAGCTCTTGGGCGGACGTCCTACTTCTTTGGGCGAACGTCCACCTCTTGGGCGGACGTTCCACATTGGGCGGACGCCCCACATTGGGCGGACATGCTAACCTTGGGCGGACGTTCAGCTCTTGGGCGGACGTCCTACTTCTTTGGGCGAACGTCCACCTCTTGGGCGGACGTTCCACATCGGGCGGACGCTCCACATTGGCGGACCCAGTCCTTGGACGATCGTCCTGTTTCTAAGGATGGACGGTCCTAGACTATTTGGCGGACGCCCGGATTACTGGGCGGGCGTGTCTTGTGCCGGGAGGACCTATCAGTACACTCCTCATTGGTAACAATCTCCCCCTTTTTTATGATGATCAAAAATCACTTTTTAAAAGCAACTTTGGGTTATCTGCAAAAGATACAAACTAACATACAACAAGAAGAGTTAGTAGTAACTTCACATATTTCTCTCCTTTTTTTATCATAAGCAAAAATATTTATAATGCTCCCCCTTAAGATATGCTCACCCCTCAACAAAAGAATAGGTGTATTTTAAACTTTCATAACACGAAAGAACAAAGTTCATCATAGAACACAGAAATTTAGCTCTTAATCAAGAAATACAAGTAAGACTTTAAAAAGGAGAGGTTGAAGAATAATCAGAAGGTGGAAGATGTCAACCAAAATTTTCTCCCCCCAAATGTAGTATTCCCCTTTTAAAAAAATTCCAAAAATTTAAGATTTATTCAGTCCAATGCAATGCATAAATTTGTAACAGTCAGTTCAGATTAGGCTTTATAATTCCGAAAGAGTTTAACATGAAAGCATTACAGCTAGCACAATTAGTTTAAAACTAACTTTGACAACACAGTTTACAACTTCCTAGACAACAACTGTCATACATCCATTCTCATATCACAATCTGCTCAATCCCATAAATTTAGCTATGCATATCAAAACAACATATACAAAAATTCAACCACAAGAGCTGATTCAGGTTTTATCTTTCAACAGTTTTAAACAAAATAATTTATATCAAAATTATGCAAATTTGATCAATTCATTTTCTGCATCCAGGCTCTCAATGTATATTATCATAGCTCATTCGTTATGCATTTGAACTTAAAAACAAATCTCCACAGAACCAGCTTTGAAATAGAAATGACAAGTTAATTTTCACATGTCTTAATCATCCAAAATTGCTAATGAAAATCTGTCAGCCAACTCATTTAAATGACTTTTTCATAGTTTTTTATGCTTGACAGAGATTACACCAAAGGTAACTTCATAGTACTCATGAAATTGAATATTAAGCCAGTTAAACACAAATTCAATAGATAATTATCAACAAAGCACTGAAATAACAATGCACGTGGCTTTACATGACATGAATGAAATTCAGCACATGAATATCTTAAATAGATGAATTTCACTTGATCAAAATGTGTAAACAGACAAGAACACACCATAGGATGAATGAAACAGTGATGAGCATATCATTTGCCTAACCAGAAATGAATATAACAGTAATTAAATAATGGAAGATCAAGTAAAAACAAGATGCAACATCACAGTTTAAACAACACTTGGCTCAAATACTTGGTGCTTGAACGAAGGCTTTGGATACCACTTGATGGAGTTGCATCCTGGCTTGTAGCATCAATTCAAAGAGCAGAATACCATAGAGCTCTCTTATCCTTTTGAAAACTTAACCTCCAAAGTAAAACAATATAGTTTTTGTACCCATAATCTCATTTGGGTCCTTTGAGGTTAGAGACATATTACTTTATAACAGGAATCCAAGCATATTTCCCATTTGGAACATCAAAATGTTTAATTCCACATTTGTTTGAAGTATGTCCCTTTTTCATGCAATAAAAACAACAAACATCATGCACCTTGTTTTTCACAAAAGTCCCTTTCTCAACCCAAACTCTCCGAGTTCTCTTAACTTTAGACTTTTTATGATGATGCATGTTTATATTTCTAACATTGCTCTTTCTAAAAACATTTTGAACATGTGGGATAGGCTTGATTCCTTTAGAAAGTAAATTTTCTAGTATGTCAATGTCAAACATGTGACTTTTACAAGATAAACACTTAATAGGTTTTTCATTTGGATTAGATTCAGACAATTTTGTTTCAAGATTACTAACTTTGTTTCTTAATATGACTTCCTCATCTAATGCATTTTCATATTTCCATTTCAATTCTTTAAATTCCTTTTTCATATTTTTATGAGCAGCATTCAATGTTTCAGATTCATCAAGTAATTCAAGAATCGCCTTTTGTAAATCAAATTCACTAGATTCATAGCTAGAATTACTTACTTGGCTTCCAGCATCATCAAAATTAGCTATCAAACACAAGTTTACTTCTTCAACAGAATCACTTGAACTAGAGGTGGTTGATGCATTATCCTCCCAAGCAATGTGAACCTTCTTATTCTTGTCAATTTTCTTTTCTTTTCTTTCTTTACTTCTTTTGTTGCTTGAACAATAAGCTTTCACATGGCCTCTTTCACCACCTCCATAACATTTGAAGCTTGAAGAGGAACCTTGATAGTCCTTCTTTTCCTTAAAGATTTTGCTTTCAGATGATTTATCGTTGGCCATCAAGCATAGATTTTCTTGCTCATTAGAATCGCTTAAGCTTGAGGAGTTTGATGTAGAGCATGAGTTCGAACAAGTCAACTTAGCCACATTCGATACTTCATCACGAGTGACTCTTAAAAATTTCCACATTTCCTAAGCACTTTTATAAACAGATACTTTGAAAAATTCATCAATGGTTAGTGCAGATAAAATTATATTCCGAGCCTTAATATCAAATTGGGCTCTTCTATTTTCCTCAACAGTCCAGTCAAAATATGATTTTTCTACTTCCACACCATCAATTGTATTTTTAGGAATTTATGACCATTTTGTATGGCTTCCCATATGCCTCTATCAATTGACTCTAAAAATATTTGCATTCTTATTTTCCAAAACGCATAATTTTCCCCCGTAAACAAAGAAGGTCTATCAATAGAAGCATCCCCAACATAAACTTGGTTATGACCGCCCATTTTCGAAAAATTTGAAAAACTATCAAAGCAAGCTCTGATACCAATTGTCGGAACAATCGGTACCGTTATAGAGTCGTGCAGCGGAATAAAATATTCGAAAAGCGTGTTACGGTCACAAATCAAGTTTTGATGGTCCGTTTTACAAAATCAATTTTCTTAGAGAAAATTTATCAAATAGGTGATATGCGTAAAATGTAAAGAGTATAGAGAGCAAGAAAATTCAACACAGAATTTTTATCCTGGTTCGATTCAAAAGAATCTACGTCCAGTTTTTAATCACTATAAAAAGTGATTAACGTTTTCACTAAAAATCAGTTTAAAGATTTACAATAGAGTGAATAAAAAGAATGATAAAAACCTTCCTTCCACGAACGAACCGGAAGGGTAATCTGCACTTTCCTTCGACAAACGAACCGGAACAGCGCATATTAAAATCTTCCTTCGACAGACGAACCGGAAGATGACTACCTTGCCAACTCGAAGAGAACCGCTCCGACTATCGACACACGAAACACGAGCTTCTCCTATTCACGAGACCAGACAAAGCACTTGAGCTAGCTTTATAGAACTTCCTCAAACAAACTGTATTCTTAAAAAGCTCAGAGTTCTTCTTAGAGTTTTGGGGAACCTTATATAGCCAACTATTTTGAATTCGCAGAGATGAATTATAACTGCCATAGATAATTGATTATTGTTAGTGATAATCGATTATTTGAGTCAGTTACAGGGTTTATCAAAAGTGATAATCGATTATCCTGAGGAATAATCGATTATTCCAGAGACTTTGGCAGTTCTCATCAGAACTAGTGGTAATCGATTATTTGGAGTAATAATTGATTATTTAAGAGCAACAAGGTTTTCAGAAAAGCTCAGGATAATCGATTATAGCTTCTAATAATCGATTAAATGCGTAATAGTTCTGGAAGTACAAGTTTTTCTAAGTATTACATGTTCAAAGTCTTTCCTAATACATTTATAATCTACAAAGTGCTTTTAAAACAATTAGAACAGTCTATCTTTTTGCAACATCATCAAAATCATTTATCTTCAAATTTACCAATGCTCCTCATTGGTAACAATTTCAAAGTTGTGTCCATTGTTCAAATGATCATATTTAGGCCTATATGCATAATCATCTCTTAAACCATCAAAATTGCCTTTAAAATGGAAGTGCACTAGTGAATTCATATTGCAATATGTTTTCTAGCTGTTTCAATGTTTAAACATCTTTAAAATGATGATACGAAATTGTTCGATGCATCAATTGAGCTGCTAAATCACTTCCAATCACTTTTGGGTTTAAAACCACCAATTTAGAAGCATGTTTCTGGTGCAGTGTTCAAATTAAGTGCTCTTTGAAATTTTATTTGCTCCAATTTTCAATTATGGGTTGGCAAGAGTTGGTTTAATGTTTCCACATGCAATTACATGATCAAAAACGTATAATCCAATCATAAAAAGCAATTGAAAACCAAGCAATCCAATTTTGAACCCCAAAAATAAAAAATCACAAAATCTTATACTCATTGGGGACTTTCGTCAAACAGTTTGACAATTTTATCAAACAATTTCATTGCACTTGAATTTGATCTGCGTTTCTTATTTTTCATGCTTGTTTAATCTATTATAGTGCCTCTCCTAGATTCCTTTTGTGTCCCTACTTTTTTTCCATACTTAAATCCATTTGAATTCAACTTGATTAGCTTCCAAAGGTGCTTTGCAATCTATTTTTGCGGAAACAAAATCTGGTGCAGTAACATGTTTTTGGTGTGACTGGTTTGGTTGTGTGAACTGGTGCTGTGACGTTTTGTTGAAGCATCCAAGCTATTGAATCCATTCCCCAACAGGGTATTATACTAGGAAGTGGAGAAAATGTTGAATTGGCTTCAAGAGTTGATCTCCAAGCTGTCTTTTGCTTCCTGATCCAACAACACCACTTCTTTGACCAGCACAACATCTTTTTCCAATCAGTTTGGATCTGGACCAATTACAGCCATTGCAATTTCACCTTTTCACTTGTATTAGGCATAATTTCAAGTGTTTTTCATTCATTATATCACAGAACCTTTGAGTTTTAATTTGCTTTTTCATTTGCAACTTAAGTGTCTTGGGAAAATGCTTTTCAAGTAATTCCGAGTGCAGAATTGAACATTGTAATAACTTAGGTTCCACTTTTTAGTGTGAAAGTGTGTCAAAGGGCTCAAAGTCTCACTTGCATTTTCACTTAGGAACGTCTAACATCTTTCATTTACATTTGCATTCCTTCTTTAAATTTGCTTGAATGTTTTTTATGTTTTTACGTCTCTATCCAGACACTTGTTGCCATAATGATGGTTGTTGTTGTGGCCTGTTGAATTGTCCTGATTGTCCAGCTTGTCCAGCTTGTCCTTGACCTTGACCCATGCTTGGGTGAGGTTTCCATCCTTGGTTGTAATTACCTTAGCATATGGAAATTGATTGGCCATGAAATTTACATCTTCTAAAGCCTCCACTGGAAAAGCACACTGACCATTGATATGGTCACCACCACATAGTTCACACATTTGTTGTTGTTGAACCTGTGCAACTCCCTTTAGCTCCTTTGGCAATTGAGCAAGTGTCTTTGTTAAATTCTCCAAATGTTGAGTTATGATCTTATTCTGAGTGAGCAAGGCATCATTTGATTGCAATTGTAGAACCCCTTTCTGTTGAATTGGAGTTCCTCTTTCATTGTGCAACTCGTTATCATTAGGAGCCATATTCTCTATCAACTCGGTTGCTTCCTCTGGAGTCTTCCATTTGATATTACCTCCAGCTAAGACATCTAACATCAACTTGGTTTGTGAACCAAGACCTCCAAGGAAAAGAAGGACTACTGATGCTTCATCAAAGCCATGCATGGGAGTCTTTCTCAATAAGCTTTTATATCGATCCCATGCTTGACCTAATGTCTCCTCCATGCCTTGTCTGAAAGAAGATATCTCTTGCTTCCCTTTGTTGACTTTAGATTGTGGGAAGTATTTGTTTAGAAACTTTGAAACCACGACTTCCCACTTAGTAAAGTTACCTTCTGGAAAAGAGTTTAACAATAACTTAGCATTGTCTCTGAGAAAGGAAACAAACTAAGCTTTATTGCTTCATCCGACACCCCAGTAATACTCATAGTGTTACAAATCTCATTGAATGTGGTGAGATGTTCATATGGACTTTCATGTGATAGCCCATTAAATTGATTGCTCTTCATCAATTGTATCAACGCCGGCTTCACCTCCATGTTTGCGGCATTGATGGACAAATTTATGAACACCGAAATACGGCGTCACAAACTTGTTTTACAATCGGCAAGTATGACCGAATTGTTTCAAGTAATAAACTTGGTAAGACCAAGTATCGTTCTCCCAAAGGACTCACGGCCTAGTTTAGTTATGTGATTCGTTGATTAGCTAAGACTTAAGAACGAAATAATTGGATTTTATATGCAAAAGACGAAAATAAACATGTATGCATGAGGGTGATCAATGGCTAAAACAAAATACAAATACTTTCAATGGAATATATGGATGAGTATGTTGTTGGGGTTCATCAATTTCATCTTATCCACTCTCATATATTTTAGGAATTCAACATTCAATTCATCATTGTTAATGCCACTCTCTAAATTACCTTTCAAGAAGGCTTCTCCCTAATTACGAGTTCATACGATTCCTAGCATCCCTAATAATTAGTTTATTCAGCGCAGGAGCTTAACGGCAACCAATATACTATTGGGAGAAATTCCCCAGATCTAGACTTCCCCGTACGTTTCCGTATCGACAAAATCAATAATCATGCAGTGAATGAGTTAAACAAAGCAAGCATTGAGCAAAGAAGAAAAACCCTAACTAATGATGAAAGAAAGCATAGGTCTTAAATATAAGATGTAAAAACAAATTCCATATATGAGAGTTTCATAAGACTACATTGATTCCCCCAACAACAATACGAGGTTTAGTTCACCATATTCATGGTGAAACTAGATGAACAATAATGAAATAAGGAAAGATAAAACCCTAAAAAGGTGAAGAGGTAGCCTGAGCATCCAAGATCCTCCTTCAAAGGGGTGGAAGAGAGAGTGTTTGCTTCGTCCCAGCCAAAGATACAAACCCTAGGAAACCCTAAAGCTTATATACTATTCGTAAATTACAGAAAAATTAGGCCCAAGCCCATAAGTGTGCCGCTTAGCGGTAAAGTACCGCTCAACGGTAAGTGCGCGAGCTCGGTTCTTCCCCTCAACGGCCATTTTGCCCTTCAGCGGATCCAACGTGACTTCCTGAGTGCCGCTCAACGGTAAACTGCCGCTGAGCGGCAGTTGCGACTTCTCCTTTTACACTTTTTGATGTCTTTTCTGATTCCATCTCTCTCCTTCTTCACTTCTTTCACCAAATTCACCTTAAAACCTGCACAAAAACACTGAAATCAAGCATAAACCTGTCCAGCTCTCTTATTTCTGAAAATAAGAATAAAAGCATGATTTCAAGCTAGTTTCTAAGCATAAAGGTTGCTTTTAGTATCAATTTTAAGCATGAAAATAACAGTTTTTCAACTGTTATCACAACCCCAAACTTAGAACTTTGCTTGTCCTCAAGCAAACAAGATGTAACTCAATCTTCCACCAATTCATATGATGGTTCACTCATTCAAAAATCTTCTTTTCAAGATAAGTAAAGACTTCAATCAAACTTATGACCAAGAATTCAATCAAGATGTGCACATGCTTTAGTGTTCACGAATTCATTTAATATCCAACAAAGGCTATTTTTCATGAATGATCAATCAATTAGGCATGGATGTTTATGTGCTCATGGAATACTTCCTCACCAGGTAAAGTGTTTCACTCACACTAAAGTGTATAAGAGGTAATCACTCATTCACTCCACTATCACAATGTCACATGAATTAACTTTGCCTTTCATTTAACCATAATCAAAAACATTAACAAGCATGCATCATCACAAGGACTTTTCCATGGCTTATAACGTGGCTGGGCTAACAAGAAAATTGGTTTTTCTGGATCACAAAATCCTTGAGTTAAGAGAATCATAACAACACAATTATTCTTATTTTTCCCAACTTTCGTTTGCATTGAGCTTTGCTTCTTCTTTTCTTTTCTTTTCTTTCTCTTTTTCTTTTCACATTCTTATTTCTTAGCTTCTTAGCTCAATGCTTTTCCCTTTTTCTTTTTCATGCTTTCCCAACAACCCCAAACTTGAACATTTAACAATATCACACAAGATTTTCTACTTAACTCAAGGTAAAGCTTTTCAACAAGGGTTTTCAATTTATGTTCAAGGCTAAGGGTTCAAAGGATAGAACACAAAGTGTTCTCTTTTAATGGGTTAACTTTATGAATTTGGCCAATAAAAAGGGTTCCAACAAATGGCCTTGATCATATGATGCAAAACAAGCAATTGATTCAATCATAGAAAACCTGGGCAAAGTCATTCATGCTTTCAAAGCAATAGCATTCAATCAATAAAAACTCTGGAGCTCAAAACCTCACATATAAGCTCATTCACATTTGACATACACATCGTGCTTAATCTCACAATCACAATCATAATATCCTGCATTTGTTCACAAAGCTTGTGAATCACCTGTATAAGCATTTTATGTGCACATCTATCTCAACATCAATCAATCAATAATCATCATCAAGCATTACTTATCACACAATCACAGTCAATAGCAAACCATCATAACAAACCAGGTTTCCAATAGAGTACATCAAACCTAATCTAAAACAAAAGTAAATAAGTTCAGAACACTTAAACCAACAAAAGCATAAGTTCATGATAGCATTCATCAGTAAATGCTATCTCAGCTCCTCATCAATCTGAGCTGTCCTCTGTATCTTCCTCTTCTTCCTCATCTTCATCATCTTCAAACACATCATCATCATCAGCTTCATTTTCTTCCATCTCCCTAACTGAAGCTTCAGCTGCTTCAGCTCCTCCTCCTTGCACCGGCTCCTCTGGCCAAGCTACCACATTATGGAATTCCTCCATATTCCACCTGTGAGTGGGAGGTGTATCATACATCCCCACAATCATCTCAGCAGTAGCCACCTGCCCTCTATGAATGGACTGTAACTAAGCACCTATAAGGGACATGTACATGTCCCTCATCTGGAACGGTTCTGCTTCATGTGTCTCAGCAAATGTCTGGCTCTGTGCTTGCCCTCTTTCTCTGCGAGCACGGCGTGGTGGAACTGGCTGAGCTGCCTCTTCACCTCCACAGTACTGTCTGTAATATGCCTCATTAATAGCTTTTCTTGGCCTTTCAAATGGTGGAGCAGAAGTGTCCACCCCAGCTATCTTACAAAGGTGAGTGATTAAGGAGGGATGTCCGAGGGGTGCTTTGTTATTTGAGGTATTACCACACACACTAATCTCATCAGCTATCACCTGCCCAATGTTAACATTTAAGTTCCTGATAGCAAAGTAGATGAAGAGTGCCCGACTGAGAGTAATATCTGACACATGTGAACATGGCTGAATGTTGGCATGAGAAAATGCCATCCAATACTTTGCAAGAGGAGTGAGATCAACCCTCCTAATGTTTACCACTGAGCCAGATCTATTCCTTTGGAAGTGTCCTCCAGGTATACATAGTACTCTTTCTACATCCTCAAAATCAGCCCCTTCCTCCATGCAAAGAGAAAACTGGCACTGCTCACCAGCCCACACAGTATCCAGGAAGTTATTAATAGAATCAGGATCATACCTGATAGCATGGCCTCTGACATAGCCCAGATAATTTTCAGCTGGATAATCACCAATTTTCTTTGCATTGGTGTAGAATTCTTTTACCACAGCTATGTTGGCAGGTGCAGGATATGTGGCTAGCTTTCCCTAGTCATTCCCTAACAATTGCTCTCCAAATTGAGGAGCAAAGTTAGGTATCATTCCAACTTTTCTTTCCATAAGGAGTCTTCTATCTTGCACCACCTTGAAGTGCTTCTCATGTTTCCGAGAGAGGAACCTACTAGAACGGGGCTGTTCTAGTTCCTTTTCCTTTCTCTTGGTTGCCATGATTTTCAATCTTTTTCCTGAAGAGGATGCCATTCTTGCATTCAAACATAGATACAAAACCACATATACAAAACCACAGAACATGATGTTAATCATTAGTAACACAGAACACAACTCCTTTCGAAGCTAAACCACCGCTAAGGGTCAGAATTTCCCCTCAGCGCCACCAGTGCAACAAATAAAAAAAAACCAAGTCTGGCAGAGTGCCGCTCAGCGGCAGTTTACCCCTGAGCGGTAACTCTGCAGAGTTTTGAAAAATCTCTTTTAAGTTGTCCTAACTCCACCCAAATGCAATTTTCAGTTTTCCAGATCAAAATTATGCAGTTTAATCGGTTCAAACATCAATTATATCATCAAATCATGCATACAAACCAAAACCCCTAAATATTCATGGTTTGACAATCATATTCAATATCAAAAACCCTAGAATGATCAAAATGCTTTTACTTACTTGGGTGGAGATACTAGATGCAATGAGAATGCTTCCAAGCTAAGATGCTCTCTTCCAACCCCAAACTTAGATGAAACACTAGTGAGCAAGTGAGTGGAAGAGAGGATTTTTCACAAGAGAAGAGGTAAAAGATGTGGAGAACCTTGGAAAAGGTATGTGGGAGTATCTGTGCAGAAAAGAGCCAGCAAACAAAAGCTTATGCGCAGCTTAGGGTATAAAAATACCCTAATGGGCTCGGATCCCGCTAAGGGGAAACTAAAGCCCATTCTGCGAGAGTACCGCTCAACGGTAAGTTGCCGCTCAACGGCACTTTCGTGATGTGCTCTTCTCCTTCTTTTCTTAACCTACGTGCCTCCTAAACATGCCCCTCACTGGTTCCCTGCAAATCAATTTTCAGAATACTTATGCAAAACCCTATTATGCAACTAAAATGAAACAAACAGAAATATTCAATCAACTGGGTTGCCTCCCAGGTAGCGCTTGTTTAACGTCACGAGCCTGACCCAAAATCCACCAACACCCATCAGTAGGTGCAAAATTTTCTCACTAACACCCATCAGTAGGTGTTACACACTTAGCATCCTTCAGTAGATGCTATGTCTAACTAGCATCCTTCAGTAGATGCTATGTCCAACAAAATATTTACAAAATAATGTCCACAAATTAAAAATTACAAAACCAAAATAAAATCAAAAGTTTTTAAATCACTGGGTTGCCTCCCAGCAAGCGCTCTTTTAACGTCATTAGCTTGACCCAGTAAAGTTCAAGTTCCTTTTTCATAGTTGATGTTGTTATCCCACCAACTCCTCAGCTGTTTCATGTGCACTGTTTTGATATTTCCAAAATGCGGAGACTCTATCTCTATCATCTCCTTCTCTTTATAGCCTTTGACTACACACAACTTGTTTTTGATTCTCACAGGTGTACCAAGTTGGAGTCTTCCTTTCTTCCAGTCACCAGGAATTTTTCCTCCTCTTCCAATCTTTTCTCCTTTATGAACCTGAAATAACAAACAATGGTTACCTGTAACCTTGGGCTCTTCATCTTGATGGCTAGTCATGTGTGCATCTTCAAATGCAGGTTTATAACTAGCTTCTTCCTCCTTTGTTTGCCTCTCATCTTTAAAAACATCTACAACAACTCTCTCCTCTCGGTCCTGGAGCACCACTATACCTTCGTTTACATCAATGATAGCTTTGGCCGTTTTCATAAACGGTCTTCCAAGAATGATAGGTATCTTTTCTGTCTCCATCTTCATCACCACAAAGTCTGCCAAGAACTGGAGTTTGCCAACACAAACTATAACGTCCTCTGCAATCCCACATGCTTCCTTTGAAGATCCATCGGCCATTACTAACTTAACCTTTACAGGTTTCATATTGACATTACCGATTTGCTCCAGTAAAGAGTAAGGTATCAAGTTAACACTTGAACCTAAATCAAGAAGAGCTTTTTTAATCCTTTTCTTCCCTATAGTACAAGGGATAGAAAAGCCTCCTGGATCTGCTGCTTTTGGAGGGAATGACTCCTTTTTAACAGTTTTATACTTTTTTGTATCATCATCTCTACGCCTTTTCTTTGTAGAGACGTCTTCCTCAGGTTTGGTGTAAACTGCAATTTGTTGTAGAATCTGCTCCCAAGGTGCATCATTATCCACCATATTGAATAATTTAGTGAAATCCAGTTGATTCTCATGATTAATTGAAAAAGGAAAACTATTCTTGCTCTCTATTTCTCTTTTCTCTTCTATTTCTCCTTTGTCTAACTCAACTATCTCCTCATTTGTACTCTCCACCACTCTACATTCTTCTCTGGGGTTAACCTCAGTATTAGCCCCAAAATTTCTATTAGGCTTTTCTTCCACTTGCTTCGTAATATGACCCATCTGAATCTCCAAATTTTTGATAGCAGCTTCAGTGCTCTTTTGGGTAGACTCAGTTTTCTGTATAAATTGATTCACAGTTTCTTCCATCTTTGTAAACCTTTCGTTAAATGAAGCAAACTATTGCCATAGAGTTGGTTGTTACTGTTTGAATTGACCATTTTGTCCAGCCTGCCCATTCTGCCCTTGACAAATGCTTGGGTGTGGTTTCCACCCTTGATTGAAGTTCCCTTGACGGTATGGAAACTGGTTGGCCATAAAGTTCACATCTTCCAAAGCTTCTACTGGAAAGGAACACTGACCATTTATGTGGTCACCTCCACATAATTCGCACAACTGAGATTGTACCTGTGCAGCAGTCTTCAACTCTTTAGGCAATTGAGCAAGTGTTTTTGTAAGAGCTTCCAGTTGTTGAGTTAGAATTTTATTTTGTGCTAGCAAGGCATCATGCATTTGTAATTGAAGAACTCCTTTTTGTTGCAGAGGAGCTCCTCTTTCACTGTTGAGCTCATTATCACTTGTAGCCATATTTTCAATAATTTCTTTTGCTTCCTCTAGAGTTTTCCATTTAATGTTTCCTCCTGCTGAGGCATCAATCATCATCTTGGTTTGTGAACCAAGCCCTCCAAGGAAGGTAAGGACTACTTCCTCTTCTTCAAAGCCATGCGTGGGTGTTTTCCTTAACAAGCTTTTGTATCTATCCCATGCATGCCTCAGTGATTCTTCCATGCCCTGCCTGAATGAAGAAATCTCTTGCTTGCCTTTAGTCACCTTAGATTGTGGAAAGTATTTGTTTAGAAACTTGGTTACCACTGCTTCCCACTCTGTGAAACTTCCTTCTAGGAAAGAATTTAACCAAAGCTTAGCATTGCCTCCTAATGGGAAGGGAAACAAGCTAAGTTTGATCGCTTCATCTGGCACCCCATTGATTTTGACTGTGTTGCAAATCTCATTAAATGTAGTGAGGTGCTCATATGGGCTTTCATGAGATAACCCATTGAATTGATTGCTCTTTACCAGTTGGATCAACGCTGGTTTGACCTCCATATTAGCTGCATTGACTCTAGGTCTAGCTATATTGTTAAAGTGCTGAAGTCCAGCTATATTGGTGTAATCAGCAAGAGTTCTTCTGTTATTATTGTTCTCCATATTTTCTGTGCTATGGTCAGAACCCTGTGGTGATGGTTGCAACAGAGTTTCCGGAGAAGGAAAGAGTTCTCTAGATTTTCTGATTCTTCTCCTCCTTCTACTCTCGTCCAAACCTTCAAGAAGAGGTTCTGTACTTATCTTGCTCCTAGTTCGAATTGCCTCCTGCATACACAAGAACACAAAACCCTAGAATTCTTGGTTAGCACAAAAAGATATAGGAGAAGATAAAATAAAAACAGAAAAATAAAAACAGAAATAAAATAAAATAAAATAAAAACAGAAAAAATAAAAACAGAAAAAATAAAAACAAAAATTCAAAATTAAAGTCAAAGATAATCAATAATCACACAAATTAACCAGTTAAACCACGAGTCCCCGGCAACGACGCCAAAAACTTGATGGACAAATTTATGAACATTGAAATACGGCGTCACAAACTTGTTTTACAATCGGCAAGTATGACCGAATCGTTTCAAGTAATAAACTTGGTAAGACCAAGTATCGTTCTCCCAAAGGACTCACGGCCTAGTTTAGTTATGTGATTCGTTGATTAGCTAAGACTTAAGAACGAAATAATTGGATTTTATATGCAAAAGACGAAAATAAACATGTATGCATGAGGGTGATCAATGGCTAAAACAAAATACAAATACTTTCAATGGAATATATGGATGAGTATGTTGTTGGGGTTCATCAATTTCATCTTATCCACTCTCATATATTTTAGGAATTCAACATTCAATTCATCATTGTTAATGCCACTCTCTAAATCACCTTTCAAGAAGGCTTCTCCCTAATTACGAGTTCATACGATTCCTAGCATCCCTAATAATTAGTTTATTCAGCGCAGGAGCTTAACGGCAACCAATATACTATTGGGAGAAATTCCCCAGATCTAGACTTCCCCGTACGTTTCCGTATCGACAAAATCAATAATCATGCAGTGAATGAGTTAAACAAAGCAAGCATTGAGCAAAGAAGAAAAACCCTAACTAATGATGAAAGAAAGCATAGGTCTTAAATATAAGATGTAAAAACAAATTCCATATATGAGAGTTTCATAAGACTACATTGATTCCCCCAACAACAATACGAGGTTTAGTTCACCATATTCATGGTGAAACTAGATGAACAATAATGAAATAAGGAAAGATAAAACCCTAAAAAGGTGAAGAGGTAGCCTGAGCATCTAAGATCCTCCTTCAAAGGGGTGGAAGAGAGAGTGTTTGCTTCGTCCCAGCCAAAGATACAAACCCTAGGAAACCCTAAAGCTTATATACTATTCGTAAATTACAGAAAAATTAGGCCCAAGCCCATAAGTGTGCCGCTCAGCGGTAAAGTACCGCTCAACGGTAAGTGCGCGAGCTCGGTTCTTCCCCTCAGCGGCCATTTTGCCCCTCAGCGGATCCAACGTGACTTCCTGAGTGCCGCTCAGCGGTAAACTGCCGCTGAGCGGCAGTTGCGGCTTCTCCTTTTGCACTTTTTGATGTCTTTTCTGATTCCATCTCTCTCCTTCTTCACTTCTTTCACCAAATTCACCTTAAAACCTGCACAAAAACACTGAAATCAAGCATAAACCTGCCCAGCTCTCTTATTTCTGAAAATAAGAATAAAAGCATGATTTCAAGCTAGTTTCTAAGCATAAAGGTTGCTTTTAGTATCAATTTTAAGCATGAAAATAACAGTTTTTCAACTGTTATCAGTCTAGCTATACTGTTAAAATGTTGAGGACCAACCACAGTGGTGTAATCCGCATAAGTGCGTCTATCATTATTCATACACTTTTCATAACATAGGGACCCAATGTCTTTATTTTTAAAACCGGATACTAAACATAAATTCACCTCTTAACATAAGGACGAAGTAAGCATTTAAGCCTTCTTTAAAATATTGTTTTTCTATATTGAAGTAGAATTCTCACAATTTTTTTAATATTTTTCAAATTGAGTACTCCGGAAAAAAATTTAGATATAAAAATACTTATGAAATACTCAATTTGAAATATATAAAATTTAGATTGTATATTTCATAAAGCTTTTGGAATTTAGAAATACTTTCCTGTGAAAAAAAAATAGAGAATTATGTTTGACTTATTAGACTTTATATATTTTTCTTTTTCATATTTAATGGTAGAGATAGATTAATGTATTAGGAGGTGTAAACATTTTTTCTTTCTAGTAGAGAGGTCAAGAAAGGATTTTGTATTGTATTATGTAGTAACATACGTGAATGGTCAACAACTTAGAAAATACACTTATTTCAAATTGTATGAAGAATAATAAACAAGAAGAAATGCAAAATTAAAAGAGATTTAAAGTGAATGTGTGATTTGTTATTTTTAGTGTTTTTACTTTTAGTCTTCAAGGTATATAATGAACTAGTACTTTATGTGTGAATGTACGAGACTATTTTTTTAAAAAAAAAATATTTATTACATAAAGTGAAGTTAATTAAAAGTAATTATTTATTTTTTGACTTTATAAAATTAAATAATAATATTTTATTATTTTTCATATAGGCATATATTTAAATTATTATATTTATATTTTTTAATAAAATTTACTTTCTTTTTTAATAATAAAATTAATTCAAACTAATTTTAATAATTATTAAAAATTTATTTACAAATACTATTTTATAATTGATATTTTTCTTAAATATTTTATTATAAATTATTTTAAAAATATATAATTAAAATTATAAATTATGAAATGAAAAACATTTTGTTATTAAATATTTTACTCAATCAGTTTTTAAAAATGCTCAATAAAAATAGAAAATGAATATTAACGTTTCTTTAAATCAATTGTGCTCTCTCACATAAGAGTGTATCCATATATATTTCAGTTGGTACATTTTAACAATACTCTTATATATCATGGATTCTAAGTTGTAAGGTTAACAGTATTTTAATAATTTTCATTCTCAAAATTAAAAAAAAAAAGAAATCTCCAAACCCTTACTCACCTCTCTCATTCCTCTCAACCCTTTCTCTTTCATCTCTCTCACTCCAACCTTTTCTCTGGCATCCCTACTGTAGCCCCAATTGAAAAAATCAGAAACACTTGTCGTTAAACAATTTGCCTTTGTAAAGAGTTGAGTCATTGACATATTCACCTTCAGGCAAAGGTTCATTCAAGATCTATTCAATTTCACTATCTTCACTAACCTCTCTAATTTCATCATCTACATATGTTGAATCATCATCTCTAAAAAAACCCTCCAGGCCAATTACCAATTCCTTCGGATGTTATTATGCTTGTGAAAATTAGATGAAATTATATACTACAAAAATTATAAAATGAAAACTCATTATAAAATCATTTTTTTGTAAGAAATTGTTTAACAGTATTTCTGATTTTTTTCAGGTCAATTACCAATTCCTTTATACTTGTGAAAATTGGATAAAATTAGATAAGACAAAAATTATAAAATGAAAACTCATTATAAAATTATTTTTTGTAAGATTGTTTAACGGCAAGTGTTTCTGATTTTTTGAATTGGGACTATAGTAGGGATTTTTTTTTAGTTTTGAGAATGAAAATTATTAAAATACCTTTAACCTTAAAACTTAGAATCCATGATATATAAGGGTATTTTTGTCTACTAAAACCCGGTACACATTGCTAAAATGTACCAACTGAAAAACATGCGGGTTACCAAATCCATATATATATATATATATATATATATATATATATTATCAACATATTTTATTTTATATGTAATTTTATAGAAAATAATAATTTTAATTATAGAATAAAATTTCATGAAAAAAAAATTATATCTATGTATGAATTATATCTATGTATGAATAAATATATTCATAAGTAAAGGGAGACAATTCAAATTTTGTGTATTATATAAAGAAAATAATGTCTGAATTTTGTTTGGAACATAAATCAGTTGTTTATATATAGTAGATGTTTCGGTGTAAATGTTGTCCGGTGTGTCTTTGTTGCTCCTGGCTGTTTGGGATGCTTGCTCTTCTCCAATTGTTGTTGTTCATACTCGCCAAAGGATGGGGAGATACCTGCAAAAATACTCCGACGCTCAAGTCAGATGTGAGTTGTGGAGCCTCAGCTCTCAAGAGAGTGATTATGATACTGTTCTGAAATATTATTTAGGGTCTCTAGACATAGAGAGAACGTACCTGTACTTTTGCCCTGTCATTGTATTTATAAGCAAAATAAAAATAACCACCTTACCTAAAAATATGGTTAGTGGCTTATAAATATCTTAACCGTTTAAGATATTTTATGTAATAAATTTAATATCTAAAATATTTTATGTAATAAATATCTTACTACATAACATGCCCCCCAAGTCCGAGTTAACGGTTCCGTTTACGGACGTGGTAACTATAGGACTTATGAGTTTGAGGGAGGCTGTATTCGCTATGGTCTGAACGTTTCAAACCAAGGATGACCGCGCGGTTGAGTTTGAAGGACCGAAAAGATGTGAAGCCGAACGACAAAAAAGCGGGAATGAGTGAGGCCGAACGTGAGGACCTGGATGGCCGAGCGGTAGAGGCTGTATAGCCGAAGGTCATAGGAGCTGAATGCTTGAGGGCACGGACGGTAGAGGTCGAGTGGCATGTGAGGCCGAATGATTGAAGCCAAGCGGACGAACGTCATTGAGGCCGAATGGAGAACATTAATGGCGTCGAACGGCCGAATATTTGAACGCTCGTGGCTATGTATGGCCGAGCGGTTTAAATCAAAGTGCGAATACCTTTGATGCCGAACCGCCAACTGTTTGAACGCTCGTACACATGAGTTGTCGAGCGGTTGAAACCAAAGGGAGGCCGAACGGCCGACTGCTTGAACGCTCGTACACATGAGTTGTCGTGCGGTTGAAACCAAAGGGCGAACACCTTTGAAGCCGAACGGCCGACTGCTCTAACGCTCGTACACATGGATGGTCGAGCAGTTGAAACCAAAGGGAGGCCGAACGGCCGACTGCTTGAACGCTCGTACACATGAGTTGTCGAGCGGTTGAAACCAAAGGGCGAACACCTTTGAAGCCGAACGACCGACTGCTCTAACGCTCATACACATGGATGATCGAGCGGTTGAAGCCAAAGGGAGGCCGAACGGCCGACTGCTTGTGTTACCAATAAGGAGTATTGGTAAATCTTGAAGAAATTTGTTTTGATGATGCTACAAGAAGTTTTAGTTGAAGAAGATATTAGAATTAGTTAAAAGCAATTTGTAGAAATTAAATGTAGTAGGAAATTCTTATAAACCTTGTAAACCTTGTAAACTTGCATTTTTAACTGCAATAATCGATTATGATTAAGCAATAATCGATTATCACAAGTCTTACTTGAATAATCGATTATCACTTCATATAATCGATTATCACATTTTTGAAAACCTGTAACGGACTTGAATAATCGATTATCACTTACAATAATCGATTATTCATGGCAGTTGGGAGCTGATCTTTGGCACTCAGTGTACTTGGCTATATATTTTGTTTTGGAGAAATTAGAATACAACGTTGTTGAACAGAAGCTCTAGCAGAATACTGTTTGTCAGAGGAAGTTCTCAGTAGCTATAGTTCAAGTTCCCTTGCTTGGTCTCGTGAACAGGAGAGGCTCGCGTTTCGTGTGTCGTTTGTCGGAGCAAGCTCTCTTCGAGTTAGCAAGGTGCTCTGCCTGGTCTCGTGAATAGGAGAAGCTCGTGTTTCGTTTGTCGATAGTCGGAGCGGTTCTCTTCGAGTTGGCAGAGTGTTCTTCTTCCGGTTCGTTCGTCGAAGGAAGGTTTATTTATCTGCTTTATTAACTATTTGTTGTAATCTGTGAAACATCTTTTTAGTGGAATTGTTAATCACTTTTTATAGTGATTAACGACTGGATGTAGATTCTGTTGAATCGAACCAGTATAAAAATTACTCGTGTGATTTTCTATTCCCTACACTCTTTATTTTTTACGCATATCAACTGTTCGATAAATTTTCTGAAAGAAAATTATTTTTACAAATTTATCTTAAAAAGGTGACCGAACACGCTTTCCACTCTCTTTCAAGTTTTTAATTCCGCTGCGTGACTCTGTAACGGTACCGATTGTTCCGACAATTGGTATCAGAGCTTGCTTTGATAGTTTTTCAAAATTTGCGAAAATGGTCGGTCACAATCAAAACCATGTATATGCTGAGGGTGCTTCCATTAACAGACCTCCATTGTTTACTGGTGATAACTATGCTTTTTGGAAAGTGAGAATGGAGATTTTTATGGGGTCTGTTGATAGAGGTATCTGGGAAGCTGTACAAAATGGCCCTTATATTCCTATGAATACTGTTGATGGTGTAGAGACTGAAAAACCTTATTTTAATTGGACTGCTAAAGAAAATAGACGAGCTCAGTTTGATATTAAAGCTCGCAATATAATTTCATCTGCTGTTGTACTTGATGAATTTTATAGAATTTCAGTGTGTAAGACAGCACAGGAGATGTGGGAAGTCCTCAGAGTCACTCATGAAGGAACAGAGGACGTGAAGCGCGCTAGGAAGAACACTCTCATTCAGGAATATGAGATGTTCAGAATGCAACCTGGAGAAACGATCTCTGACGTTCAAAAACGATTCACTCATATTGTGAATCATTTAACAAGGTTGGGTAAGACTTTTGATACTGATGAACTTAATGTGAAAATTCTGAAATCTCTGGACAGGTCTTGGCAACCAAAGGTGACTGCCATCTCGGAGTCTCAAAATCTTACTCAAATGTCAATGGCAATCTTGTTTGGAAAGCTCCGTGAGCATGAACTTGAGCTGAGGAGATTGACTGCTGAAGAGGATCAAGGCAAAAGGAAAACTCTAGCTTTCAAGTCTGAAATCTCAAAAGGAAAAAGTTCTAAGAGAATTGAGGACGATGATTCCGACGACGATGAGGAGAACATGAGCCTCATGATAAAGAAATTTGCCAAGTTTATGAAGGCAAATGGAAAGGACAAATTTCGTAAAGAAAGAAGAGAAAATCAAGAATCTCCTTCAAGTGTTAAATGCTATGGATGTGGAGAAAGAGGGCACATGAAAACTGAATGTCCAAAGAACAAGAAAAGTGAAGAAAAGAAAGAAAGGAAATTCCCAAAGAAGAAGAAAGCTTACATAGCTTGGGAAGACAATGCATCTAGCTCAACAAGCTCAAGTGATTCAGATGAAGAAGTCAATATTTGTCTAATGGCTGACTTAAAAGATACTGGAAGCCAAGTAAGTGATTCTAGCTTAGAGTCAAATGATGAATTTGATTTACAAAAGGCATTTCTTGATTTGTTAAATGAATCTGAAAAACTTGATGTTGCTCATAAAAAGTTAAAGAAAGAGCATAATGAATTGAAATTGAATTATGAAAAGTTGCTTGATGATGAAGTTGTCTTAAGAAATAAAGTTAGTACTTTAGAAACAAAATTATCTGATGCAAATGCTACTGTTGAACCTGTTGAATGCTTATCTTGTAAGAGTCATATGTTTGATATTGACATACTTGAAAACTTACTTGCAAAGGCAACCAAGACAAATTCACCTGCTAAGACAAACCTTAATAGAAGCAATATTGAAAATAGAAATATGCATCAAATAAATAAGTCCAAAGTAAGAAGAACTCGTAGAGTTTGGGTTGAAAAAGGGACTTTTGTTCAAAACAAAGTAAGTAATGCTTGTTGTTTTTACTGTATGAAGCATGGACACACATCAAACAAATGCAACATTAAACATTTTGGTATTCCAAATGGTAAATATGCATGGGTTAAAGTTGTGAAATGATTTATATTCTCATGAACTAACCCCAAGGACCCATAATTAGATTGGGGACCTAAAACTCTTGCTAACTTGTTTTGTAGGATCAATATAAGTCCAAGAAGTCACTGTGGTATCTTGACAGTGGTTGCTCAAGACACATGACTGGTGACCAGAAAAGATTCATGTCTTTTGAGAAGAAGAAGCAAGGATTTGTAACGTATGGGGATAACAATAAAGGCGGAATAATGGGTATTGGAAACATTGGAGGAGGAAACACTTTGACAATAAAAGACGTCTTATACGTTGAAGGCCTCAAACATAATCTTCTAAGCATAAGCCAACTATGCGACAAAGGTTTCAAGGTAACTTTTGAGAGTGACAAATGTACTGTTTATTATAAAAATTCTGCTGAAATTGCTTTGCAAGGTGTTAGGCATAATAACATATATTTGATTGATATTGAGAGTGCATCTAGTCATAGTATAACATGCTTAGTTGCTAAAGAAGACAATCCATGGCTATGGCAATAAGAGCTGCACATATTCACATGCAACACTTAAATAAATTAATCTCTAAGGATCTTGTGATTGGTTTGCCTAAACTAAAATTTGAGAAAGATAAACTTTGTTCTGCATGTCAAAAGGGTAAACAAACCAAATCTTCATTTTCATCTAAAAGCATGATTTCAACATCAAAACCTTTAGAACTTTTGCATATGGACTTGTTTGGTCCATCTAGAATTAAAAGTTTTGGTGGAAACTACTATGCTCTTGTAATTGTTGATGATTACTCTAGATTTACTTGGACTTTCTTTTTAACTCTGAAAAGTGAAGCTTTCAAAGCATTTAAAACTTTTGCTAAACGTATTCAAAATGAAAAAGATTTGAAAATCAAAACTTTGAGAAGTGATCATGGTGGTGAATTTGAAAATGAATCGTTTGGAAAATTTTGTGAAGAATTTGGCATTGCACATAATTTTTCTGCACCTAGAACTCCCCAACAGAATGGTGTTGTTGAAAGGAAAAATAGATCATTAGAAGAATTAGCTAGAACGCTTATGAATGAATCTAATGTGCCAAAATACTTTTGGGCTGATGCAGTAAGTACTGCTTGTTATGTGTTAAATAGGATGCTTATTAGGCCAATTCTAAAATTAACTCCATATGAACTGTTGAATGGTAGAAAACCAAATATATCTCATTTGAAAATTTTTGGATGCAAATGCTTTGTCTTAAATAATGGAAAAGATAATCTTGGAAAATTTGATGCAAAATCTGATGAAGCAATTTTTCTAGGATATTCTTTGACTAGCAAAGCTTATAGAGTGTTCAATAGAAGAACACTGATAATTGAAGAATCAATGCATGTTTTTTTTTATGAGATTGTAGACCTTGAGGTAAATCCTCTTGAGTCAAATAAACCCATTGCAGGTGATGAGGATTACTTAAGAGAAGCCCTTGAGGAGATGTATCTAAATGAAAATTATCCTCCGGAGCTTCAAGAAACACCCCAAGTCATTGATTCCAAAAGCTATCAACAACCAAGAGGACTATCTTTGGACAACATCATAGGAGATATATCAAAAGGGGTAACTACTAGACATAATTTAAATAATTTTTGTCTAACTGTTGCTTTTGTGTCTCAGGTAGAACCTAAAAATATAAAGGAAGCTCTTCAAGATGACAAGTGGTGCATTGCTATGCAAGAAGAGCTAAATCAATTTGAAAGGAATGAAGTTTGGGAACTTATTCCAAAACAAGAAGAATTCCAAGTCATAGGAACAAAATGGGTATTCAGGAACAAGCTTGATGAGGATGGAAACATCACAAAGAATAAAGCAAGGCTAGTTGCTAAGGGATACTGTCAAGAGGAAGGTATAGATTATGATGAAACGTATGCACCGGTAGCCAGGTTAGAAGCAATTAGATTATTACTTGCATATGCATCTTTGATGAAATTTAAACTATATCAAATGGATGTAAAAAGTGCTTTCTTAAATGGTTTTATAAAAGAAGAAGTGTATGTTAGTCAACCTGCTGGCTTTGAAGATTTTAAATTTCCTGATCATGTTTACAAGTTGAAAAAGGCCCTTTATGGTCTTAAACAAGCACCGAGGTCTTGGTATGAAAGACTTAGTACCTTTTTAATTGAAAATGAATTTTCTAGAGGAAAGGTTGATTCAACCTTATTCATTAAGAAAGTAGGAAAACACATTTTAATCGTGCAAGTTTATGTAGACGATATCATTTTTGGGTCAACTGATGATTCTTTGTGTGAAGAGTTTGCAAAAATAATGCAAGGTGAATTCGAGATGTCCATGATGGGTGAGTTAAACTTTTTCTTAGGACTATAGATAAAACAAATGAATGGTGGAACATTCATCTCCCAAACTAAATACTGTAGAGAAATTCTTAGGAAATTTGGTATGGATAGCTGCAAGGAAGCTAGTACACCCATGGGTACTTCATGTTATTTAGATAAGGATGAAATTGGAAAAGGAGTGAATGAAACCATGTTTAGAGGCATGATAGGATCCTTGCTATACTTAACTGCTAGTAGACCAGATATTATGCAGAGTGTTTGTGTATGTGCTAGATACCAAGCCAATCCTAAAGAATCTCATTTGACTGCAGTTAAGAGAATTCTAAAATATCTTAAGGGAACTACTTCATTTGGACTTTGGTATCCCTCTGATGCCTCACCTAGTTTAATAGGATACTCTGATGCAGATTATGGTGGTTGTAAAATTGATAGAAAAAGTACTAGTGGAACCTGTCATTTCTTGGGATGTTCTTTAGTGTCATGACACTCAAAGAAACAAGCATGTGTAGCTTTGTCTACCACCGAAGCTGAATATATTGCAGCTGGAAACTGTTGTGCCCAAATTTTGTGGATGAAACAACAATTGGAAGACTTTGATATCTTCCTTGACAAAATTCCTCTAAAATGTGACAATACTAGTGCAATAAATTTGACCAAGAACCCCATAATGCATTCAAGAACTAAGCATATAGAAATTAGGCACCATTTCTTAAGAGATCATATACAAAAGGGGGATTGTCAAATTGAATATGTTGATACCTTACATCAATTAGCTGATATCTTTACCAAGGCTCTACCTAAAGATAGATTTTTTGAACTTAGAAGAGAGTTAGGAGTGTTAGACATATCTTAGAATCAAAATCTATGCAAATTTTTGCATTTTTCGTAAACTTAACGCTTCATAATCGATTATCACTAAGTTATAATTGATTATGCATGTTTAAAATTCAATTCTGGAAAATCTTGAGCAGATAATCGATTATCATTATGCATAATCGATTATCATGCAATTCTGGGCAGTAATTATTGAACGGATAATCGATTATCACGATCCATAATCGATTATCGCGCTGACAGTTTCAAAAATAGAGCCGTTGGAGCATCCCATAACGGCTATAAACGGCCATAAACGGCTAACTTTTCCATTTTTCTTATAAATAGCCCCCATAATCGATTATTAGACACTCCTTTGCACCTAAATACTGCTGAAATCAAATCTAGAGCTCAAATCTTCTTCATTTCTCTTTATCTTCTCAAAATCTCATTTTCCCATTCTTCCTCCATGGCTGACTCAAGAAGGCACCGTCGCAGAACAGCTGGAGCCTCCTCTTCTTCTCAACCACGTCTTGCAAACATAGATGGATGGATTTCAGATCAAGGGAAACACGCAGACTTTGTTAATTCTTGGCAAGAAAGGAAGATCATGGCGGTAAAGTTTATTCTTCTTGGCTTTTTCCGCTTCTATGGCTTTCAATTTCCAAACACTTTTGATGAGCAGGGGTTAACGCATCTGTTAGAACAAAAAGGCTGCATTTATCCTGATCTGATAAGAGTCTTCTACTTCAACTTGCGCTATCGAGATGGGATAATATCTACTAAGGTCAAGGGAGTACGCATCATTTTAGATGATGACATATGGACCAATGTTGCTCAACTTCCCATCTGGGATGATGCTGTCAAAGTCCACTTAGGACTTGAAGATTTCAACAGGATGATGACTTTTCAATCCTTCCTACGTCATCCTGAACGACAAACAAATCGAAGGCAATTACTGGTTGGAGGTTTTAAAGTTGAAGAAAGGATGATCCACTACTTGATTGTCTGGATTTTATGTCCTAGAGCAACCAACCATGCTCAATGCTCTGAGCAGGATTTACTTCTGTTGTATGGGATTCTAAATCACATACACATCGACTGGCCTGCTCTCATTGCTGACACAATGGTAAAAGCCAAGAAATCCCATTCATATCAACTTCCCTATTCTCTTCTTATCTCTAGGATTTTAGAATTCAAAGGTGTACCTATTGAAGGAGAACTAGTTCAAAATATTGAAATTGTGGGATCAGAAATTGGAGATACAACCTTTCGTCAAATGGGATTCATTACTAGAGGAAGATTCCTTATTCACAAAGATGATGATCATCCTGATGTAGATGAAGATGATGACATGGACACTCATATGGCTGACCCAGTAAGTGTTGCTGCTCCGTCTGATGCTGGACCATCCAACATACCCTCCTCTTCCTCAACTTCTATGGAAGAACATTTTGCAAGGTTATCTAAACAATTGGAGGATATGAGTCTTGCACAAAAGACTCACTTTGAGGAGATTTATGAGTGGCAACGATCTGTTGATGAGTACATGGTTGATCAATTTCTTGATCTTGATGTTCGCCTATCTAACATCGAGAATCATCTCAACATTCAACCTCCCGAGAGATCTCCTAGTCCTGAGTTTTAGATATAGGTTCTATGTTAGACTGTTTTGTTGTTTACTTGCCATTTCATCTATGTTATAATTCTATCTGTTATGTGTCTTCTTATAATGTAATATTTATTTTCGTAAATAAAATGATCTCTTGATTATATGCATCCTTTGATTAATTGAGGGGGAGATCATTTTTAGGGGGAGCCTTTCACATCCGATCTTTTTGCTTCTGATCAAAAAGGGGGAGAAGAATAATACAAGGGGAGAAGTATAAATTATTACAGGTATTGCTAACCTTGTTGTTTTTTGTTAGCTTGTATGTTTTGCAGGTAAGCCAAACTTGCTTTTAAAATTGAATTTTTGATCATCATCAAAAAGGGGGAGATTGTTACCAATAAGGAGTATTGGTAAATCTTGAAGAAATTTGTTTTGATGATGCTACAAGAAGTTTTAGTTGAAGAAGATATTAGAATTAGTTAAAAGCAATTTGTAGAAATTAAATGTAGTAGGAAATTCTTGTAAACCTTGTAAACCTTGTAAACTTGCATTTTTAACTGCAATAATCGATTATGATTAAGCAATAATCGATTATCACAAGTCTTACTTGAATAATCGATTATCACTTCATATAATCGATTATCACATTTTTGAAAACCTGTAACGGACTTGAATAATCGATTATCACTTACAATAATCGATTATTCATGGCAGTTGGGAGCTGATCTTTGGCACTCAGTGTACTTGGCTATATATTTTGTTTTGGAGAAATTAGAATACAACGTTGTTGAACAGAAGCTCTAGCAGAATACTGTTTGTCAGAGGAAGTTCTCAGTAGCTATAGTTCAAGTTCCCTTGCTTGGTCTCGTGAACAGGAGAGGCTCGCGTTTCGTGTGTCGTTTGTCGGAGCAAGCTCTCTTCGAGTTAGCAAGGTGCTCTGTCTGGTCTCGTGAATAGGAGAAGCTCGTGTTTCGTTTGTCGATAGTCGGAGCGGTTCTCTTCGAGTTGGTAGAGTGTTCTTCTTCCGGTTCGTTCGTCGAAGGAAGGTTTATTTATCTGCTTTATTAACTATTTGTTGTAATCTGTGAAACATCTTTTTAGTGGAATTGTTAATCACTTTTTATAGTGATTAACGACTGGATGTAGATTCTGTTGAATCGAACCAGTATAAAAATTACTCGTGTGATTTTCTATTCCCTACACTCTTTATTTTTTACGCATATCAACTGTTCGATAAATTTTCTGAAAGAAAATTATTTTTACAAATTTATCTTAAAAAGGTGACCGAACACGCTTTACACTCTCTTTCAAGTTTTTAATTCCGCTGCGTGACTCTATAACGGTACCGATTGTTCCGACAGCTTGAACGCTCGTACACATGAGTTGTCGAGCGGTTGAAACCAAAGGGCGAACACCTTTGAGGCCGAACGGCCGACTGCTTGAACGCTCGTACACATGGATGGTCGAGCGGTTGAAACCAAAGGGCGAACACCTTTGAGGCCGAACGGCCGACTGCTTGAACGCTCGTACATGGATTGTCGAGCGGTTGATGTTCTGGGTGTTCTTGGGCGAACAACTACTAGAGGGAGTGTATCCCGTAGAACGCTTGTGGACATGGATTGTCGAGCGGTTGATGTTCTGGGTGTTCTTGGGCGAACAACTACCAGAGGGAGTGGATCCCTTAGAACGCTCGGTTTTCGGTTGACCGTCTACTGTGACCTGCATAAGATATACAATATAAAAAAATATAGAGCGTTTTAAACCTGGCGGTCGAACGTCAATAGGATCGCATGGTGGAGCGGGCGTGCCGATAGATGGTCGAGCCGTAGAGGCCGAGTTGTCGAGCGTCAGGAGGCTGAGTGTTGGACGCTTTAGGCCGAGCGTTCGTGAAAACGAATGCTGGAATGCTTGAGACGCAAATCGCCGAACGACTGAGGCGAAAGGGTGGAGGCCAGGCGGCCGAACGTCATTGAAACCTACAACTGAACAACTAAGGCAAGCGGACGAACGTTATTGAGTCCGACTGGCTGATCATCAGTGGGGTCGAATGGCCCAAGGCTTGAGTGCTCGTGTAGATGTATGGTCGAGCGGTAGAGACCGAACGTCAATGGTGAGCGAAGTGCCGAACGCTTTAGGCCGAACGGCCGTCAGAATGAATGCTGAAACGCTTCGTGCTATTTTTCTGAACATCAATGAGAGTTGTTGGCCGAACGGTTGAGACCAAGACGCTGAACGTCATTGAGGACCAATGGGCGAGCATCAGGTTAGTCGAATGGGCGAACGCTTGTGGATCCGAATGACCGAATGCTGGAGTGTTCGAGGCCATGGATGACCGAACGATTTGAGGGCGAGCGGACGAACGTTATTAAGGACGCCGACTGAATATTGCTGAACGGCGGTGAGACCGAATGGCCGAACGATTGAGTGTTGAGATCGTGCATGACCGAACGCTAGAGGCCGAACGTCAATAAGAAAGGCCGAACGGTCCATGCCAAGCTACCGAACGTCGTTGAGACGGATGGTCGAACGGTTGAGTCCAAGCGTCCGAACGTCGTTGAGACGGGTGACCAACATTAATGGCGTCAAAGGGCCGAACGTTGGGAACCGAGCGGACGAACGGTTGAGGCCGAGTTGCCGAACGTCAGTGAGACGGGTGGCCGACCGGTCGAGGCCAAGGATGGCCGAACGTTGGGGACCGAATGGACGAACGGTTGAGGCCGAGTTGCCGAACGTCAGGGAGGCTCAATAACCGAGCATCAGTTTGGTCGAATGCTGGACGTTGGTGGAGCCGAGTGTCCGCATGCTGGAGTATTTGAGGATGAAGAACCGACAATGGAGTGCGGCTCGTTCTTGAGTGTCGACCAGGAAATGGTCGAACGGCAAGGATATGGTCGACCTGGAAATAGTCGAACGACAATAAGTAAGGTTTTGCCGATCGGTCTCGATACACATTCGGTCTTGTCGGTCGGCCTAGATGGTCGACCTGGAGGGTGGCGCGTCTTTGATGGTCGACCTTTAAATGGTCGAACGGCAAGGAGATGGTCGACCTGGAAATTGTCGAACGACAATAAGGAAGGTTTTGTCGATCGGTCTCGATACACATTCAGTTTTGTCGGTCGGTCTAGATGGTCGACCTGGAGGGTGGCGCGTCTTTGATGGTCGAGCTGGAGATGGTCGAACGGCAAGGAGATGGTCGACCTGGAAATTGTCGAACGACAATAAGGAAGGTTTTGCCGATCGGTCTCCATACACATTCGGTTTTGTCGGTCGGCCTAGATGGTCGACCTGGAGGGTGGCGCGTCTTTGATGGTCGACCTTTAAATGGTCGAACGGTAAGGAGATGGTCGACCTGGAAATTGTCGAACGACAATAAGGAAGGTCGTTGAGTCCATGTGTCGGTCTTATCGGACGGTTCAGTAAAAGTGGGGTTCAGGCCAAATTAGTTGGTGCGTTCACAATGGGTGACGGCGGATTTCGGCAACGGTGGCCGAGGCCCTATAGAGGAGAGATTGGATGAAACCTTCCATGACAGAGAAGGAACCATCTGCTCAGAGATTCATTCGGGAACCCTAAATTGTCGATGACATATGGGGATTAGAAATCTGAACGTTGTGGAGGCAGAAACAAAACGGCACGTGGATGTCGTGGGTGCTGTGGAAGACGCGGAAGATGGGTCGAACAATGCGGCGGACTTGGAGGCGCCGAAAGGGCTTGTCTCTGGTTTGGGTCTGACCCGCAAAGGGGTGCGATTTCTCAGAGGAACTCACTGGCGCGATTTCGCAGAGGTGCTCGCGGTGGAGTCAATGGCTCACGGAGGAGAATCCTGGCGGTGATGCGGCAGCTTCATCTTGTTGGAGTAGCCTTATCGGAGAAGTGATTCATTGAGGCCGAGGCTCCACTTGTGGCTTCTTTGGGATGGCACTCGGCCCCACGGTGGGCGCCAAAATGTTTCGGTGTAAATGTTGTCCGGTGTGTCTTTGTTGCTCCTGGCTGTTTGGGATGCTTGCTCTTCTCCAATTGTTGTTGTTCATACTCGCCAAAGGAGGGGGAGGTACCTGCAAAGATACTCCGACGCTCAAGTCAGATGTGAGTTGTGGAGCCTCAGCTCTCAAGAGAGTGATTATGATACTGCTCTGAAATATTATTTAGGGTCTCTAGACATAGAGAGAACGTACCTGTACTTTTATCCTGTCATTGTATTTATAAGCAAAATAAAAACAACCACCTTACCTAAAAATGTGGTTAGTGGCTTATAAATATCTTAACCGTTTAAGATATTTTATGTAATAAATATAATATCTAAGATATTTTATGTAATAAATATCTTACTACATAACAGTAGATAAACTTGTAATTTTATATTAGTTGATTTTTATTTTCATTTCCCTGTTCCCCATCAGGGTTATTTTCTTCAACATTTTATGCTCTTTCAAGAATTTCATCAAAATCCATATCTTGCTTTCTTCATCATTTCTTTCTTCCTTAAAAAGCTTCTCAGCTTCAAATTGTAAGTTTCCAAACAGGTCATTGGTAATTCTAGAAGCAAATTATTGAAATAGTAATCCGTGCTTATACTCGTGCAGCACAATATATTTTTAAAATTTAGTAAATAAATGTTTTTAATATAACAATATATCTAACTAAGTGTTTTTTTAATAGTAAATAAATTACATTATTGTAATTGAATTCAAACTTCATCATATTACAACAAATAAAGTACCTAGAGAAGAAAATATCCTATACAGTAGAGTTTGTTTGAGTACGAACATGTTGAACTTGTTGAATGTTAGAAAATGTTTGTTTGAGAGATATATTTGTTTACAGTGTGCAGTTGAAGACAAATTATTTTTTTGATAATTGAATTTTTTTTGAAAATGGTTATAACATGTTCTTGTTTTGTGTAAATTATTTTATTAATACCTTACTATTGGGAAAAGAAAAATTGAAATACTAAAAATATATACATTTTATCTTAACAAAAAGTAAAAATGTTGTACTTTTGATTTTTTTTTAAATGCTTGAAATTATTCAAATTTTTATAAATCTATAAAATTCATAATATTGATTTTGCATATTCCCTTGAAATTCAAATTACAAAATTCCAACTTTTTTTTAAATATTTAAAACGGCATTATTATTAGAAAATCTTTTATTGTGGAGGAACTATTATAGTGGCAGAGACTTTTATTGACAAGCACATTTCAATGTGGCAGTGGTTGCCTGATTTACCTTACTAGAATGATTACTTTCTATGACAAGTTTTGAGAACTTGCTTTTAAAGGGAAGAGTAAAAGGAATGGTGAAGAAGCAAAGTGATGCTCTCAAGGAAAGAAACTAAAAAGACAAGTCACCAAACTAGAAAGCACCTCAGACTCACTCCACAAACACCATTTCTAGCAAGGTTGATATAATCCTTGTGACTATATATATAAGATTTCACTGATTAGTGGCTACTTACATAGTTGAAGTTGCACTCAAAATGGAGGGGAGAGATGAGGACGTGAGGGTAGGAGCCAACAGGTATGGTGAGAGACAACCAATAGGAACAGGTGCACAGACACAAGATGGCAAAGACTACAGAGAGACTCCTCCAGCTCCATTGTTTGAGCCTAGAGAGTTAACATCATGGTCTTTCTATAGAGCAGGGATAGCAGAATTTGTGGCCACATTCTTGTTTCTTTATGTCACTGTTTTGACTGTGATGGGTGTGGCAAAATCTCCCAACAAATGCTCCACAGTTGGTGTCCAAGGCATTGCTTGGTCATTTGGTGGAATGATCTTTGCCCTTGTCTACTGTACTGCTGGTATCTCAGGTTAGAAATGCAAGCAAACTCAGTACTTAATACTGTATTCTATGAGTATATGAACTTCATTTTCAGTAAATTGGTATGCTTGTGGACTATAATAACTGTCCAATTGCTTTTGTGATTTTTGTGAATGAAGGGGGTCACATTAACCCAGCTGTGACATTTGGGTTGTTCTTGGCTCGCAAGTTATCTCTCACTAGGACAGTATTCTACATTATAATGCAGTGCTTAGGAGCTATCTGCGGTGCTGCTGTGGTCAAGGGATTCCAATCAAATCAATATGAGAGGCTTGGTGGTGGTGCCAACACTCTGGGTAAAGGATACTCCAAAGGTGATGGTCTTGGAGCAGAAATTGTAGGCACGTTTATTCTGGTTTACACTGTTTTCTCAGCCACAGATGCAAAACGAAATGTTAGAGACTCGCATGTTCCTGTGAGCAATACTTTCCTATAACAATGCACCTTTTCTATTCAATTATATCAAATTTGTAATGTAACACATGTAAATGTGTTAGATTTTAGCACCTTTGCCTATTGGTTTTGCCGTCTTTCTGGTGCACTTGGCTACAATTCCTATCACAGGGACTGGCATCAACCCTGCTAGAAGTTTAGGTGCAGCTCTTATATACAACAAGGACCAAGCTTGGGATAACCACGTGAGATAGAATTCATCCTTAAATTTTCTTAGAATTTTTCTTCTTTGGTTTGTCATTGAAATCCAAGTTAATTACTGTATATATATTGCACAAACAGCAAATAAGTTCAACTAAATTAGCTAGTGAACTTATGCAACTGATTTTATTTGGTGCAGTGGATCTTCTGGGTTGGGCCTTTTGTTGGGGCAGCACTTGCAGCTTTATACCATCAGATAGTGCTCAGAGCCATTCCTTTTAAATCAAATTGATGTAAAATTGAAGCCAAGCCATAAAAGTAGTACCTGGTATAGACGAAAACTGGGTACTCACAACAAAGAAGATGCTTCTACCTCTGCCCCTTTCAGTTTTCTACTTTTAATAGTTCAAAACTTGTGTTCATGGAGATGAAATCGAACTTATGGAAAATGTGGTCGGTCTGGTATATGTCTTTACTGTAATTTATCTTCCAAACGCATATAAAAAACTTTCGGGTTAAAATATAAGTACACTTATTGTTGTAAAATACACTTATAAGTTTTGTCTGTGGCATTGAATAATTACTATCTATCTTCTATGCGTAATATATGATTCCAATTTCAGTCCATCGGTTTTCAATCGTCAAGATGTCAAAAGATTGAGAGAAAAATCGAAGAAACCGGTAAAGCATTAAGTCATTTACATTCAGGACCATTTGTTTGGATAATACGCCATTTTCTTGTTGTTCTTGCCAAAAGTACCTTGGTATGATTTTAGGATTTTTAGCACTTAATATTGAGTCTCTTCCTTCATAAATGAGAGATGTATTTATAAGCCTTAATTAGTTGTTTTTACTGCTTGTGCGGTGCGCGAAGATGTGTTGTACAGTGATACAGTGAAATAGGTGCATGGGGTGAGGGAGAGGAAGAAGAATTTGTGGTAAGGGACGCTAGGTTAAAAATAAGAATGAGTGAGTAAAAGTAGATAGGCGAAATAAATATAAGGAGAGACAAATTTTTTACTTTAGACGCTAGTTCAAATATTTAGAAAAGTTTAAAGGTTGGAAAATGATATATTGATATTCATTTTTGACAATGTTTTCACAGTGCCCCGGTTGCTCTTCATTGGTCTAGATCATTATATTTTGTAATTATTTTTTTGCTAACGTGGAAATCAAATCCACTTGCAATGGTGTTTGAAAATTTCGTGTTTTGGTCTAAGTTCGCAAAACCTAAGTTTTCGAAGGTTGTTTAGTGAAAATCTCATCCAATTGCGAGTTTCTTTTTTGTTTGTTGCTGCTAATAGTTGCTAGTTTCTTCTTCGTTTGTTCTTGTGGTGCTTGTTGGTTAGATGTAATATCCATCTCGAGTATTGTTTGTTGTGAGACCTTTCTGTTCATTCTTTAACTCTATTTTTGGTGTCATTTTCTATTTCTATGTCATTCTCTATTTTTAGTGTTGACTCTTCTTTGTTTCGCTCAGATTTAGGATGGAAAAGTTAGTTTTTGGAGTGTTGTTATGTTTCGTATGGTTTATTTTCTTTTTGTTTGTGGATTTCGCGTGATTTGTTTGTGCTTTTAGTGGCTGAATGGTCATTTTGGTTTCTTTGTGTTTCGTTCCATTATTTTTAGGTTTAATAGGTTCGGAAGTCCCTATATTTGCAGGTTAGTTTCAATTGGGTCCTTCAATTTTGGAAGTGGTCAATTGAGTCCCTGTTTTGATAAAATTGAATCAATAACGTCCTTACCGTTAATCTTAGTAAACGGTGTTAACTTTCTAGCGATGTGGCATGCTGAGGTGGCTTTTAATTAGCACGTGGCAAACCTTCTCCCCTTCTCCTTCCCCTTTCCCGAAACCTTCTCCCCTTCCCCTTCCCCTTTTCATCTGAAATCTGAGCTTGATCATCCTTATTACTTCCGTCGTTTGGATCAGCCGCACTACCCTCCTGAATAGGCAATATCTCCTTAGTTGAGGGAATTTTCAAAGAGGATGAGATTTCATCTTTGACATCACCATTTCCATTTCCATAAAAAAAATCATCATCTCCAGACACTCCATAATCAACACCATCCAGATGAACAGTATCATTTCCCGGCTCATCCCATTTCGAATCCTGATTAGCAATTAAATCAGTTTCACCCAGGTTCACATACTCAGAATCAGCCCCAATGGCCTCCTTAGAGGAATCAGGCTCCTGAACGACATCTGAACTTTGTTCATCCACCAAAGCTGAAGTCAATGAACTACCAGCGTTGGTATCATCCAGTTTATCAACTACCGCCTCCTCCGGACGGAGTTCTGATCCTTGATCACGAACCTGCTCCCGTGGCTCCATTGCCTCCTGAAAATCCTCCTCTACATCTAAACTCTTCAAACTGTCAGACCCCACCACAATCTCCTCAGAAATGCCTTCACCCACTCTCTTGCTCTCTCCCTCGCCATTGGCACCAAAACCATCAGCCTCATAATCCATTACAAATTCTCAACGTCACTCGAAAACCCTATATTCATCAAAAAACGGGGAATCAGACGGCACAGACGAACGCACAGACGATACGAAAATTAACAGGCGGCACAGACGAACGCACGCACCGAATCGTTAACATTTGTAATTCGTGTTAGAATTTACAGGTTTCAACAACAATAAAAAGGAATTAAAAGTAAAACCTTTAGAATAAAAAAAGAAGAATGTGGAGAATGGATAGTGATAAGATAAGGGATCGAATGAATTAATGAGAAGCATTGGATTAGGGAAGGGGAAGGGGAGAAGGTTTCGGGAAGGGGAAGGGGAAAGAGAGAAGGTTTCGAGAAGGGGAAGGGGAGAAGGTTTCGGGAACGGGGAAGGGGAAGGGGAGAAGGTTTCGGGAAAGGGGAAGGAGAAGGGGAGAAGGTTTGCCACGTGCTAATTAAAAGCCACCTCACCATGCCACATCGCTAGAAAGTTAACGCCGTTTACTAAGATTAACGGAAAAGACGTTATTGATTCAATTTTACCAAAACAGGGACTCAATTGATCACTTCCAAAATTGAAAGACCCAATTGAAACTAACCCGCAAATATAGGGACTTCCGAACCTATTAAACCTTATTTTTATTATGGTGTTAACGGACTATATTTATAAAATTTAGTTCATTTGTTGGGAATGAAAGGAATGGATGTCAATCTACCCCATACATCATCTAACTCGCCACGTCACAACCCACGTCACAACACACAAAGATCAAATTTCTTAGTTCAATGAAAATTAAAACTCTAACAAAAATGCAAAAATAAATGACAACAAAGACAAAGTGGTGGCAACCCACAAAATAATGTATAAAGTTTGTAGAATTTAATAAAAAAAAATTCATGCAAGGTTATTTGTTCCTAGTCTATCTCCAACATCATCTAACTCACCACATCACAACACACACATGTCAAATTTCGTGATTTAAGGAAAATTAAAACTCAATAAGAGAACTATAAAATAAATGGACACTAAAAACAAAATAAACGGATAGCAGCCCACAAAATTATGTCATTAGTGTAGAAAATATCTTCAACGTCACCCTTTAGACGTCCAACCCTCAAATATCTAATGTAAGAAATGATCGATGACATTTTCGTAAATAAAACAACTATTTATACGTCGGCTATGGGAGGCCCCAACGTCTACACATTCATATACGTCGGCTCTCCCAAATGGACGCCAAAACTAAACGAAAAAGTAAAAAAAGTTAATTTTTTATTACACATACACGTCGGTGTGCAGGGGGCTGACGTCTATAGTCTATTTAGAGGTCGGCTATCCATATCAAACACCTAAATGGTGAATCTAGAATCCAAAAAGTAACTTTTTGACGCCATTTAGACGTCCGATCCCGCCAATCTGACGTCTAAATACTCATAAATGTCAGCACCCCTTCCCACCGACACCGAATGGACTGCTAAAAGTGATTGTTCCATTGCCATTAGGCATCAATCGGTTAGCCCTCACGTCTAAATAGGGCTTAGACGTCGGCCGCCCCCATCCCGGACGTCTAAAGTCTACTCCAAAATCATTTTTTAAATGCATTAAACGTCGGCTTGGTAGGGGAGCTGACGCTTAAACATCATTTAGATGTCGGCTAGCCGACGTCTAAAGGTCTGCTATTAACCAAACTCGCGAGCGAGGCAACAGTTAAGCGCACTCACTGGTCATCATTAGGGATGGAAAAAAAATCCGCGGGACGGATAGTTGGTACCCGCAGATATTTACTATCCGCCGGTTGCGGGTAACGGGTTTTTAATACACACCTATAAACAGGTCGGTGCGGGTATTATACTATCCGTACCCACGGATATCCGCCGCCCGCAAAAAATAAAAATTTAATCTATATTTTATTAAGTTAAATTTAATTAAAATTAACATTAATTTATATTTTATAAGGTTAAATATAATTAAAGTTAAATTTTAATTTATATTTAATTTAATATATATTATATCTTATATATTTTTTGTAATTTTATTTAATTTTTATTATAATATTTTATAAAAATATATTTTTTAAATATTTGCGGGTATCTGCGGGTTTAAAAATATCCACGGGTATTTTTTAAGCGGGTATCCGTATGGGTAGCGGGTGGAGTTTTTTTGTCGGGTCAGGTTGCGGGTAGGCACTATCCGTGCCCAACCCGACCCGTTGTCATCTCTAGTCATCGTCTTCCTCTCGTTTTATCTCCTCTATATTGCATTTTAGGTTCGATTTTCTTCCATTTTCACTGTTTAAAATCATTTTTACTCCGATTGCATTACTCTTTGATGAATTATCTTTTATTTGAATTGATTAAAATGTGTTTTCGTTGGGTTTTGGTGCAATTTTGCTCGTGTGTTTGGGCGGCGTTCTTGGACGACGATTTCTTGCATTTTGTACTCCTCCATTTCCCTCCACTACGTTTTTAATCTCTTAAGAAGATTAACATTCTTGTTTAAAAGTTTGTCTATGCATGTTATTGGCTTTTGGAATTGCATGTTATTGGCTTTTGGACATGCATGTTATTGGTTTTTGGATATTCATGTTATTGACTTTTGGATTTGCATGTTATTGATTTTTGGATTTGCATGTTATTGGCTTTTGAATTTGCATGTTATTGGCTTTTGTGTTGTTAGTTAAAATTATATGCACCAACCAAGATTATTTGTTCCGAATTAACATCATAACACATAGAGGTCAAATTTTTTGGTTTAATAAAAATTAAAACTCAATAACATATATAACTTCAAAATAAGTGGACAACAAAGATAAAATAAGTGGGTAGCAACTCACAAAGTTATTATGTACAAGGTTAGTAGAATTTAATACAACAAAATTTCATTCATCAACTATGGTTATTTGTTCCCAATCTACCCCAAACATTATCTAGCTCGCCATATCACAACACACAGAAATTAAATTTTGTGGTTCATGTTGAAAATTAAAACTCAATGGAACTGAAAAATAAGTGGACCAAAGCAAAATAAATGAATTGCACAAAATTTAGTAAAATAGATAAAGAGGCAACACTAAAATAGAATGATACTAAAAACATAATCAAAGAACTAACAGACAATACTTGAATGTTGGGCCTCACATATGGCCAATGAGCATAGTAAGCAACCAACGAAGAAGGAACTCTGGATGAAATTTTCACTTAACAACTTCAAAAACCTAGGTTTTGCAAACATAAAGACCAAAGCATGAAATGTTCAAACATCCACACAAATACATTTAATTTCCACATCAGCAAAAAACATAATTAAAAAACATAATGATTTGATAGAGACACAGGACAATATCAAAACATTGTCAAAACTTAATTAGTGTCAATATATCATTTTCCTAAAACTTGGTAGTGCAGGAAGAAAGCCTCCATCCATTGCAACTTTTGCCCTTGCAAGTTATAAGAAAAAAGACACTAACAAATATTTCTGTTTATAAAAACAAGAGTCTCGAAAGTGGTAGATCTTCTCCTTCAATGTCTCAATTTGTTTAATCGTCAACAGAAAGATGCCGCATAGGTATCACAAGTTCATTCCAACTACACAGACAAACGTGGTTCTTTTTATTTTTGGAAGTTGAGAAAATAGAATTTGAAACAATGTAGATTTGACTTTTTATTTATATCTTTTAAGTAATGTAAGAAATTAATTATACATTATTTTTAAAAAATGGAAAAATTCCTTTTACATCAATTATATTGACAATAAATTTCCACAGCATATTATTTTACGCATACTTTTGTAATAAATAGCCAATGTAACAAAAAATATTGTAAATATATTTCTTGTTCTAGTGAAAGAGCCAAAGTTCATGTAAGAGCTGTTTTTTATTTTTTAATAACACTAATGACATTTTTTAATTAATTACCAGACATTTATCTTTTTAAGTCTGTATATCTTTCTTTATTTTATTCTTTTAAATTACAGTTCTTAAAATATTACTCTTACCTTCCTCATAAGGGAAATCATCACCACAATAAAAAGAACGAGTGAATATAGTTTAGAAAATCTGAAACAAATACCATTATAATTTATTTTTTCATTATTTAAAAATTATATTTGATATTTAACCAAATCATATTTATATATAATATATGTTGGATTATTGGGCTTCTTATGTAGAGAATAGGTCCAAATAATGTAGACCTTTAGCTCTCCCTAGGTCAAATTGAGATGACTAAGATTAGTAGGACACATTAGAGTCAATTGAAGAGAGACAAAAGCCAAGTGAGAGAAAAAGAAAGAGAGAAAGTCATTCCCGCATAACCATAAACCTGCACTGGTGTTTTATTCGTTGTGAACTCGTTCACCGTTGGATCAAGCTGATTTTTGGACAGTAGGTTCCAGACATATGGTTCTTCATTCTGACCGTTCGGATCGTCAATCGAAAGTCTAGATTGGGAGAAATCGGTCCCGCAACAGAAGCCCTTTTTTGGAGGTTTTTTCATCTTCTTTGTTCTCATTTGTAAGCATTTGTGCTTATTTAAATTGGCTTATTGAACACATCATTGGTGTTATTATTGGAGACTCTTTTGTACCCTATTATTGATCATAGTGGATTTTTCTTTGGTCTGGACGACTCGTGGTTTTTACCCTTGCATTGAGGGGTTTTTCACGCTAAAAATTGTTGGTGTCTCTTTGTGCATTGGATTCTATTTTTGTTCTATTTGTTTGGTGCTCTTCACAGGTTCTCGCAAGAAAGGGGGATTGAATTTCCACTGCGTTATTACTGTTTGATAAGTTGTTATATTTTTTGGCCCTTTCCCCATCAGAGTGGCATCAGAGCTCTTTGGTTAAGGGACTGTTTAGTTTGCGTGAATGATGGAGGCACATACAAAATTGATTCCTTTGAATGGAGAAAATTATCACCTATGCAAAGGCAAGATGAAGGATTTGCTATTTGTGAAAAATTTGCATCTTCCAGTTTTGTCTTCCAATAAGCCGGAATCCAAGTCAGATGAAGAATGAGATTTTGAACATCAACAGGTATGTGGATTTATCAGGCAGTTTGTTGATGGTAATGTTTATAATTTTGTTGCTAATGAGACACATGCAAGAAGCCTATGGGATAAGCTTGAGTCCTTGTATGCCTCTAAGTCAGGAACTAATAAATTGTACTTGTTGAAAAATTTTGTGGTGTTGAAGTACAAGGAAGGAAATCCTGTTTCAAATCACTTGAGTGAATTTCAAGGACGCTATGATCAATTAGCAGGAGTGGGTATAAAATTTGATGATGATCTATTGGGTTTATTCCTGTTAAACTCTTTACCGGATTCATGGGAGACATTTCGGGTTTCCATGATAATTGCTACCCCTAATGGTGATATTTCTTTGCATATGGCAAAGAATGGTGCTCTTAATGAAGAGATGAGAAGAAAGACACAGGGTACTTCATCTCATTCAGAAGTGCTTATTACAGATAATAGGGGGAGAAGCCAGAAGAAAGAACAAAATAGTGGTAGAGATAAAAGCAGGAGCAAGTCCAGGTCTCGGTACAAGAATGTGGAGTGTCACTATTGTCACAAAATAGGGCATACAAGATTAATAGTGTCATAATCACAAAGACAAATAAGGTCACCACATGTAGTAGTAGTAACACGATCACCATCATCAGTATCTTTTTCTCTTTGTTTACCCTTTTTGTCTTTTCTCTCTTTCTTCAACAAAAAAACAGTTCTTCTTTATATGCCCTGTTTTTTGACAATAGTGACACTCCACATTCTTGTACCGAGACCTGAACTTGCTCCTGCTTTTATCTCTACCACTATTTTGTTCTTTGTTTTGGCTTCTCCCCCTATTCTTTGTAATAAGCACTTCTGAATGAGATGAAGTACCCTGTGTCTTCCTTCTCATCTCTTCATTAAGAGCACCACTCTTTGCCATATGGAAAGAAATATCACCATTAGGGGTAGCACTTATCATGGAAACATGAAATGTCTCCCACGAATCCGGTAAAGAGTTTAACAGGAATAAACCCAATAGATCATCATCAAATTTTATACCCACTCCTGCTAATTGATCATAGCATCCTTGAAATTCACTCAAGTGATTTGAAACAAGAGTTCCTTCCTTGTACTTCAACTCCACAAAATTTTTCAGCAAATACAATTTATTAGTCCCTGACTTAGAGGCATACAAGGACTCAAGCTTATCCCATAGGCTTCTCGCATGTGTCTCATTAGCAACAAAATTTTAAACATTATCATCAACAAACTGCCTGATAAATCCACATACCTGTTGATGTTCAAAATCACATTCTTCATCTGACTTGGATTCCGGCTTATTGTAAGCAAAAACTGAAAGATGCAAATTTTTCACAAATAACAAATCTTTCATCTTGCCTTTCCATAGGTGATAATTTTCTCCATTCAAAGGAATCAATTTTGTATGTGCCTCCATTCGCACAAACTAAACAATCCCTTAACCAAACACTACAAAAAAGTTAGATTTTTACCGGGGGTTATTTTTTTGGTTTCCAGCAGTTTTAACCCCCGGAAAATGCTTTACCCGCGATTAAAAAATCGCTGAAAAAAGCTGCGTCGCTAAGTAATTACCGAGGGTTTCGGAAAAACCGCCGAAAATAGCGACGGTTTTGGAAAAACCGCCGGAAATAGCGAAAGTTTTAGAAAAACCACCGGAAATAGCGGAAGTTTTAGAAAAACCACCGGAAATAGCGACGGTTTTGGAAAACCGACGGAATTAATGGAGGTTTTGTGAAACCGCCGGAATTAGTCGAAGTTTTGCTAAAACCGCCGGAAATGTGTACATAATTTTTTTATAGTTTTTGATTTTAATAAAATGGGATTGTGATAAAATTAGTTTTATTAATCAAAACACACAATGAAATAATATAAACTAAAACTGAATATTATATATAAAATAAACTATATTGTTTATACAACTAATTGTTCATATATTTTTGTAGTGTTCATTGTTTTCATCATTTGGTACTTCTTTATTGTCTTCATCATCTTATACTTCTTCATTGTCTCCATCATTTGATAGACTTTCTTTTTCATATATCTTCAATATAAAATAATAATTAGTAGATAATATATTAAAAAAAATTATAAGACAAACTTAAGAATTACAACATCAGATCCACTAATAATCACAACACCAACACATTAAAACATCCACAATCATTTTCATACCATTTGGATTCATACTCTGGGAAAAAGGTGTCTACTCTATAGTTATGTCATATTGTACTTGATTTAATATTACAGTGATGTAAATTTACAACAAGGAGGGATCTTCGTTCCTTAAGGACTCATTACATGACACTTTAGTTGTTTATAGTGAAAAATATTTAATTGCCGTAAAAAAGCTTCAATTACTACACTACAAAAGGTGGAACTCTCTGCACTCTCCCTGTTAGCATAAAATATAAATAGATTAAATATATCTCTTAATTATAAGGAAGAAGCTACACCACAGAAGTTCTCTCTAATGCAGCTTCAAAGGAGAGAATAAAAGCGGTGCATGGATCATCACCAAAATTTAATTTCTATAATGCCAAATCATTGTAAGTGACAGTAAACAAGATCATGAAAAAAAAGGAAATGAATAGATATTACCTCTTCAAGAACCAACGATGCCTTAAAAAGTTATGATGAGTGCTAAGATATATAGCCAACTTTTGCACGATAACAGTAGACATACTTGTAAATTATCCAGTTCCAAGATTCAAGCATATTTAGCAGAATCTCTAGTTTCAAGCTGGGAATATAATTCCTTACTAATCTCGAATGATTATTCAACTTACAATGGAGTATTCCAATCATCACAGTCAAGTATTTAATATATATTCATCAATGATACAAAATAACCATGAATTAATACAAATCAACATCAAATAGCCATGTAAGTCGAGGATAAATAATGTTGAAAACTTCAATCAAACTCCCAGAAGCCATAACTTTGGGTATATTCAATATGTTCATCAATGCTACAGAATAATTATGAAGTTTCTGAATCAACAAGAAATATCCATGTAAGTATGAAGAATATTGCAAACTTCAATAAAACTTCCTATACAATATATTAAAGGACAAAACATTAGAAATTCTAAGATAATAAAAATATTAAAACATTAGAAGTTATAAAAAACTTGAAGCGTTCTTAATTAGTGAAAGAAACACAGCTAGTTATTTTTGTCCCTGAAGGACATTCCATCAATCAAAGTACATGCATATTCCTTTGTAAAATGGATTCATGTTACCGAAGCAACTCTTTGCTTCTTCAATTGAAATGCTTACTTTTCAATCTTTTTCCATTAGTGTTTTGGAGCCTCCAGAATTGTAGCTAAAGTAGAATGATAAGTCATCCAATGAACAATTGTTCAGAATAATTATTCTAGCCCATTAACCAAGAAAACTATCAAGAGACGAAGCACCCTTCCTTTCTAATTATACAATAGTCACAATTAAGAATAGTAACAAGATTCAAATTCTTATCTATCAGATCCAAGGTTATCAAATCGAGATTCAAATTGTGATTGCAAAGCTGATTTTAGATTTGTAAGTTATAATTTGTATAAAATTTCAATATTTAAAGACGTAAATATAACTTCAAATATACAATATATATATGAAATAAAGTAGCTTGACTTGGAGAATGTTCTCACATTGTTTTGATGTAACACCAGAATGGGAATTTGCCTTCAAATGTGAATGTGCTGCCTTATAAAATATTGTATAACTGAAAATAAAACAGTCCCAGTTCCAGTTAAGCTGCACAAAGCCCTTGACCTCTACTGTGAAAATGAAAATAACTTTGTTACAATGTCCTGAAACAAAGAAAGTCTACAATCAAGTAACATTTAAATTTAAATTAATGTATAATTATAAATAACATATTAATAAAAGATAGAAACTACAACTGTAGGACAGCTGCAGCAAAAAAAAAAAGAATGACAGAAACACCAGAGAGATGTTAGTGAATTCAGATAACTCAGCAAAATAGCGTTAGTAAAGTTAGATAACTGACTAAGGTAGCAAAAAAAATGTTAGTCACAGAAAATTAGAACAACTGAAACTGTTAGTATTACCAGAGAAACGCTTGGTTAGTAACACAAATTTGTAAAATAAAATTCAAAACTAAAATAAACTAAACTAACTCCTGCTTATAGCAAAAAGTAATCACATCGATCAAACTACTACAAGAAACATCTTAATAAAACCATTTAATAGAAATTACTAAAATCTGAACCTACCAATTACAAAGGTTAAAAACTATTTAAACTACTTCAGTAAGACAAAAAACAGATTTAAAACTACTTATGACTATCTAAAATATAAAGAAAACTAGACACAACAAATGAAGACTTAATTATAATTTAAAATAACATCAAGAAGCATTAGTATATGATAAATGATATTTTTCTTCAACTGATCCCACAAAAACTAAGCATCAAAATAGGTTCAAAGCACAGAAGGAGAAGTTACATATATGGAAGGTGAATCCTCAATTTCAATACATCTTATGCTTAGGTTTCAATGTAAGCAAAAGTCAAAATAATTTGCTTATACCAAACCCTCCAAGAAAGAAAATCTACTACAGCAATCAACAATCTTTACACAATAACAGAAAGGGACTTCAAACCTTGATAGTTCACTAGAGCGAAAAGGAAAACAAATAATATAGAACAATACAAACCTCCAAGGTACTTGCTCTTCTCAATAGATAACTAGTGTGCATCAGATGACCTACACAATACCATAACATAATTACTCAGCAATCCCAAAAAACAAAAAAGGGAATGTAAGGAAGTTAGCCCCAATCGGCAAAAAATTTGATGATGAGGGCTCACACTTGCATCTCCAAGACACATATAATCACCGGCTTCTTCTAGAAGCTTCGGGGAACGACACCGTCCGGCAACCGGGGATTAACCGTCCGAGAGAGTGCGCCTTCTTCTGCAGCGGCAGAGCCATTCTCCGAATCTCCGGTGCCCTCTTCTTCATCAATTCAGCGTGGAACTTCCTGGCCTTCATGTGGTGCCTCCCCTTCCACCGGCGAGAATCGCGCAGCTCCAGCGAGTATGGCCTTAAGCCGTGGCGGCGAGGGCACAGTCGGCAGCTTCGCGGACATCGCTGGCAGCGGCAGGCTGTGGATATCACTCGCATGCCATGTCGGTTGTTTTTACCAAAAACACCGCCAAGATCAGATTCACAAGTGGATGAAGCAGGTTTTCTCTGAAACGGTTGTCGTCGGAAAATAGAGAGGCAACAGTTGTGGTGCATATGGAGGCGAAAAATGAGAAATTGAAAGAGAAGTCATTGAGATGCGAAGAGAAGCTATGGAAGCGCGAAGTGAAACTATGAGGCGCGAAGTGAAGTCTAAAGGAAGTGGAAAAAATAAATGTGAAAAAAATGAAATTTCTTTTAAAAAAGAAAAAGAAAATGTTGTTGCGGTTTTATTTCAAACCGCCGAAAATTAACCAAGGTTTCAAAACCACCAGAAAAAAACCTCCACTATAATATATTGTTTTTGTAGTGAAAGAACTCTGATGGGGAAAGGGCCAAAAAATATAATAACTTATCAAACAGTAATAATGCAGGGAAAATTCAATCCCCCTTTCTTGCGAGAATTTGTGAGGAGCACCAAACAAATAGAACAAAAATATAACTCAAAGCACAAAGAGACACCAACAATTTTTAGCGTGGAAAACCCCTCAATGCAAGGGTAAAAACCACGAGTCGTCCAGACCAAAGAAAAATTCACTATGATCAATAATAGGGTACAAAATTGTCTCAAATAATAACACCAAATGATGTGTTCAATAAGTCAATTTAAATAAGCACAAATGCTTACAAATGAGAACAAAGAAGATGAAAAATCTCCAAAACAGGGCTACTGGTGCGGGACCGATTTCTCCCAATCTAGACATCTGATTGACGATCTGAACAGTCAGAATGAAGAACCATATGTCTAGACCTACTGTCCAAAAATCAGCTTGATCCAACGGTGAACAACTTCACAACGACGAAAACACAAGTGCAGGTTTAGGGTTATGCGGGTATGGCTTTCTCTCTTTCTTTTTCTCTTACTTGGCTTTTGCCTTTCTTCAATTGACTCTAATGTGCCCTACTAATCTGACCCATCTCTATTTGATCTAATGAGACATAAAGGTCCACATTATTTGGGTCTATTATCCACATAGGAAGGGAGTCCAATAACCCAACAACTTACACTAGTCAAATATTTTGGGTTTTTAACGGCGAAATCCCGAATGACGTCATGTCAGGAGACGTTAAATTGACGTCGAATTATAAAAATTCGACGTTAAATTAACCTCAAATTTTCTCAATATACGACGTTAACATTAACGTCGAATTTTGTCAATATTCGATGTTAATCAATTTTTTTAATTAGGTTTAATACCTATTTTGGTCCCTCTTTTTGTAGGGTCTGTTCAAAGTTGTCCTTCTTTTTTTCAAAAGTTCACTAACATCCTACTTCTCGCAAAAACGATGCACGTTAGTCTTTTTTGGTTACGGCGTTAAAAAGACTAACGACACAACTGTCTAGCTGGCAAAGAAACTGATGAGTTGTACAATTTTGGTTGACGTGTTAAATTCAATTGCTTATTCATCCTGAAAGTCAAAGGATTCATTGCTTATTCAGCTCATCTCCATTTATGGTCCAATCAAGTTTTCCATCAGGTGAGCCCCAGTTAGTGAAAGTAGAGACCTTTGGAGAAGGAACCTCAGAATGATGGTCCACCATGCTTCGCTCAATAAAGCTATGGCTACGCTTAGCAAAAGTAGCAACTCTTGGATTCAAAGCCACCGAGGCTCCTTCAACAGATGGATCAACCCTGAAAGATCTTGATCCAACCATGTTTGATGTGGAAAGGCTCGAGGAATAGCCCCCCAGCTGCTGGTTCATATTTGAACGCATTTGGATTCTAGTTGGAGATTGTAACTGAGGTCCTGCAACATCAAGTGAGATTCCATGGAATTTAGACAAAATTGATTGTTCAAGAGATCCAAAGCTATCATCAAGGTCCTGCTTCACCCCAATGTGATCACTCAAAATCCAAATCAACGTCTCTTGCAGTTGAAGCAGTCTTCAATCTGCTTTTGGGCAGTAGTAGGGTGGGGAGCCGCAGGAGGGATTTGTCGCCCCTCCCTGCACTGTATTTCTAGACTGTTTGTTTGTTGAGTGCGGAAGGGCGGGGAGATAGGGCGCGGCGTAGTAGCGCAGAGGGGAAAAGGGAATCAGGGTTTGAGTGGAAAGGGTGTTGGTATCGGAGGGGGTATTTTTCGAAGAGTATAGCGCAGCGGAATTAAAACTCAGAGAGCGGAAAGCGTGTTCGATCACAATTAAAATTAATTTGGTCCTTTTAGTAAAAATAATTTTCTTTCAGAAAATTAATCAAACAGTTGATATACGTAAAATAATATGAGTGTAGGGAATAGAAAAATCACACAAATATTTTTATACTGGTTCGATTCAACAGAATTTGCGTCCAGTCGTTAATCACTATAAATAGTGATTAATAGTTCCACTAAAAATGGTTTAACAGATTACAATCAAATGAACAGGAATAAAACGAAAAGAACCACTCTACCAACTTGAAGAGAACCACTCCGGCAATCGACCAACGATTCGCAAGCTTCTCCTTTCACAAGACCAGGCAGAGTACCTTGCTAACTTGAAGAGAGTCTGCTCCGACTATCGACACACGATACGCGAGCCTCTCCTTTCACAAGACCAAGCAAGGGAACAATGAACAAAAAGCTCTCTAAGAACGTTCCTCTGACACACAGTGTTCTAAGCTTTCTCAGTTCAAAAAACGTTACCTTCTGATTTCTCCAAATCAAATTATATAGCCAAGTACACTGAATGCCAAAGGTCAGCTCCCAACTGCCATGAATAATCGATTATTGTAAGTGATAATCGATTATTCAAATCCATTACAGAGTTTTCAAAAAAGTGATAATCGATTATATGAAGTGATAATCGATTATTCAAGTATGACTTGTGATAATCGATTATTGCTTAACCATAATCGATTATACTAGTAAAAATTACAATGTTTAACATTTTCCTACTACATTCAAAATCTACAAGTTGCTTTTTTTAAATATTTTCCTACTACATCCAAAATCTATAAGTTGCAGCATCATCAAAACACATCTTCAGGTTTTACCAATACTCCTTATTAGTAACAATCTCCCCCTTTTTGATGATGATCAAAAACTCTCTTTTTAAAAGCAACTCAGGTTTACCTGCAATATATATAAACTAATGGACAACCACAGAGTTAACAGTACCTGTACAATTAAAAACTATTTTTTTCCTTAATCCTCCCCTTATATTTCTTCTCCCCCTTTTTGATCATAAGCAAAAAGAATAATGTAATAACCTCCCCCTTAATATGAGCTCCCCCTCAAAAATGGAATATATGCACAAAATAAAAGCTCATTATATTAAGAATAGAAAGGAATTACATGAAATTCATAAAGATTAAGAAACCAAATACCATAAAGAAAATAACATAACAATAAAACTTAGAGGCCTAAAACCTATAATTCAGGACTAGGAGAACGTTCAGGAGGTGGGATATTAAGATGACCCTCGATGTTAGATAGGCGAACATCAAGATCAAGAAATTGATCAACCATGTACTCATCAACAGATCGCTGCCACTCATAAATCTCCTCAAAGTGAGTCTTTTGTGTAGGACTCATATCCTCCAACTGTTTAGATAACCTTGCAAAATGTTCTTCCATAGAAGTTGAGGAAGAGGAGGGTATGTTGGATGGTCCAGCATCAGACAGAGCAGCAACACTTACTGGGTCAGCCATATGAGTGTCCATGTCATCATCTTCATCTACATCAGGATGGTCATCATCTTTGTGAATAAGAACTCTGCCTCTAGTAATGAATCCCATTTGACGAAAGGTAGTATCTCCAATTTCTGATCCCACAGCTTCAATAGTTTGAACGAGTTCTCAGGTACACCTTTGAATTCTAAAATCCTAGAAATAAGAAGAGCATAGGGAAATTGATATGAATGGGATTTCTTGGCTTTTACCATTGTGTCAGCAATGAGAGCAGGCCGGTCGATGTGTATGTGATTTAGAATCCCATACAACAGAAGTAAATCCTGTTCAGAGCATTGAGCATTGTTGGTTGCTCTAGGACATAAAATCCAGACAATCAAGTAGTGGATCATCCTTTCTTCAACTTTAAAACCTCCAACCAGTAATTGCCTTCTATTGGTTTGCCATTTAGGATAACGCAGGAAGGATTGAAAAGTCATCATCCTGTTGAAATCTTCAAGTCCTAAATGGACTTTGACAGCATCATCCCAGATGGGAAGTTGAGCAACATTGGTCCATACGTCATCATCTAAAATGATGCGTACTCCCTTGACCTTAGTAGATATTATCCCATCTCGATAGCGCAAGTTGAAGTAGAAGACTCTATAAGATCAGGATAAATGCATCCTTTTTGTTCTAACAGATGCGTTAACCCCTGCTCAGCAAAAGTGTTTGGAAATTGAAAGTCATAGAAGCGGAAAAAGTCAAGACGAATAAACTTTACCGCCATGATCTTCCTTTCTTGCCAAGAATTAACAAAGTCTGCATGTTTCCCTTGATCTGAAATCCATCCATCTATGTTTGCAAGACGTGGTTGAGAAGAAGAGGAGGATCCAGCTGTTCTGCGACGATGCCTTCTTGAGTCAGCCATGGAGGAAGAATGGGAAAATGAGATTTTGAGAAGGTGAAGAGAAATGAAGAAGATTTGAGCTCTAGATTTGATTTCAGCAGTATTTGGGTGCAAAGGAGTGTCTAATAATCGATTATGGGGGGCTATTTATAAGAAAAAATGGAAAAACTAGCAATTTATGGCCGTTTATAGCCGTTATGGGATGCTCCAACGGCTCTATTTTTGAAACTGTCAGCGCGATAATCGATTATGGATCGTGATAATCGATTATCAGTTCAATAATTACTGCCCAGAATTGCATGATAATCAATTATGCATAATGATAATCGATTATCTGCTCAAGATTTTCCAGAATTGAATTTTATGAAGCGTTAAGTTTACGAAAAATGCAAAAATTTGCATAGATTTTGATTCTAAGATATGTCTAACACTCCTAACTCTCTTCTAAGCTCAAAAAATCTATCTTTAGGTAGAGCCTTGGTAAAGATATCAGCTAATTGATGTAAGGTATCAACATATTCAATTTGACAATCCCCCTTTTGAATATGATCTCTTAAGAAATGGTGCCTAATTTCTATATGCTTAGTTCTTGAATGCATTATGGGGTTCTTGTAGAGCTGTCAAATGAGCCCCTTTAATAAGATTTGGCCCTATCCCATGTGGGTTGGGGTCAAAAAAGCCCACAGGGCCAAAAAAACTCTTTATTAAAAAAGCCCACAAAGCTAAAAACCCCTAAAGCCTTATAGGCCAGGGCCAGCCCATGGGCTTTCCTTTTTACAAAATTTAACGTCTAGAAACATAATATCATCATATAAGTAATCACAAATCATGTGTATTTTTTATCCAGCTTTCATTTTATCTTTGTTAATAATAACTTATAACCATAATTGATTCATGTGTAATTATATTTTTTTACCAATAAAATTAATTTTCTACTTCATAACTGTTTCTATATTAATTAGTTTAATAATAATGCTTTTATACAATTATTCCTTAATTTCCAAATTTTGTTTTGATAATTTTTTCATCTTAATTTTGGTTTCTTAATTTTGGTTTGTAAATTTGACGGTTCAGAGATGTCCACATAAAATAGGTTTAAAAGTATAAAAATTTAATTTAATTTGTAAAATTTGGATGGACTAGCGAATTTATTTATAGATGGTAATCTATTTTGTCACTAGTTTAAATCAATATCATTCGATTAAGATTTGTGATCAAAATTACATTATTTTTAATTAGTGTGAAAATGTTAAAATTTTGACTTAATAACTTTTTAACTTTTTTAATTTTCCAAATTTAATAAAATTATTATTTATTATTTACAAAGTTATATAATTCTTTTAAAAAAAATTTATGAAACGTATAATTTAGTCATTTACATCAATTTATATATTTTTATGTCTTTTTCATATATTTTATATTATATTCATTTGTCTTTTTTATTAGTTTCTTATTAAGAGACATTGATGTAATTTATTTATTATTATAATTATTATAATTTTTATTTATTTTATATGTTAATAATTAAATACAATAATAATTTTAATTTTAGTATTATAAATTATAACATTATATTTATTTAAAAATAATGTATCTATTATGTAATTATTTTTTATTACAATCGACTCAATTATGATAAATAATTCAATAAAAACGATCTTTGTTGGATAAAGATAAGTATTATTTTAAAATATTAATTTAATCTAAGAGGTTAGAAAAAAAATCTGATTTTATAACCACTAGGATTACATCTAGATCTTGTATACTAACATATATGATATTTATAAGAATTTTGTCTAACAAGGATTTTCACTAAAAAGTTAGTTCTTTTATTAGGTAAAATTAATTTTAAACTTTACAAAAGTTTGTGGTTTAATTTTTTAATGTATATATATCTATACAAAACATTCAACAAAAGAATTTTATATGACAAACTATAAAAAATAAAAATTTTACACCGATATTAAAAATTCATCCAATCAGTAGATTTGAATTTAAAATCTATCCATAATTAATATTTCAAATATTTATATAGATATCAGAATTCGATTATTGAAAAATCGAATTTTCAACTGTGTTACTTTTATAATTTCTTTTTTGAAATTTTTTTCATTTTCTTTTAAATAAAAATAATAATAAAAATTTTCTTTTTTAACTCTCCAAAATAATAAAATTATATATTTAAAATATACTTATAATTAAAAAATTATTTTAAATAATTTTTTATAAAATCAATATTTATACATTTATATTTAATTAAAAAGATATTAAATATCATGTAAATTTTGAAAATTATTGAACTTGTAAAGTAAATAAAAGAAATAACTAAAAAAAAATTAAAAGTGAATTAATTTAATTTGGGGGCTAGCCCCATCCTAACCCTACCCCAGCCCACTTTATGTGGGGCTTTAGGGGTTGGGGCTTTTAAAAAGCCCCCTAGTAAGTGGGCTAGAAAATTGGGGCTTGATTTTAGAAGGGGTCAGGGTCAACCCATGGGCCAGGGGCTCAAATGACACCTCTAGGTTCTTGGTCAAATTTATCGCACTAGTATTGTCACATTTTAGAGGAATTTTGTCAAGGAAGATATCAAAGTCTTCCAATTGTTGTTTCATCCACAAAATTTGGGCACAACAGTTTCCAGCTGCAATATATTCAGCTTCGGTGGTAGACAAAGCTACACATGCTTGTTTCTTTGAGTGCCATGACACTAAAGAATATCCCAAGAAATGACAGGTTCCACTAGTACTTTTTCTATCAATTTTACAGCCACCATAATGTGCATCAGAGTATCCTATTAAACTAGGTGAGGCATCAGAGGGATACCAAAGTCCAAATGAAGTAGTTCCCTTAAGATATTTTAGAATTCTCTTAACTACAGTCAAATGAGATTCTTTAGGATTGGCTTGGTATCTAGCATATACACAAACACTCTACATAATATCTGGTCTACTAGCAGTTAAGTATAGCAAGGATCCTATCATGCCTCTAAACATGGTTTCATTCACTCCTTTTCCAATTTCATCCTTATCTAAATAACATGAAGTACCCATGGGTGTACTAGCTTCCTTGCAGCTATCCATACCAAATTTCCTAAGAATTTCTCTACAGTATTTAGTTTGGGAGATGAATGTTCCACCATTCATTTGTTTTATCTGTAGTCCTAAGAAAAAGTTTAACTCACCCATCATAGACATCTCAAATTCACCTTGCATTATTTTAGCAAACTCTTCACACAAAGAATCATCAGTTGACCCAAAAATGATATCATCTACATAAACTTGCACGATTAAAATGTGTTTTCCTACTTTCTTAGTGAATAAGGTTGAATCAACCTTTCCTCTAGAAAATTCATTTTCAATTAAAAAGGTACTAAGTCTTTCATACCAAGACCTAGGTGCTTGTTTAAGACCATAAAGGGCCTTTTTCAACTTGTAAACATGATCAGGAAATTTAAAATCTTCAAAGCCAGGAGGTTGACTAACATACACTTCTTCTTTTATAAAACCATTTAAGAAAGCACTTTTTACATCCATTTGATATAGTTTAAATTTCATCAAAGATGCATATGCAAGTAATAATCTAATTGCTTCTGACCTGGCTACCGGTGCATATGTTTCATCATAATCTATACCTTCCTCTTGACAGTATCCCTTAGCAACTAGCCTTGCTTTATTCTTTGTGATGTTTCCATCCTCATCAAGCTTGTTCCTAAATACCCATTTTGTTCCTATGACTTGGAATTCTTCTTGTTTTGGAATAAGTTCCCAAACTTCATTCCTTTCAAATTGATTTAGCTCTTCTTGCATAGCAATGCACCATTTGTCATCTTGAAGAACTTCCTTTATATTTTTAGGTTCTACCTAAGACACAAAAGCAACAGTTAGACAAAAATTATTTAAATTATGTCTGGTAGTTACCCCTTTTAATATATCTCCTATGATGTTGTCCAAAGATAGTCCTCTTGGTTGTTATAGCTTTTGGAATCAACGACTTGGGGTGTTTCTTGAAGCTCCGGAGGATAATTTTCATTTAGATACATCTCCACAAGGGCTTCTTTTAAGTAATCCTCATCACTTGCAATGGGTCTATTTGACTCAAGAGGATTTACCTCAAGGTCTACAATCTCATCAAAGACAACATGCATTGATTCTTCAATTATCAGTGTTCTTCTATTGAACACTCTATAAGCTTTGCTAGTCAAAGAATATCCTAGAAAAATTGCTTCATCAGATTTTGCCTCAAATTTTCCAAGATTATCTTTTCCATTATTTAAGACAAAGCATTTGCATCCAAAAATTTTCAAATGAGATATATTTGGTTTTCTACCATTCAACAGTTCATATGGAGTTAATTTTAGAATTGGCCTAATAAGCATCCTATTTAACACATAACAAGCAGTACTTACTGCATCAGCCCAAAAGTATTTTGGCACATTAGATTCATTCATAAGCGTTCTAGCTAATTCTTCTAATGATCTATTTTTCCTTTCAACAACACCATTCTGTTGGGAAGTTCTAGGTGCAGAAAAATTATGTGCAATGCCAAATTCTTCACAAAATTTTCCAAACGATTCATTTTCAAATTCACCACCATGATCACTTCTCAAAGTTTTGGTTTTCAAATCTTTTTTCATTTTGAATACGTTTAGCAAAAGTTTTAAATGCTTTGAAAGCTTCACTTTTCAGAGTTAAAAAGAAAGTCCAAGTAAATCTAGAGTAATCATCAACAATTACAAGAGCATAGTAGTTTCCACCAATAGATGGACCAAACAAGTCCATATGCAAAAGTTCTAAAGGTTTTGATGTTGAAATCATGCTTTTAGATGAAAATGAAGATTTGGTTTGTTTACCCTTTTGACATGCAGAACAAAGTTTATCTTTCTCAAATTTTAGTTTAGGCAAACCAATCACAAGATCCTTAGAGATTAATTTATTTAAGTGTTGCATGTGAATATGTGCAGCTCTTTTGTGCCATAGCCATGGATTTTCTTCTTTAGCAACTAAGCATGTTATACTATGACTAGATTCACTCTCAATATCAATCAAATATATGTTATTATGCCTAACACCTTGCAAAGCAATTTCAGCAGAATTTTTAAAATAAATAGTACATTTGTCACTCTCAAAAGTTACCTTGAAACCTTTGTCGCATAGTTGGCTTATGCTTAGAAGATTATGTTTGAGGCCTTCAACGTATAAGACGTCTTTTATTGTCAAAGTGTTTCCTCCTCTAATGTTTCCAGTACCCATTTTTCTGCCTTTGTTGTTATCCCCATACGTTACAAATCCTTGCTTCTTCTTCTCAAAAGAGATGAATCTTTTCTTGTCACCAGTCATGTGTCTTAAGCAACCACTGTCAAGATACCACAGTGACTTCTTGGACTTAGATTGATCCTACAAAACAAGTTAGAGAGAATTTTAGGTCCCCAATCTCAATATGGGTCCTTGGGGTTAGTTTTTGCAAGTTTACATCATCTCACAGCTTTAACCCAAGCATATTTGCCACTTGGAACACCAACATGTTTGATATTGCATTTGTTTGATGTGTGACCATGCTTCATACAGAAAAAGCAACATACATCACTAATTTTATTTTTAATAAAAGTTCCTTTAACAACCCAAATTTTTCGAGTTCTTCTTACCTTGGATTTAAAATTTTGATGCATGTTTCCATTGCTCTTATTAAGGTTTGTTTTAGCATGTGAATTAGCTTTAGTTGCCTTAGCAAGTAAGTTTTCAAGTATATCAATATCAAACATATAACTTTTGCATGACAAGCATTCAACAGGTTCAACAGTAGCATTTGCATCTGATAATTTAATTTCTAAGGTATTAACTCTATTTCTTAGAACAGCTTCATCATCAAGCAGTTTATCATATTTTAACTTCAATTCATTATGTTCCTTTTTTAAATTTTTATGAGCAGCATTAAGTTTCTCATATTCATTCATCAATTCAAAGAAAGCTTTTTTGTAAATCTAATTCACTAGATTCAAAGCTGGAATCGCTTACTTGACTTCCAGTTTCTTTAGAATCTGCCATAAGGCATAGATTAGCTTCTTCTTCTGTGTCACTTGAACTCGTTGAGCTAGAGGCATTATCCTCCCAAGCTATGTATGCTTTCTTTTTCCTTTGAAATTTTCTTTCCTTCTTGTCTTCACTTTTCTTGCTTTTTGGACACTCAGATTTTACGTGCCCTCTTTCTCCACAACCGAAGCACTTTACGTTTGATGGAGATTCTTGACTTTCTTTCCTATCTTTGTGAAACTTGTCCTTTCCCTTTGCTTTCATGAACTTTACAAATTTCTTTATCATCAAGCTCATGTTTTCTTCATCATCAGAATCATCTTCTTCGATCCCCTTAGAGCTTTTTCCTTTAGATATTTCAGACTTGAAAGCTAGAGTTTTCCTTTTGCCTTGATCCTCTTCAGCAGTCAATCTTCTCAGCTCAAGTTCATGCTCACGGAGCTTTCCAAACAAGATTGGCATTGACATCTGAGTAAGATTTTGAGACTTCGAGATGGCAGTCACCTTTGGTTGCCAAGACCTGTCCAGAGATTTCAGAATTTTCACATTAAGTTCATCAATATCAAAAGTCTTACCCAACCCTGTTAAATGATTCACAATATAAGTGAATCGTTTTTGAACGTCAGAGATCATTTCTCCAAGTTGCATTCTGAACATCTCATATTCCTGAATGAGAGTGTTCTTCCTAGCGCGCTTCACGTCCTCTGTTCCTTCATGTGTGACTCTGAGGACTTCCCACATTTCCTGTGTTGTCTTACACACTGAAATTCTATAAAATTCATCAAGTACAACAGCAGATGAAATTATATTGTGAGCTTTAATATCAAACTGAGCTCGTCTATTTTCTTCAGCAGTTCAATTAAAATAAGGTTTTTCAGTCTCTACACCATCAACAGTATTCATAGGAATATAAGGGCCATTTTGTACAGCTTCCCAGATACCTCTATCAACAGACCCCATAAAAATCTCCATTCTCACTTTCCAAAAAGCATAGTTATCCCCAGTAAACAATGGAGGTCTGTTAATGGAAGCACCCTCAGCATATACATGGTTTTGATTGTGACCAGCCATTTTCGCAAATATTTTTTTTTTGAAAAACTATCAAAGCAAGCTCTGATACCAATTGTTGGTATCGGAGGGGGTATTTTTCGAAGAGTATAGCGCAACGGAATTAAAACTCAGAGAGCGGAAAGTGTGTTCGATCACAATTAAAATTAATTTGGTCCTTTTAGTAAAAATAATTTTCTTTCAGAAAATTAATCAAACAGTTGATATACGTAAAATAATGAGTGTAGGGAATAGAAAAATCACACAGATATTTTTATACTGGTTCGATTCAACAGAATCTACGTCCAGTCGTTAATCACTATAAATAGTAATTAACAGTTCCACTAAAAATGGTTTAATAGATTACAATCAAATGAACAGGAATAAAACGAAAAAAACCACTCTACCAACTTGAAGAGAATCGCTCCGGCAATCGACCAACGATTCGCAAGCTTCTCCTTTCACAAGACCAGGCAGAGTACCTTGCTAACTTGAAGAGAGTCTGCTCCGACTATCGACACACGATATGCGAGCCTCTCCTTTCACAAGACCAAGCAAGGGAACAATGAACAAAAAGCTCTCTAAGAACGTTCCTCTGACACACAGTGTTCTAAGCTTTCTCAGTTCAAAAAACGTTACCTTCTGATTTCTCCAAATCAAATTATATAGCCAAGTACACTGAATGCCAAAGGTCAGCTCCCAACTGCCATGAATAATCGATTATTGTAAGTGATAATCGATTATTCAAATCCATTACAGAGTTTTCAAAAAAGTGATAATCGATTATTCAAGTATGACTTGTGATAATCGATTATTGCTTAACCATAATCGATTATACTAGTAAAAATTACAATGTTTAACATTTTCCTACTACATTCAAAATCTACAAGTTGCTTTTTTTAAATATTTTCCTACTACATCCAAAATCTATAAGTTGCAGCATCATCAAAACACATCTTCAGGTTTTACCAATACTCCTTATTGGTAACAAAGGGGACTGCCACGTGGCAGTCTCTTATTAGCTGAACTTGCCAACTAATTGGACTAATTGGACATGTCATTTAATTTTGGCCAACAGAGCAACTTTGCCGTTAGTTTTTTAACGCCGTATGCAAAAAGGATCCACTTAAACTGTTTTCGTGAAAAGTATGATGTTAGTGAACTTTTAAAAAAAGGGAGGACAACTTTGAACAGACCCTACAAATCGAGGGACCAAAATAGGTATTAAACCTTTTAATTAATTGTGATTCTTCTTTACAACTCTACGAAACTTGAAAAGCATAAAAACAATAAATTTCTCTTTTTGGTATTTTATAAAGTATGAACTATGAACATGTAGTGTAGTATCAACCACAAATAATAATAACCAACAACAAACAAGTTCAATCAAACAACAACAAACAAGTTCAATCAAATAACAACAACAAACAAGTTCAATCAAACAACAACAAACAAGTTCAATCAAATAACAACAACAAACAAGTTCAACAAAAAAAAATGAAACAAGTTCAACACATAAGTTCTTCAAAACGAAAACGAAAACTAACCTTCAAAAGGTGGGTTCATCAGAAGAAAGTTTCGTCACCAGTGAGAGAGAAAGCAGAATACGCCTATCAAGGACAAGAGCATGAAAATAATTGATTAAAACAAACAAAAATAATACATAAAGTAGTTAATTAAAATGCATTTGTATCAAATGAAATAAAGATTACATGTGATGCTCATCAAACTTCGTTCGAGAAAAGTTTGAGAAAAAAGAGGGTATCACGCACTAAGATAAAGTGAATGAATTTTCAATCTCCCGCTCAAATTTTTATTGAATTCACTAACCTTTTGACGTCGAATTTAAAGGGCATTTGACATTTTATATCATTTTATGTGGAATTACAATTCTAAACGACGTTTAATAATTGCATTTATTTAAAAAAATGTCACGCTCATTTTTAAGGTTGGCTATTCAGTAATTGGACATTGAACGCATGATATTATACGTTGTTTTTGTACTAGTGTTATATAACTAAATTTAAATTATTCAATGCAGACATAAATATAATTTATATATTTAAGCATTTTTATTTATTATCAATTGTAGTTATATAAAGATAACTTTTTATTATGCACATGCTGAAATACTATTTGAACAAGAATCTATACGCTACATAAAACTTAAGACAATAGGTTGTTAGTATACTTATAAAAGTCGAGGACTATCATACATTGGCATTGTGAATTCTTGCATACACACAAGGTGAAAGAATAATTATTTAATTTTCTTTAAAATAAATTTATTAAATATTTAAGAAATTGATTTTAATATAGGAGAATGATGCAATCTCTTTAAATAATACTAATGTGTGTGTTCAATTTTTTTTATTGTATCAATAATTTATGAAATATAAAATTATTTTTGATAAAAATAATTTTTATAATTTTTTTATTATATGAATAATTTTTTAATTTTTTATTATAAATAATTATTTGAATGAGTTAAATATGTTTTTGGTCCCTTAACTTTCAGTGAAAATTGGAATTAGTCCCTCTTCAAAACTTTCGTCTAATTTAGTCCCCAAACTTTATTAATGTGTGAATTTAGTCCTTTTAACTAAATTTTATTAGGTTTATTTAATGTTTTAAGTGTGTTTCATGATAGTATCTGAGTTATACATTTTTGCTTTAATGTTAACTGAGAAATGTGTTTGAAACATCAAATAAAGTTAACAAAATTTGGTTAAAAGGATTAAATTTACACACTTCTAAAGTTTGGGGACTAAATTTTGAAGAGAGACTAATTCTAATTTTCACTGAAAGTTAAGAAAAGTAGTAATTAATAGAATAAAATTGAAAAATAATTTTTTATTTTGAATAATTATTTGAATGATCAAAGGTGGTTAATAAAGAATAAAATTAAAAAATAAATTGTAAACACTATAACAATGAATCATTCTTATATAATAGTATAGATAAAATGTTTGTCTTACTCTTTTTCATTGAAAATAATAAATTAAATGAACAAATGAAGGAAGAAAAATGGTTAGATATTTAAAAGAACGAGAGAAAAGATAAAATAATAAGATTTGTTTAAAACCAAAATGTGTTTCAATTTTATATTATAAGATTTATATTAAACACATTTTTGTTTTGCATAGGAATAAACACCTCCACGGGAAACTTCCTTTCTGTTAAAGATCAATGAAAATGTGTTTTAGTGAAGATATTTCGTCAAATATGGAAACAAAAACAGAAATGGGGTGTAATTAAAAAGCAATGGGGGTGCCAATAAAAGGCCCATAATGAGTTAGCTTGGACTACATCATATGACGGTAGGCAGTTGCTCCCTCCACCACCTCAAACAACTTCCTCTACCTCCTCAATTTTTTTTTTATTTTCTTACATTTATTATTTACTACTTTTAATGTTAAAATCCTAATCTCTTCCCCCACTTCTCAGCACTGATACCTTCGATTTCTTTCTCTTTTTCTCTGCAACCCCACCCCCCATTTTCCTTTTCTTTCTCTCTTTCTCTGCAACCCACCCCCACCCCCTCTCCCCTTCCCTTTCTTTGTTTCTATCACTTTCTTTCTCTGCAACCCTCCTCTCTCCCTTTCTTTTTCTCCCTTTCGTTATTTTTCTGCAGCCCCACCCCACTCTCCCTTTCTCTCATTCTCGTTTGGTCTCTAAGAGGTTAGTGTTTCTTTGCTCTGTTGTAATCGATTGTATGATATGTGTTGTATGTGTTCTGCATTGTATGAACTGTGTTAATGGTGGAAAGAAAACATGGAAGCTGAACGGATATGGAAAATCTAAACATGAATGTAGGGATGCGTGTGGAAGTGGAAGGGTGTGGGGGTGCATTCATGTAGGGGACCATTAATATCTTATTAAAAAGTGAATGAATGTAGGTAAGAATTAACCTCAGGAATAATTATTGAAGGGGAAAAGAGGAATGGAGAGGTGGAGGGAGAAGAAGTGGTGGAGGGACCAACACCCATGACTATATAACGGTCGTTTCTTCCTGAAAATTTCAATCTACAGCCCTATATATATTTCTATTCCAAATCACAATTTTTTCTATTTTTAATCATAACAATTTGAAATATAAAATAAAATTACATTCTAGATTATATAATTTAAAATATAAATACATTTCAGTCTATACAATTGAAATATAATTATATTTTAGATTATACATTTTAAAATATAAAAAAAATATTTTAAATAATATATTATTTTAAAATAAAAAATAAATTTATATTCTAAATTATACAATACAAAATATAAAATTTAAGTTATAATTCTATCATTTGAAATTAAAAAACCGATGGAATTGCAGAAAGAAACTGTCCTATATAACAGGTTGTCCGATACAATGGCCTAATTTCCCAGAATTAATTATATACCCAATTACATAAACAGTAAACAAGTGAAAAAAAAAAGAGAAAAAACTTCAGAGATGCATTAAAAATTGTGTCGTTTGCAAGTTAAACTGAAAGGAGGAATAAGTATTCCGAAACATTGACTGCATCTTTATAAAACAAAGGTACAAACGAAATTGCTATAATATTTCTGTTTATCAAAAACAAAAGGTCTCCAAAGGCTAAAGTACCAAATTCGAATTCACATGAAATTAAAATGAATTCCATTCAAAATGTAAATCACCACCAACTTATAATTTTTTTGCCAATGGGAACGTTTTTTATAAACAAACCCACAACACGGAACTAAATATACCAATTAAATACCACAAGACCAATTAAATATGACAAATATTTCTGTATATATAAAAAAAAATAATCTCGAAAGGCTAAAATGTCTAATTAAAATTCAAAGTGTATTAAGGCTAGATGCATATAAAATTAAAATCAAATTCAATTCAGTGTAAATCTGTAAGATTTTGCCACACCAAGGCTAATTATAAATAGGGAACTTATTTTTAAAACAAACCCACAACACTGAACTGAATATGCAATTAAACAGCACAAGGCAAACCAAACTCAAATACAAAAGACAAGAATTGTAACGAAACATCAAATACAAAAGCTATACACATCGCATTTTTCGTTTTAGGCGAAGATAAGGGAGAACCACACGGCAAAGAAGGCGGCGAGCTTGAGGCTGAGGGCGTCGAGGATGTAGGAGATCATTAAGCCAACAACGAGGGTGGCGACGACGGCGGTGCCACCGAGGTCGAGGAGGAATAAGGCGGATGGAATTAGGACGATGGCGATCTGGTAGTTGTGGGCGAATGATGAGGGGGTTTTGAGGGATCTGGAGGAGGCGAAGGTGGAGGAGACGCCATTGCCATGGACGTGACGCGACGGCAAAGGGTGGGAGTCGTTAGGGTTTGGGGAGGAGGAGAAGGAGGGGGCGTTGTTGGATGAGGACAGGGTTATGTGAGGGTGAAATGCGCGAGGACATGGAAAGATAGGGTATATTACCTCGGGTCCCAGTGGACTGAGGCATTCTCAGGATGTTAGGCATCGAGTGGGGTTTGAACCGATCATATTATCTATATGCCTCGGTTTCCCTTAAACCGGATTAGAAAAGTTAACCTAAACTACGAAAATGTCACCGCTTTCTTATAGATTTCGGTTTCGCCTCAACCGAAGCCTATTGTGCGATTTCAATAATTATTGTAGTATCTTTAATAAAAATATTAGTATAATATTTATACAATATATAATAATGTAGTATGTTAAAAAACTATTTTTAATAAAAATATCAATATAACATTTATATAAATAATAAATTTTGTCTTTTTTATGTTAAAAAAATTAAAACTAAATGAAATCAAACATATATATATATATATATATATATATATATATATATATATATATGAACTAAATTTAAGATAGTGATATACCAAAACTTTATATGAGACAAAATAAAAATTTTACAAAAAAATTAATAAAATTTAAAAACCACATGTGGGATATAAGGTCATTAATAACTTCTTTTAAAAAATGATCTAAAATAGGATGTAATTAAAATTTTTAAAAATAGGAACGAACTTGACACATTTATATCAAGATGAAACCATTCGAATAATTAAATCTAAAATATATCATAATTTTACCCAAAATCTATTAATATACGCGTATAACATAATTAATTTTAACAGTTAATATAAACTATATAAGAAGTGAAAATTAAAAATAACTCTTCATAGTTACTCTTGTCCTCGTTGAATCCTATTCTCTTTTGCAATATATAAAAATTTTGAAGTTTCCTCACAGTTACCTTTTTTCCTGTATCAAAGGATTAATTGAGAGTTTTTTTTTTTTATCCAAAATCATATTGGCCTTCTAAATTTTAAATTCCAATTAATGTTTTTTTTTTCTAGTTTTTATCCTTATTTAATATCCCAATAATAGATATATTCAAGATGGAAGTATTAACTAAAACCATTTCATTCCAACTAAAATAAAATTTCAGTTTCATTAAATATTCTTAAACATATTTATCAAAGAAAAACACCTTTACCATACAAAGATACAGGAAGAAGGTAATTTTATTTTAAACTCTTGATTTATTATCGAGTCTAGTAACCGGATATCCCTCATTTTCCATATTAAGCTGTAAATTAACAATATACCTGTAATTAAGAAATGCAATTATATATAACTATTATTTATGTAATAAATTCTCTAAATTTTAGCTTATTAACAATTCAAGAAATTATTAACAATTAAAATTAACTTATTAAACTACTTTTATTGATTTTGATAATTAAATTGTATCTATCCAGTTCGTACCAACCTCACTCTTTCATGATATCATCCAAAATCAAACTCATTTGTCAATATTTATTAATAAAGAAAATTGAATTTATAATTTTTTTCACTTTTTTTTTAAATTTATCACTAAATAAATCTTATATCTCTTTTTTTCTTTAGTATTTAACTTATTTGAGTTTTTTATGGGATAATCTAATTTAAGTTAAATAAGAACATTACGGATGATAAAAAATTTCGATAATTACCTATTTGACGATTCATTGTCAATACATATATAGCCTCTGTCTCTAAATATACGACTTGTAAATAATCCAATACATTTTTTAAAATTTGGTTAATTGAATCAATGCTTTTAATTTGTTATTATTATACTTTGTAAATTACTTATACGAATCTCAACCTCTCGGCATCTCAATTAGGGTGAGTTTATATAAACTTAACAATCCAATACGTATTTGGTTGAGTGAGTCAATGCTTTTAATTTGTATTTATAATACTTTGTAGATTACTTATATGAATTTCAATATCTGGACGTCTCAATAAGAGTGAGCCTATATAAACTTACTCAACAGAAGATATATGAGTAGGGTTAGACATAAGATACTAAACTATATTAAACTATATTAAACTATAGTTAATTATATTTTTAATAAACTAAAAAAAATTAAACTACTTAATATAATATTTAAATTATATTATTTAAGCGTTTAATTTTTAAAAACTTAATTTATATTAATTAATTAATAACTGAACTGAATTTTGTATTAATAATAATTTCTTACAAAGTTATAAACTTAAATTATTGTTAATATTAACAATATTAATAAAGATCAAGACACCACCGATTCAATTCGGATTTGAATTATATGCTAATTGATCTAAAAAATTCAGTTAGTGCTTAAATTCAAATGTTAAAAGTTCACTATGCTTCATATTTTTTTTATAATCATAATTATTCACTGAATTGGACAAATAAAGTAAATATTCTTCTTCAAATACTATTTATTTTATTATTTTAAATATAAAACAATATCTTTAGATATACAAGTTTATTATTTTAAATATAAAATAATATCTTTAAATATACCATTTTATTATTTTAAATATAAAATAAATTTAAATAATATCTTCTTCAATTCCACAATTCAAAGTTTGTAATTATATATATTTTATTTATCTCTTTTTTAAACTGACAGTATATTTATGTTTAAATACAAAATTTAGTTTAGATATACATTTTATTTACCGCTTTTTGAAACTATGATTATGTTTGAATGTAAAGTTTAGTTAAGTTGTTACTTAATTGATATAAGTTCTGTGTTTTAAAATTAAACTTTAAAATAATATAGTTTTGGATATGATATTAACTAGTTTAGTTTTTCAGTTTATTATAATATACTTAACTATAGTTGAATATAATTTAGTTAATTTTGTCCAGCTTTAAACACACAAGCGAAAAAAAAAACATAAAAGGAAAATCTTTTATCAAAATTATCAGAACTTAGTTATTTTATAGTAGAAAAAATATGCTTAAATATAAAAATATATAAATAACAAAAAATCGTAAAGAATCTAACGAAAAATCAAAATAGAAAACTTTATAGAAAATCATAAAAAAACTGAAAGAAGATATTAAAGATATCTCTAACACTCTTTTTTAAGGTGGGTATGAAGATTATGAAAATATAAATGAAAAGTAGCATTTTTGAAAAATAGTAAGATGAAGAGAATATTAAGATCTTCAAAACATTGAGAAATTTGAGAAATGAAAAATTTGAGAACGGTAAAATAAATGGACACTGAAAGCAAAAAAGGGGATAACATCCCACAAAATTATGTATAGGGTCTACAAAATTTCATGTACCAACCAAGGTTATTTGTTCTCAATCTACTTTAAACAATATTTACCTCATTACATCACAACATATAGAGTTCAAATTTTGTAGTTCAATGAAGATTAAAACTGAATAATATAACTTCAAAATAAGTGGACAACAAAAACAAAATAAGTGGATAGCAGCTCACAAAGGTATGTACATGGTCTCCAGAATTTAATACAACAAAATTTCATGACCAATCTACCCCAAACATTATCTAACTCACCATATCACAACACAGAAGTCAAATTTTGTGATTCATTGAGTGGACACCAAAGACAAAATAATTAAGCAATACGAAATTTTACTAAAAAAAAAAAGAGGAAACACAAAAACAAAAAAGGACACTGAAAACATAAACATAGTTGAAGAATAAATAGAACAGGTTTTGCAACAGACAATACTCGAATGTTAGGTGTCACAGATAAACAACAAGCACCGCAAACATCAAATGAAGAAAAAACCCTGGATGAAATTTTCACTTAACAACCTTCGAAAACTAGGTTCTGTGAACATAAAAGATCAAAACACGAAATTTTCAAACACCCACCAAGTACATTTGATTTCCATGTCAGGCAAAAAGATAATTAAAAATTATAATGACCAAGACCAATGAGGAGCGACACTTCAGTGTCAAAGTCAAAATTGAGTGTCAATATACCATTTTCCTAAAACATTGTAATGCAGAAAGAAAGCCTCCATCCATTGCAATTGTTGCCCTTGTACGTTATAAGAAAAAAGCCACTAACAAATATTTCTGTTTATAAAAACAAGAGTCTCGAAACTGGATCTTCTGTCTCAATTTTTTTTTGTCGTCAACACAAAAAGGCCGTATCACAAGTTCATTCCAACTACAAAGATAAACATGTTTTTTTTAAGTATTTTTGGAAGTTGAGAAAATAGAATTTGAAATAATGTGTTTGACTTTTTATTTATATCTTTTAAGTAATGTAAGCAATTAATTATACATTATTTTTAACAAAAGCAAAAATACTTTTTACATCAATTATATGTTGACAATAAATCGTTTATATATTTTTTCAAAAAATTTCACAGCATATTATTTTACACATACGTTTGTAATAAATAGCCCAAGCAAAAATGTTGTAAATATATTTTTTATTCTAGCCAAAGAGCAATAGCATATTATATATATATTATAATTTTTCATCTATTAAAATAATGATAAATACACAAATTTACAAAAACTCATAACAATATCTAAATTATAATGAACATAATATTTAATTAATTAATATTTATTAATAGAATATTTCATATATCTTAACATAATTGGTTTGATTGTATTCCTTTAGTATGGTTGTATTCCTTGAAAAATAGGTAATTTGCTTAACCTAAGGACTCTCTATACATAGAAGCAAATAATTTATCTGGCAACATTCCTGCGGAAATTGGGAAATTGGTTAATTTGATCAAGTTATGGCTTTTACAAAACAATCTTTGGGGTTCTATTCCTCAAGATTGAGGAATTGGAATGATCGACAAATTTGTTTCAACTTGATTTGTCCGATAACTTTTTTGTCGGATACAATTCCCCTACAATTGGAAATCTGAGTAATTTATTCTGTCTACTTTTATGACAACTATCTATCTGGATCCACTCCTACCGAAGTGGGAAAACTTCATTTTCTTTTGACGATCCAATTGCCAAATAATAATCTTTCTGGACCAATAATCCCATCTTCAATCGGTAATTTGGTCAATTTGATTTCTTTTCGTCTTAATGGAAACAAACTCTCCGGAAACATTCCTTCGACTATTGGTAACTTGACAAAGCTCACTACACTTTTTATTCTCTGATAAGTTAAGTGGATACATTCCAATAGAAATGAATATGTTTACCAACCTGGAGACATTGCATCTATTTAACAATAATTTGATTAGTCATTTGCCTCACAATGTTTGCTATAGTTGAAAGCTGCTAAAGTTAACTGCTGGTAGTTGTTAGAATTACTTAACTATTAAGTGACTCATGTGTAAATAAATTAGGGTCAAAATGTGATTTAATATAATTGAGGGATTTAATGGCAATTACAACTCGATGGAAGTTGTATAAGAATGGTGAAGGGTTCTGTCCCTGATGCACACAATTCTGAAGAAGCTCTCTCTTCCATTAAACCATCAAGAAAGTCTTGAGAGAATTAAGTTAGCATCAAGGGATAGATTGGGTAAGGAGTTGAAGATCAAGAGGAAAGGAAAGCATGGATCAAGGTTAGTAATTCCTTATCATGCTTATGAAATTTATGTTGTTGTAGTGAGAATCATAAATTCTTAAGATCCTAGAACTAATGATAGTAGTGAAACTAATGAAACTTACATGTGGTATCAGAGCACTAGGTTACTAGATTTATGATTCTCCTAGAATGATGAAATTATGTGCTGGAATAAATGCTTTAAATTGTATGTTATGTTGGAGGAAGAAGATGATGAATAGTAAGTTTTAGGAAGAAGATGATGAATAGTTGTTGGTTGATAATGCTTACGGGAATGAGAATGCAAATGGTAGAAGTGATGCCCAATTGTTAATTATTAAAGTTTAACAATTGTAAGAAAGAGACAAATTTTTTGTCTGCATGTGAATAAAGAATTGCTTTTCTTTATATGAATGATAATGGTCCATGTATCACATGAATGAAAACCAACGTGTGCCACATTCTATGATTATGTGCATTATAATAAAATATTAGAATGAAATATATATTGTCTACAAAACTTGGTCTGCCACACACACGTACATGAAATGCTACTTTCCTTGTTTTATATGGAAAATAATGCAAACTTTGCAAGATGAAAGTTTCCAGTAGCATAAGTTAATTGTGCAAATGAAGGAGAATTAAAGTTTATGTATGTTCTCCATTACGAAAAATTTTACCCACTTAAATTGGAATTAAGTTTTTTTTTTCAATTTTAATTATGACACAATAAATTTTATGTGAATAAATGTATATTGTTAAATTAAATTTAACAAGGATGTTATGTATGGTGAATAACAAATTAAGGTTATTATTATTATTATTATTTGAAATTAATTATGGTAAATTTTGTTAGTCACCAAAGTGACCAAAATTTTAAAGTCATTTTAATTTCAAATTATTAATGATTTTATTTCAATTACTCATTGTATGGATGCTAAATTATGAATAATTAATTTATGGGTTAATTGAAAATTCATTATTATAAGATATTTTGTATCATCCAAAGATGATTATTTGATCTTATAATTAATGAGTATGATTGTAGATAATTTTGTATGCTCGCTAGATTTATTTATATACCCAAAGGTAGTAGATGATTCTAGTTGATGCATATTTTAATTATCAATAAAGATTTATAATTATTAGCATCATTATGCTTATGTTTGTGTATTAATGGATCTCCCAAAGGAGAACACTGATATACATAGAATGATGATTAAAGTATGAATCTGTATTTATGACTCAAAGCACTAATGATTAGTATGTATTAATTACAGTCCCCGTTCCGGTATCTTTACACTCGCTCGCTACGTCTGTTCCGGTCTTTAATGGTTTAAATTTCCCTGATTGGAGTGAACAAGTCCAATTTCACTTAGGTGTATTGGATCTTGACTTGGCTCTTCAAGTTGAGAAACCGGCTGCTACCACTGATATTAGTAGCACTGAAGAGAAAGCTCATTACAAAGCTTGGGAAAGATCAAACAGACTTAGTCTAATGTTTATGAGAATGAGCATTGCAAGTAACATCAAATCTGCTATTCCGAAAACCGAAAATGCAAAAGAATTTATGAAATTAGTGGAAGAGCGCTCCCAAACTGCTGATAAGTCCCTTGCTGGGACATTGATGAGTACGTTGACCACCATGAAGTTTGACGGTTCACGTACTATGCATGAACATGTGATCGAGATGACAAATATTGCAGCAAGACTTAAGTCTTTGGGAATGAAAGTGGATGAAACGTTTCTCGTGCAGTTCATTTTGAACTCGTTACCGTCTGAGTATGGTCCATTTCAGATGAACTATAACACCTTAAAAGACAAATGGAATGTGCATGAATTGCACAGTATGTTAGTTCAAGAAGAGACCAGACTTAAGAACTTAAGAAGCCACTCTGTTCATTATCTGAAAAATCAAGGAGCTGGAAAGAAATTTAAGAAACATGTAAAGGGTAAAGGACCATTAAAGATTGACGAGTCCTCAACCAAAATCCAGAAGAAAAATGATAAATGTCATTTCTGCAAAAAGCCTGGACATTTTCAGAAAGATTGCTTAAAGCGTAAAGCTTGGTTCGAAAAGAAAGGTAAGCATAATGCTTACGTATGTTTTGAATCAAACTTAACTGAAGTTCCCCATAATACTTGGTGGATTGATTCTGGATGTACGACTCATGTTTCTAATGTGATGCAGGGATTCCTTACAATCCGAACCATAAACCCAACTGAGAAGTTCGTCTTCATGGGAAATAGAGTGAAAGTTCCAGTGGAAGCTGTTGGGACTTATCGATTAATTCTTGACACTGGATATCACTTAGACCTGATGGATACTTTTTATGTACCTAGTATCACTAGAAATTTGATTTCTTTGTCTAAGCTTGATGTTGCTGGATACTCTTTTAAATTTGGGAATGGTTGTTTCAGTTTGTTTAAGCGTGCCTGTATGATTGGATCTGGTACACTTTATGATGGTTTATATAAATTGAATTTGGATAATTTATATGCTGAAACTCTTATGACCTTGCATCACAATGTTAGCACTAAACGCAGTTTAGTGGATGAACGATCTGCTTATTTGTGGCATAAACGTTTGGGACACATTTCCAAAGAAAGAATCCAAAGATTAGTAAAGAATGAAATTCTTCCGGATTTAGATTTTACTGATCTGAATATATGTGTGGATTGTATTAAAGGCAAACAAACAAAACACACAAAGAAAGGAGCCACAAGAAGTACACAACTTCTTGAAATTATACACACTGATATATGTGGTCCGTTTGATGTGAATACCTTCAATAAAGAGAAATACTTCATCACCTTCATTGATGATTTTTCGCGTTATGGATATGTCTATCTACTGCATGAGAAATCTCAAGCAGTGAATGTCTTGGAAGTTTACATAAATGAAGTAGAAAGACAATTAGACAGAAAGGTGAAAATTGTCAGGTCTGATAGAGGTGGTGAGTATTATGGAAGATATGATGAAAGTGGACAACACCCTGGTCCATTTGCTAAATTTCTTGAGAAACGTGGTATTTGTGCTCAATACACAATGCCAGGCACACCACAACAAAATGGTGTATCAGAAAGGCGTAATCGAACCTTAATGGATATGGTTAGGAGTATGTTAAGTAATTCATGTTTACCTGTATCATTGTGGATGTATTCATTAAAGACTGCCATGTATTTGTTAAACAGGGTTCCCAGTAAAGCTGTTCAAAAGACTCCTTTTGAGTTATGGACAAATAGGAAACCCAGTTTAAGACACCTGCATGTTTGGGGTTGTCAGGCAGAAATAAGAATTTATAATCCGCAAGAAAAGAAACTGGATGCAAGAACAATCAGTGGATATTTCATTGGTTATCCAGAAAAATCAAAAGGGTATATATTTTACTGTCCTAACCATAGTACAAGAATTGTTGAAACTGGAAATGCTCGGTTCATTGAAAATGGTGAAACTAGTGGGAGTGTAGATTCACGAAAGGTTGAAATTACAGAAGTTAGAGTACAAGTTCCTGTAATTGGTACCTCTTCTTCAAGAGTTGTTGTTCCTCATGTTGTAGAAACACACAACAATCAAGAAGAACAACACATTAATACTCCCATGATTAACAATGAACCAGTAGTAGAACAATCACAAGAAATAGTATTAAGAAGATCTCAAAGAGAAAGAAAGTCTGCTATTTCGAATGATTATGTGGTTTACTTACAAGAGTCAGAAAATGACTTAAGTATTGATAATGATCCAGTTTCATTTTCAGAAGCCATTAATGGTGATAATTCTGATAAGTGGTTAAATGCTATGAAAGATGAGCTTAAATCGATGGTACAAAATGATGTATGGGATCTTGTGGAATTACCAGAAGGATGCAAGAGAGTTGGGTGTAAATGGGTCTTTAAGACTAAGCATGACTCTCATGGTAATATCGAACGCTACAAGGCCCGACTTGTTGCCAAAGGTTTTACTCAGAAAGATGGCATTGACTATAAGGAAACATTTTCACCTGTTTCTAAGAAAGATTCTTTCCGAATTATCATGGCATTAGTAGCTCATTATGATCTTGAGTTGCATCAAATGGATGTTAAAACTGCTTTTCTGAATGGAGATTTAGAAGAGGATGTCTATATGGATCAACCGGTGGGGTTCACTGAAAAAGGAAAGGAACACATGGTGTATAAACTAAAGAAATCAATATATGGACTTAAACAAGCTTCCCGACAATGGTATCTCAAGTTCAATGATATTATTATATCCTTTGGATTTAAGGAAAACACTGTTGATCGGTGTATATATCTAAAGGTCAGTGGGAGCAAGTTTATATTTTTGATTCTATATGTTGATGATATCTTGCTTGCAACTAATGATCTTGGTCTATTAAGTGAGACTAAGAAATTTCTCTCTAACAACTTTGAAATGAAAGATATGAATGAGGCATATTATGTGATAGGAATAGAAATATTCCGTGATAGATCACAAGGATTGTTAGGTTTGTCTCAAAAAGCATATATTAATAAAGTTTTAGAGAGATTTAAGATGGATAAATGTTCAGCATCTCCCGTTCCAATACATAAAGGAGACAAGTTTAGTCTCATGCAATGTCCAAAGAATGATTTGGAACGGAAAGAGATGGAAAATATCCCTTATGCATCTGTTGTTGGGAGTTTGATGTATGCTCAAACATGTACAAGACCAGATATTAGTTTTGCAGTTGGTATGCTTGGTAGATATCAGAGTAATCCAGGAATGGATCATTGGAAAGCTGCAAAGAAAGTTTTAAGATACCTACAAGGAACAAAGAATCACATGCTTACTTACAAAAGATCTAATCATCTTGAAGTGATTGGATATACAGATTCAGACTTTGCTGGCTGTATAGATACAAGAAAATCTACATATGGTTATCTGTATCTTTTAGCCGGAGGAGCAATCTCATGGAAAAGTGCGAAGCAGTCCGTCATTGCTACATCCACTATGGAAGCTGAATTTGTGGCATGCTTTGAGGCCACTATTCAGGCTAATTGGTTGCGGAACTTTATTTCAGGACTTGGAATAGTTGACAGTATTGCCAAGCCGCTGAAAATTTATTGTGACAATTCCGCAGCAGTCTTCTTTTCTAAGAACGACAAGTATTCCAAAGGTGCTAAACATATGGAATTGAAATACTTTGTCGTTAAAGAAGAAATTCAGAAACATAAAGTGTCAATAGAACATATTAGCACTGATTTTATGATTTCTGACCCTTTAACAAAAGGGTTACCGCCCAAATTATTTGTTGATCATGTAAAGAATATGGGCATTATGTCTACCACTGAAAGTTGAATGTTAATGTTATTAATGCTTATGTGACACTTGAGTTCTTTAATGTATAAGTTTCTGAAATTTGTATTTGTATTTTCTTCTATATGGTTATGTATACAAATTATGATGAAGAAAAACAAACAAATTGATATTATTGTTATTAAAATGACATTATGTTTGAACCCATTATGTATTTAAGTTTTCTAACGTCATATTAAAGAGAAGGAGATGATACAGTAGTACATGGAAGGAGACATATCAATTGAATGATGTGCGACCGCCATGACTCTTATTATTTCTATATCTTTAATTATGAATAATGATGAAGCCAATTATGTAAAGTCCTCAAATGCGCATTATGATTATTTATTAAATCACAGAATGTTTTGACATCACAAGAGTCAAGTGGGAGAATGTTAGAATTACTTAACTATTAAGTGACTCATGTGTAAATAAATTAGGGTCAAAATGTGATTTAATATAATTGAGGGATTTAATGGCAATTACAACTTGATGGAAGTTGTATAAGAATGGTGAAGGGTTCTGTCCCTGATGCACACAATTCTGAAGAAGCTCTCTCTTCCATTAAACCATCAAGAAAGTCTTGAGAGAATTAAGTTAGCATCAAGGGATAGATTGGGTAAGGAGTTGAAGATCAAGAGGAAAGGAAAGCATGGATCAAGGTTAGTAATTCCTTATCATGCTTATGAAATTTATGTTGTTGTAGTGAGAATCATAAATTCTTAAGATCTTAGAACTAATGATAGTAGTGAAACTAATGAAACTTACAGTAGTAACCATTTCACAGGTCCAGTACCCAAGACTTTGAACAATTGCTCCAGCCTCTTAAGAATTATGGTTCAACAAAACCATTTGACAGGAAATCTAACAGAGGATTTTGGTGTTTATTTTTATAATTTGTTGGTGTTTATTTTTTATTTGAAAAATAAAAATTAACATTAATTAAATTAAACTAATAGATGATAAATTTCATATTAAATATAATTTATAGTTAATTAAATTATTTATTTTTTCAATTTAGAATAATATGTGCTTGTGTTTTTTTTTAAATGAAAGATTGTACGGATTTAGTTCAAATATTATTCCAAATAGAAAAACAATGTTAATATTGCTCTCTCCTCACTCTACGCCTTTGTAACCACCACGGCACTAGCTGATTTGAAAACAAAAGTGGAATGAAAATATAAAACAGAGACTCTTGACTAAGACTCTAGATTCAAACAAAATTTGTTTTATTTATTACAACAATATACAATTCATTTTGGAAAATTTAATTAAGTATTACGCTATTTATCATTACCGGAAAAAATATTTACATTATAAATATTTATATATCATAAAATAATTATTTAATATGTTTTAATTTTATTGACTAATAATTTTATCAAACATTTTTAATTTAAGAAATTTGTTTGACAGCTTTTAAGTTTATATAACTAATATTTCAACTTTTCTTTAACTTTATTATTTTCGGATATTTTGATTTTTATAGTTTGTATGTATCCATCTCTGCGTTGCTTATGTCATGTATTCTGGGAGCACAATGCCAGAAAGAACACGAAAATTCACGCCATAATCATTTTCAGAAAACTTGATCAAGTCAAGTCTTTCTTATTGTATTTATAACGAGAAGAATCTTAAATATTGTTTCAACATCATCAAATTGATTATTTTAGACTCTAATTTATAACTAAATTATAATTTTTTATTTATAATCAATTTATAAATAATATTTACATTAGTTAATATAAAGATTTATTATTTTTTGTATTTAAAAATGATTATTTAATTTTCTTTTCATACTATTAATATGAATAATGATATTTTCGATACGTTAAAGATTTTACGTTAACTAAAGATAAATCTAAAATGTATGGAAAATGGAAGTTATCAATGAAAAATCATGTCTTAAGTATGTAACTAGTATTGACTCTTGACTAAGAAATACTTCAAGTCACGCAGAAGAAAAAAATCTATCATTTTCAGTTCATTGTCATGCATCCCATATACAGAAGACTTGCAGAAGTCATTTATGTGTCGTTTTCAGTTTATAGTTAATGTTAACGCTACAAAAACACGCATACAGCTTAATATTTAATACACTGACAAACCACAAGAAATTTCAGAAGGCCTACCCAAAGACTATAAGACATCATTTCATTAGTAGTTACTCATAAATCCACAAATCATGTTCACATTAATATTCACTCCACAAACTTCAAATAATAATCATTTATCATTTTAAACCTATTTATATATTATAAGTTAATCATAAATTTAATTAAACATAAATAAATAATAAGAATATTAAATATGAAATTTCTCATACATCATTTTACATTATTTAACATATACCTAACAACTATCTTAAACTAGCTATTACTATACATTTTAATATGGCGATTTCGAAAGAACTATCATAGACACAATTAATATCTCATGTACATAATATTGAATAACGAAAGTTAATCAACTAATAAAACTGATCATAATTTTCCTTTTTTTTAATTTATTTATCCTTTGTGTGATAGAAAATGTATAACAGAGTGTATTTCTTTGTCACAATATATGTGTTGTATAAGCTGACAATAAAAGAATAAAGATCACAAATAAATGATTTTCTAAGGCGTGTAGATCACTGTGCTTAAGGGACTTATCCGTGGTGTATTGCGCAAGTCCCTAAGATATAATATGAACTTCTTAGAATTTCTGAGGATCTCAGAACTAGCAAGGATCTCTAAAAGAGAATAAAATAAACCCAGAACATTTTTAGGAAAAAAAGAAAAGACAAAGAATGAAACCAAGAGAAGAGAGAATGAAAGAAGAATGATTTATGATGATGTGTTTTGGAGTGAATGAAGTGCTCTATTTATAGAGCTGGAGACCCATGATCCAAAACATCCAAAATATCTTCTATTAAAAATGATTTTTAATAAAATAAAGGAACGTTGAAACTAAATTATAAACGCGGGAAATATCTTTAAGCAAACGTTGGAAGCCCACTTTACCCTTCTATCATGTTGGAAGCACACAAGGCTTGCGGTCCAAGCTCGAGAATTCATTCGCAACTTTTGGAAAAAATCTTTTTCAATATTATATTAAAAAGTAATAGCAATCCCCCACATATTGCAAAAGATAAGAAACAATGATTGAAAGAAAGAAAAGAAGAAAAATCCTGGGTTTTATAAGATGTAATGCATCAGAGCGGGTATAACAAGCTATATGAACCAATCCTAGATCGAGAAACTTAACACATAGTATAGTTGGTATAATAGGCTATATGAACCAAAGATACTTAAGTGTGTTAGAGGTTTATCAATCACAGTACACCTCCACAATCCTTGCTGTTATCGTTGTGATGCGCTTATTAGGCCATGCGCGTGCCCAGTATTCATGAGTGCTCTAGAAATCATGCCAAAATCTCATGCAAGCGGCCCCACTTGACACTTATATAGGCGATTTCATCAAGTGTATGCTGCAAATCATCCACCACCCATAAGGGATATGAAGATCATTAAAATCTTTGTTTAATTACAAATTTTAACCTCTCAAAGATGCAGTCTCTAACACTTTCACACACACCATAGGAATGAACATATTTGATTTAAAATCAAATTAGTGCTATCAGAACTAACAAGTGACTTACTTTTACCCATATAAACCTTATTCATGGGATCTCCAATCACAAAGGTTGGGTTACCATCACTTGTTTGTTTACTAGTGGCTTAAGTCCCATTCCCCTCGATGTTTCTAAGATCATATTTCTTCCCAAGGGTTTTGTTAGAGGATCTACTAGATTTCATTCTGACTTCACATAGTCAGTGGAAATAGTTTCACTCTTTAGCAGCTGCTTCACCAAATTACGTCTTAATTGGATATGTCTATTCTTTCCATTGTAATTCTTGTTTTTAGCTATAGCTATTGCCGATTGACACCGATGTATTGACACCGATGGGGTTGATTTCATTCCCAGTGGGATGTTTGTTAAGAAGTTTTTCAACCACTCAGCCTCACTACCAGCCATCTCAAGAGCGACAAACTCAGATTCCATTGTTGATCATGCAATAATTGTTTGTCTAGCAGATCTCCATGTAATCGCACCACCCCCAAGTGTGAATACATAACCACTAGTGGATTTTGTCTCATCTGAATTAGAGATCCAGTTAGCATTATTGTACCCTTCTAGTACAATAGGAAATCCACTATATTCAATGGCATAACTGATAATAGTTGATTTACCGTTATCTGTGATGCAATTTTGATACTAAATCAATTCCTTTTGACTTCGAAACTTGCTTAAACTCTTTTTTTATAGTTGAATTTTGTGAATAAGTGAATAGAGGTTATATTTAATGATTCTTATCACTAATTCCCTCAATTTTGTAGGTTTTTGGTATGTTTTGAAAGAGGAGTAAACGTTAACTCATTGGCAAGTGTACCAAATCATATCAAGTAATTGATAACGGTTGAAAAACCGTTATTTTTATACTTAATTTTGACCTTAAAGACAACCTTTATGACTTAGAAACTAGCTTCAAATCATGCTTTTGCTTAAGTTTTGGAAATAAGAGAGTTGAATGGGTTTTATGCTTGGTTTTCCTTGTTTTGGTAGGAATTAAGATGAATTGGATGAAAGAAGTTGAAGTAGCAATGAGTTGGACTCAGGAAAGGAAGGAAAAATGCACAAAAGAAGAACCGTTGCCACCGTTCAGCGCCATTTGCACCGCTGATCGCCAATATGGCTGATGAATACACTGTCTCACGCTTAAGCGGAATCACTGAGGGTAAATTCAAGTATCGCAGTCACTGTTGAGCACCATTTCACCGCTGAGCGCCAGAATCTGATGTTGAGTACATTGTTTCACGCGTGGGCGCCATCGCTGAGCGTCATTCTGAGTGTCGCACCTACCGCTGAGCGCAATTCCAGCGCTAAGCGATGTTGACTTGGGCCTGGGCCAATTTTCTATTACTTTTATAAACTATATAAGGGTTTAGTCGACCTAGGGTTGATATCTTTGAACAAAAAGAGGCAAAATTACACTCTCTTTACCCCTTGGAGGCGGATTTTGGATGCGGAAGCTCATTTCTTCAAATTTTAGGGTTCTATCTTTCATTCTTTTCATTATTTTCATCTAGTTTCACCATGTCTATGGTGAACTAAACCTCCATTATTGTTGGGAAAACGATGTAATCCTTTGAAACTCTCATGTATTGAATTGATTCTTATTTTATATGCTTTACTTCATTAATTGTTAGGGTTTTTCCTCTATAATATATGCATGCTTTGATTAATTCATTCAATTGCATGATCATTGATGTTATCTATATGGAAACATATAGGTAAATTTAGAACTGGGGAAATTCTCCCAAGAGCAATATTACCTAGAAATAGGAATATGAGGATTGATTGCCTTTAAACTTCTGTGCGAATGTAATGCATGAATAATTGCTAGGGAGATAAGACATTGTGAACTAGTAATTAAGAGTACGTAGGCTTTCTTCACCGAGACATCGAGTTTAAGGTAAATTAGAAAGTGGCGTTAACATTAATGAAGAAGATGAATTCGTAAATACATGAGAGTGGATAGGATAAGTCGGAAACCCCAACAACATAATCATTCCATATTTTATAACAACCATCTTTGCATCTTTCAATCCAATTAATCAATATTTGCATTCATATTTATTTTTTGCATAATACAAGACAATGATTTTGTTTACAAGTCTTACTTAATCAAGAAACCACATGAATGTTTAGACCATGAGTTCTTTGGGATACGATACTTGGTCTTACCATTTTATTATTACTTGATACGATTCGGTACACTTGCCAATGTATTAACAAGTTTTTGACTCCATTTTTGGGATCAAATATTTGATTATCAGAAGCACACAAAGCTTGCGGTCGAAGCTTGAGATTCATCCGCAACTTTTGGAAAATATCGTTTGCAATATTATATTAAAAAATAATAACAATGTACGGCTCAGAACTTATTTTTTACAAAAAAAAAAGAAAAAGTAAATTGCTCCCTTTTTAGATAAGTATATTATTAGCAAGTTGGAGAGGTTAATAAGATATGCAAATAGCCTAGACAACGAGACGAAACATACGAAGAATTCAGTAAGATATCATATTAGATTCAACAAGATTGTCGAATAATGAAGTGAACTCAGCAAGATAGTTGAGTAATGCGGTGAACCTAACAAGATAATTGAGTAAAGTAGACAAGTCAACTAGATAATTGGATAGTCCGAGAAGGTGTTAGAAAACTCGCATAACTTAAAAGAGCATATAGAGAGCTTGATGAAGAACTCGACTCAGAGAGCTCGTCAAGCTCGATAACAGAGAAAAATCTCGACAAGCTCATTTTTACAATGAAAATTGTGATGAGTTAGGACGATTTTAGTTCAATTGAAAGTTAATAACTTCCGTTCAATATATTTATAAAAAGGTCATCATCAATCTTTACAACTTCACATTTTTTTAATTTTATGAAAAAATCGTTTTCACTTAGAATGACTTCAATTTAAAAGTGGTCATGACTTCATATGACTTATCTTTTAATTATAAATGTTAAGTTAATTATTCTATTTTTATAATTTACCGGGTAAACTACTCATTCTGAAAAATTTTCGATAGTTAACTCCTTGAACTCATATGAACCTATGAAGGTGAAGCATCTTCTCCAATTTTCCAAACCTCCGGGTTCTTCCAGACAATCAGTGATTGAAGAATTGACCCATTTACAGAAGCCATGGTGTTCTTATTTCCAACGCTTGAATCCATGAAACTCCTGTCATTATGTCTGCTTCTATGGTCACTTCTCTTCATGCAGCATTGTCTTCCTCACTCTCACTTCAACACACAGAAGCAAAAGCTTTGTTGAAGTGGAAAGCTAGCCTTGACAGCCCAAGTCAAACATTACTATCTTCATGGGATGGCAATAGTTCATGCAGTTGGCTTGGAATTGCTTGTGACCACTCAGGATCAGTCTCCAACATAAATCTTACAAACATTGGATTAAGTGGTACGCTTCAAACTCTCAATTTTTCATCATTTCCAAACATCCTCACTCTTGATACCAGTCTTAACTCCTTCACTGGAAGTATTCCTCCTCAAATTGGGGAATTGTCCAAACTCACTCATCTTGATTTAAGTCACAATCATCTCACTGGACCAATTCCTTCTGAAATAACTCAGTTGGTCAGTCTTCAAATTTTACATCTGGAAAAGAACATTTTCAATGGCTCTATTCCTGAAGAAATAGGTGAATTAAGGAATTTGAGAGAGATTACTTTTAAATTTGCCAATTTCACGGGGACAATCCCAAAGTCTATTGGAAAACTGCCATTCTTGTCAAAGCTTTGTGCTTGGAATTGTGGTCTCACAGGGTCTATTCCAAACTCTATAGGAAATTTGAGCAGCCTGCTATTTCTAGATTTTACGCTGAACAACCTTTACGGAAATATTCCTAATGAAATTTGGAATTTGACAAACTTAAAGACTTTGCGGCTAGGATATAATAGCTTACATAGTTCTATTCCTAGAGAAATATGTACGCTGCAGCAGCTGGAGGCTCTAGATATGAAAGCAAACAATTTATTTGGCAACATTCCTGTGGAAATTGGGAAATTGGTGAACTTGACCACGTTATGGCTTTCAAGCAATAACCTTTCGGGTTCTGTTCCCCGAGAAATTGGAACGATGACAAATTTGTTTCAACTTGATTTGTCCAATAACTCTTTATCAGGTACAATCCCCCCTACAATTGGAAATCTGAGCAAGTTAGGTTATTTATGCATAAATGACAACCATCTCTCTGGTTCCATTCCTAATGAAGTCGGAAAACTCCATTCTCTTCTGACAATCCGATTGTCAAATAATAATCTCTCTGGACCAATCCCATCTTCCATTGGTAACTTGTTCAATTTAGACTCTATTCATCTTATTAGAAACAAACTCTCCGGAATAATTCCTTCGACCATTGGTAACTTGACAAAGCTCACCGCTCTTACTTTATTCTCAAATAAGCTTAGTGGACACATCCCGGCAGAAATAAATATGCTTAACAACCTGGAAACATTGGATTTATGTGACAATAATTTCATTGGTCATTTGCCTCACAATGTTTGCTATAGTGGAAAGTTGCTAAAGTTTACTGCTGCCAGAAACCATTTCACAGGTCCAGTACCCAAGAGTTTGAAGAATTGCTCCAGCCTCATAAGAGTTTCAGTTCATGAAAATCATTTGACAGGAAATCTAACAGAGGATTTTGGTGTATATCCACACTTGGATTACATATACCTGAGTGAAAATAACTTTTATGGCCATCTTTCCCCAAAATGGGGGAAATGCCGTAATCTCAGAAGCCTCAAAATCTCTAACAATAATTTATCAGGAAGCATTCCACCAGAACTAAGTCAGGCAACCAATTTACATATAATTCAACTGTCTTCAAATCACCTCACAGGAGACATTCCTGAACATTTAGGTAATTTGACCTACCTGTTCGAACTTTCTCTCCATAGTAATAATCTCTCAGGGAATCTTCCTATAAAAATAGCATCATTGCAAGATCTTGAAACCTTAGAGCTCGGAGCAAATAGTTTTTCTGGTTTAATTCCAAATCAACTTGGTAATTTGGTCAAGTTATTACATTTGAATTTGAGCCAAAATAGATTTACTGAAAATATTCCATTGGAGTTTGGTAAATTAAAATATCTTCAAAGTCTTGATCTTAGCATGAACATTTTGAGTGGAAAAATACCATCAAAGTTGGGAGAGCTTAAAAGCTTAGAAATATTAAATATCTCACATAATCATCTTTCAGGTGATCTCTCCAGCTTTGATGAGATGATAAGCTTGATATCTGTTGATATATCATACAACCAATTACAGGGTCCACTTCCCAACATTTCAGCCTTCAATATGGCTACAATTGAAGCATTGAGAAATAATAAAGGCTTGTGTGGTAATGTCTCAGGCTTGGAACCATGCTCAACATCACGAAACAAATCTCAAAACAGAGTCATATTGGTAGTTTTACCCATTGGTTTGGGAACATTCATGCTAACATTGTTTATCTTTGGAGTCTCATATCATCTTTGTCGAAAGTCAAAGACAAAAGAACATCCGATTGCAGAATCATCAGTTCAAAATCCTTTTGCGATATGGAGTATTGATGGAAAGATGGTGTATGAGAACATAATCGAAGCCACAGAAGAGTTTGACCATAAACATCTCATTGGAGTTGGAGGACAAGGAAGCGTTTTCAAAGCTGAATTGCAAACAGGTCAAGTTGTTGCTGTTAAGAAACTCCATTCAGTACAAAATGGAGAAAGTTCAAATGATAAAGCTTTCTCAAGTGAAATTCAAGCTTTGACAGAAATTCGACACCGTAACATTGTGAGGTTATATGGGTATTGTTCTCATTCTCGATTCTCATTTTTGGTGTATGAGTTCTTAGAAAGGGGAAGCATAGATAATAATTTAAAAAACAATGAAGAGGCAATTGCATTTAATTGGAAAAGAAGGATTGATGCCATTAAAGGTGTAGCAAATGCTTTATGCTATATGCATCATGATTGTTCACCTCCAATTGTTCATCGGGATATATCAAGCAAGAATGTTATTTTGAATTCGGAGTATGTGGCTCATGTCTCAGATTTTGGAACTGCCAAGCTTCTTAATACTAATTCAACCAATTGGACATCATTTGTGGGAACTTTTGGATATGCTGCTCCAGGTTAACTCCTTTCCTCTTTTATACTCAGAATATAATGATTTAGTAAATTTTCTTTGATAGTCTTATACTAGTACCAAAAGATTACATGATGAGCTTGTAGGTTTTGTTTTCTTTTTGGAGATATTATGATAAGTCTTTTAATTTGCTACAGAACTTGCATACAAGATGGAAGTGAATGAAAAATGTGATGTCTACAGCTTTGGGGTATTAGCACTGGAAATACTTTTTGGAGAGCACCCTGGAGAATTTATAAATTCATTGTTGATATCTTCATCCAATGTCATGAATTCAACACTTAATATTTCTTCATTTCTAGGTAAGTTAGATGAACGTCTCCCATATCCTGCAAATATAGCTAAAGAAATAGCTTTGATTGTAAGGATAGTGAATGCATGCTTGAGTGAAAGCCCTAGTTCTCGTCCTACCATGAAGCAAGTGGTCAACTACTCTTCAATGTAGAAATCATGAATGAATTAATTCCGAGGTGTCATGAAGAAAGTTGAAAGGTTGAATTTACTGAAAGTGTACTGCATTTTAGTTTAATTCTAATCTTAATGTTTCGAGTCAGTTCTTCTCTTTTGTATTCAAGTTTGGTTTGGTCTTGTGCTGTTTAATGGTGTACTTTGTTCAGTGTTGTGGGTTTGTTCAAACAAATTGTTCCCTTTTTATAAATAACTTGGTTTGACAAAAGCTTATAAGGTGGTGATTTACATTTTGAATTGTAATTGGTGTTTGTTACTACCGGATATGCTAGACCGACCGGTCTTTCTAGGGTGATGAAGGTTTTCACCCCCGGTCGGCATGTTGGATGTGTTACGCGTAAAGTCTTCAGCTGTTATGGTTAGAGACAAGCTTTCAATGCCATTAAATATGTAATTAAGTGAATAACGGTTATCAGACAAGCGGTTAAGGTACGCATTGATGGTCACTAAAAGGTAATTTAATGAGTTTTATTCCTTAAGATAGAATAAATAACCAGTGAGGAAAAAGGTTGGTTTTTCTGATTTTCATTAGACTTGCAGAGATAAAATTTGACTTGAGCGTCAGAGTGTTTTCTACAGGTCTCCCCCCACTTGAGATTGATAGAGCAAGAAACAAAAGAGAGAGAGGAGTGCGGAGAACCAACCGGTTACATCGGAGCAGTCATCAACGGAAGCATCAGGAGTTGTCCTCGGTTCTATTCCAACAGAAACATTTTGGCGTCCACCGTGGGGCCGAGGATTTTGAAGACACCCCTTTTTTGAAGCCATAAGGATGGAGCAGGATCCAACAACATTCATGCAGGAGATGAGGCGAAGGATGGAGGCTATGCAGGCGGAAATTGAGACCCTTAGAGGTGAGCGTGATGCGGCTAGAGGGGCGCAAGCTAATCGACAATCTTCCGCACGCGCTGCAACCCCACAAATAGTGGAGATGCCACCTGAAACAGAACCGGATTCAGAAGAAGATACAGATCATGCCGATGATAGTGATCATCGGGGAGGGGGCCAAGCCCATCTGGCCGGGCGAGGGCACTTCATCCGTTCACTGTAGGGGTAATGGAGGAACAAATTCCGGAGAGAGCATTCCCGGTTTTGGAAAAGTATGATGGAACTAGTGATCCTTATGAGCATTTGAGGTCTTTTGTTGACACTATGACCATTTATTCCCCTAGCGAGAATGTGTGGTGTCGAGTTTTTTCCTTGTCAATAAAAGGAGAAGCATTAGCATGGTTCCATTCTCTCAGACCTCGAACCGTCAATGATTTTGCAACCTTAAGGGATATGTTTGAACGGCAGTTCTCTGCCAGCAAAACTCGAAACTTAACATATCTAGAGTTAACAAATATTAAGCAGGAGAAGGGGGAAAGCCTTAGGAATTTCATGGATCGGTTTAACAAAACCGCTCGGCAAGTCAGAGGCGTAGGCAAGAAGTTTACAATTAGCACTCTAGCTACTGCGTTGAGGCCCTCGCCCTTCGCTGATAATCTGTTTGCAGAGCCCCCGATGACCTTGGATGAGCTGCAAGAGAGAGCAGCAAGATTCATCAGGATTGAGGAGATGAGGGCTGTTCAAAGGCGCCAGCAGGAATAGAACTCAACTTCAGGTCAAGAGAAGAAAGAGGGGAAGAAGTCGTTCGTACCTGCCGAACGATCAGGAGGCCAAAGATACAGATAAGGTCCCAAGGGACCCCGATTTGAAAGATACACCCCGTTGAACGTGCCGAGAGGTAAAGTCTTAGAAGAAGCCCTGAATGCAGATCTTATCCGAGTAAAACCCTCTCGGTCATCCTTAAAGGCCGACGGGACTAAACGTTGCTCATATCATCTGAACATAGGGCACACCACCGAAGAATGCACGGTGGTGAAGGATAAGGTGGAGAAACTACTGCGAGCAGGCCATATGAGAAAATTTGTCAAGGAAGAACGAAGGACAAGAAGTCCCCCGAGGAGAACTAGGGTGGAACGGAGTGATAGGAGGGATGATAGACGCCCAGATAGGAGGCGAAGTAGAAGTCGTAGCCACGACCGGTCGTTGCGTGGCACCATAAACACTATTTCTGGGGGATTTGTTGGAGGACGTTCGGCGTCAGCAAGGAAGATGAGCCTAAGGGAGTTAAAGAGTGTACACAGGGTAGATGTGAGGAAGCGTTCAATGCCACCAATCACATTTACTGATGAAGACTTTCATGCCCCAAATCCTGATCAAGATGACCCAATGGTCATAACCGCTGTTATAGCTCGATACAGCGTGGGAAAGGTCTTGGTAGATTAGGGGAGTTCGGTTAATATCCTTTATTGGAAGACGTTCCAGCAAATGGATCTCTCGGAAGACCTGATAGCTCCATACAACGAGTAAATAGTAGGGTTTTCTGGAGAAAGGGTGGATACAAAGGGGTATGTCGATTTGAGAACTTGCCTTGGGACCGAGCAGAATAAAGAATTGAAAACCAGATTTTTGTTGGTGGATGCAAACACGTCTTACAATGTGCTTTTGGGCAGACCCTGCTTAAATGCGTTTGGGGCGATTATTTCCACACCCCACTTGACACTTAAATTCCCATCTGAGAGGGGAAATATATGTACCGTTCGGTCGGACCAGAGAATTGCCAGAGAATGTTACGTAGCAGGTTTAAAGGTTCAACCATCCACTTCCCAAACGAAGATAAGGCGATCAGAGGTAGCTATGGCCGATCTAGATCCAAGAACAAATACTGATGACCAGATTGAACCAATGGGAAAGACAATGCCTTTCCGGTTGGGGAGTAAGGAGGAACAGGTTACTACCATCGGTAGTGATTTGACGGAGGAACAAGCTCGGCCTATAGGAGCTGAATTGAGAAGAAACAAAGATTTGTTTGCCTGGACGGCCGCCGATATGCCAGGCATTCACCCAAGAATCATGTCATATAAGCTGGCATTATTCAAAGAAGCCCGACCGGTGGCTCAGGAGAAAAGGAGATTAGGGGAAGAGAAGAGACTCGCGGCGGAGAGTGAGGTAAAAAAGTTGTTAGAAGCAAAATTTATTCGTGAAATCAAATATACAACTTGGTTAGCCAATGTTGTGATGGTCAAGAAGGAAAATGGCCAATGGAGAATATGCACGGATTTCACTGATCTAAACAAAGCCTGTCCGAAGGACTCTTATCCATTACCAAGTATTGATGCGTTAGTGGATGAGGCATCAGGATTTCAAGTGTTGAGTTGTTTAGATGCGTACTCGGGATACAATCAAATCCCCATGTATCCTTTAGACAGTGATAAAACGGCCTTCATAACTGAACGGTCTAATTATTGTTATGATGTTATGTCGTTCGGTTTGAAGAACGCAGGGGCCACCTACCAACGTTTGATGGACAAGGTGTTTTGCCACCAGATTGGTAGGTGTATGGAGGTGTATGTGGACGACATGGTGGTACGTAGCCGCTCGGTGGAGGATCATGTGAAGGATTTGGCAGAGGTTTCCAACCAAGTGCGCAAGTATAATATGCGCCTCAACCCGGCCAAATGCATTTTTGGAGTACCGACCGAAAAATTCCTCGGGTTTTTGCTGACAACCAGAGGAATAGAAGCAAACCCTGATAAATGCATGGTTATACTTGAAATGAGAAGCCCTCAGAATTTGAAGGAGGTTCAGAGATTGGTAGAGCGGTTGACTTTGCTATCACGTTTTATCCCAAGGTTGGCCGAGCGGATAAAACCTATTGTGAAGATCATGAAGAAGAGTGCAGGAACTAATTGGGATGACCAGTGTGAACAAGCCTTTAACGAGGTAACGAGAATACTGGTCACCCCACTAGTCATGGGGCGACCTAATCCAGATCACGCCCTGCAACTGTTTTTAGCAATTTCGGAGGACACGGTCAGCTCAGCGTTGATACAAGAGTAACCTGAGTTTAAGCTCATATACTTCGTTAGTAAAACATTACAAGCCGCCGAAACTAGGTACAAGCGAGTGGAGAAGATTGTTTTGGCTTTGGTAATGGCGGCACGGCGTCTATGGCCGTACTTCCAGAGTCACCAAGTTGTGGTGAGAACCGATAACCCGCCCTACGAAAGCCAGACTTGGCAGGAAGAATGGTGGAATGGTCTGTTACCAATAAGGAGTATTGGTAAAACCTGAAGATGTGTTTTGATGATGCTGCAACTTATAGATTTTGGATGTAGTAGGAAAATATTTAAAAAAGCAACTTGTAGATTTTGAATGTAGTAGGAAAATGTTAAACATTGTAAATTTTACTAGTATAATCGATTATGGTTAAGCAATAATCGATTATCACAAGTCATACTTGTATAATCGATTATCACTTCATATAATCGATTATCACATTTTTGAAAACCTGTAACGGACTTGAATAATCGATTATCACTTACAATAATCGATTATTCATGGCAGTTGAGAGCTGACCTTTGGCACTCAGTGTACTTGGCTATATAATTTGATTTGGAGAAATCAGAAGGTAACGTTGTTGAACAGAAGCTCTTGCAGAATACTGTTTGTCAGAGGAAGTTCTCAGAAGCTATAGTTCAAGTTCCTTTGCTTGGTCTCGTGAACAGGAGAGGCTCGCGTGTCGTGTGTCGATAGTCGGAGCGGTTCTCTTTGAGTTGGCAGAGTGTTCTTCTTCCGGTTCGTTCGTCGAAGGAAGGTTTATTTATCTGCTTTATTAACTATTTGTTGTAATCTGTGAAACATCTTTTTAGTGGAATTGTTAATCACTTTTTATAGTGATTAACGACTGGACGTAGATTCTGTTGAATCGAACCAGTATAAAAATTACTCGTGTGATTTTCTATTCCCTACACTCTTTATTTTTTACGCATATCAACTGTTTGATTAATTTTCTGAAAGAAAATTATTTTTACTAAAAGGACCAAATTAATTTTAATTGTGATCGAACACGCTTTCTACTCTCTGAGTTTTAATTCTGCTGCGCTATACTCTTCGAAAAATACCCCCTCCGATACCAACAATTGGTATTAGAGCTTGCTTTGATAGTTTTTCAAAATTTGCGAAAATGGCCGGTCACAATCAAAACCATGTATATGCTGAGGGTGCTTCCATTAACAGACCTCCATTGTTTACTGGTGATAACTATGCTTTTTGGAAAGTGAGAATGGAGATTTTTATGGGGTCTGTTGATAGAGGTATTTGGGAAGCTGTACAAAATGGCCCTTATATTCCTATGAATACTGTTGATGGTGTAGAGACTGAAAAACCTTATTTTAATTGGACTGCTGAAGAAAATAGACGAGCTCAGTTTGATATTAAAGCTCGCAATATAATTTCATCTGCTGTTGTACTTGATGAATTTTATAGAATTTTAGTGTGTAAGACAGCACAGGAGATGTGGGAAGTCCTCAGAGTCACTCATGAAGGAACAGAGGACGTGAAGCGCGCTAGGAAGAACACTCTCATTCAGGAATATGAGATGTTTAGAATGCAACCTGGAGAAACGATCTCCGACGTTCAAAAACGATTCACTCATATTGTGAATCATTTAACAGGGTTGGGTAAGACTTTTGATACTGATGAACTTAATGTGAAAATTCTGAAATCTCTGGACAGGTCTTGGCAACCAAAGGTGACTGCCATCTCGGAGTCTCAAAATCTTACTCAGATGTCAATGCCAATCTTGTTTGGAAAGCTCCGTGAGCATGAACTTGAGCTAAGGAGATTGACTGCTGAAGAGGATCAAGGCAAAAGGAAAACTCTAGCTTTCAAGTCCGAGATCTCCAAAGGAAAGAACTCTAAAAAGATTGAAGATGATGATTCTGATGATGAGGAGAACATGAGCCTCATGATAAAGAAATTTGCCAAGTTTATGAAGGCAAAAGGAAAGGACAAATTTCGTAAAGAAAGGAGAGAAAATCAAGAATTTCCTTCAAGTGTTAAATGCTATGGATGTGGAGAAAGTGGGCACATGAAAACTGATTGTCCAAAGAACAAGAAAAGTGAAGAAAAGAAAGAAATGAAATTCCCAAAGAAGAAGAAAGCTTACATAGCTTGGGAAGACAATGCATCTAGCTCGACAAGCTCAAGTGATTCAGATGAAGAAGCCAATATTTGTCTAATGGCTGACTCAGAAGATACTGGAAGCCAAGTAAGTGATTCCAGCTTTGAATCTAGTGAATTAGACTTGCAAAAGGCCTTCTTTGAATTGTTGATTGAATCTGAAAAACTTGATGCTGCACATAAAAAACTTAAGAAAGAGCACAATGAATTAAAATTGAATTATGAAAAGTTGCTTGATGATGAAGTTGTCTTAATAAATAAAGTTAGTACTTTAGAAACAAAATTATCTGATGCAAATGCTACTGTTGAACCTGTTGAATGCTTGTCTTGTAAGAATCATATGTTTAACATTGACATACTTGAAAATTTACTTTCTAAAGCAACCAAGTCTGTCTCACATGTTTTTAGAAGGAGCAATGTTAGAAATAAAGAAATGCATCATAAAAAGTCTAAAGTTAAGAGAACTCGTAGAGTTTGGGTTGAAAAAGGAACAACTGTAAAAACCAAACTACATGGTGTTTGTTGCTTCTATTGTATGAAAAAAGGACATACTTCAAACAAATGTAGAATCAAACATTTTGATGTTCCTGTTGAAAAATGTGCTTGGATTCCCATTATAAAGTAATTTGTCTCTAACCCTGAGGACCCAAATGAGATTGTGGGCACCAAACCTCTCTTGGATGGTTTTGCAGGTTAAGTTCTCAAAAGGAGAAGAGAGATCCATGGTATTATGCTTTCGGAAATAATGATCTAAGAGCAGGAAGTGAATCCATCAAATGGCATTCAAAGCCTTGGTTCGAACTCCATGTGATTGAGCTAAGTGTTGTTTGAACTGTGTTATTGCACTTTGTTCTGGTTATCTTTCTAATTTTCCATTATTTGATTATTGTTATATTCATTTAAATGAGTTGGTTGATAGATTTTCATTGGCATTTTTAGATAATTAAGTTATTTGATGATTGAATTGGCATTTCCGTTTCAAAGATGTTTTCTGTGGAGATCTATTTATATGCATGCCATATGAGCTATGATTTGCTCCGCATAAAGCTTGATTACAAATTGTGAAAATCACTGTAGAATAGTCTTTAAAAGCAGTTGTCGGAACTGCATTTCCTTGTTTGAGTCAATTTTCCAGTTTTAAATTCTGGTTTGCCAATATTTCATGAATAAAATCCATTGAACCAAGATAAACAATGTTATTGAATTAAATCTGATTACTGCATATTGTTGTTCTAATTTTTATATATGTCGTTTTATATGCAGATTTGAATTCATTGGGTTGAACAGATTGGGATATGAGAGTGCATGAATCATAGTGTTGTTTTGAAAGTTGTAAATTGTGTTGTCAAAGTTAGTTTTTTTTTAACTGATAGTGCTAGCTGAAATGCTTTCATGTCAAACCTGTAGCAGCTATGATCATTTCCATTTAAGCTACTGTTGCATTCATTTTAGTTTATAAATTGGTTGCTTAATCATTGATATCTTAATTGTTTGAAAAGTGGTTGTTGATTTCGTGGGTTAATTGAGTATGCTAAAAACTAAATTTGAATTGCATATTTAAGGGGGTATCTTTACTTTATGAACTTAAAAGAGAGTTAGGAGTGTTAGACATATCTTAGAATCAAAATCTATGCAAATTTTTGCATTTTTTCGTAAACTTAACGCTTCATAATCGATTATCACTAAGTTATAATCGATTATTCATGTTTAAAATTCAATTCTGGAAAATCTTGAGCAGATAATCGATTATCATCATGCATAATCGATTATCATGCAATTCTGGGAAGTAATTATTGAACGGATAATCGATTATCACGAGCCATAATCGATTATCGCGCTGACAGTTTCAAAAATAGAGCCGTTGGAGCATCCCATAACGGCTATAAACGGCCATAAACGACTAACTTTTCCATTTTTCTTATAAATAGCCCCCCATAATCGATTATTAGACACTCCTTTGCACCTAAATACTGCTGAAATCAAATCTAGAGCTCAAATATTCTTCAATCCTCTTTACCTTCTCAAAATCTCATTTTCCCATTCTTCCTCCATGGCTGACTCAAGAAGGCACCGTCGCATAACAGCTGGAGCCTCCTCTTCTTCTCAACCACGTCTTGCAAACATAGATGGATGGATATCAGATCCAGGGAAACATGCAGACTTTGTTAATTCCTGGTAAGAAAGGAAGATCATGGCGGTAAAGTTTATTCGTCTTGACTTTTTCCGCTTTTATGGCTTTCAATTTCCAAACACTTTTGTTGAGCAGGGGTTAACGCATCTGTTAGAACAAAAAGGATGCATTTATCCTGATCTTATAAGAGTCTTCTACTTCAACTTGCGCTATCGAGATGGGATAATATCTACTAAGGTCAAGGGAGTACGCATCATTTTAGATGATGACGTTTGGACAAATGTTGCTCAACTTCCCATCTGGGATGATGCTGTCAAAGTCCATTTAGGACTTGAAGATTTCAACAGGATGATGACTTTTCAATCCTTCCTGCGTCATCCTGAACAGCAAACAAATAGAAGGCAATTACTGGTTGGAGGTTTTAAAGTTGAAGAAAGGATGATCCACTACTTGATTGTCTGGATTTTATGTCCTAGAGCAACAAACCATGCTCAATGCTCTGAACAGGATTTACTTCTGTTGTATGGGATTCTAAATCACATACACATCGACTGGCCTGCTCTCATTGCTGACACAATGGTAAAAGCCAAGAAATCCCATTCATATCAATTTCCCTATGCTCTTCTTATTTCTAGGATTTTAGAATTCAAAGGTGTACCTGTTGAAGGAGAACTCGTTCAAACTATTGCAGCTGTGGGATCAGAAATTGGAGATACTACCTTTCGTCAAATGGGATTCATTACTAGAGGCAGAGTCCTTATTCACAAAGATGATGACCATCCTGATGTAGATGAAGATGATGACATGGACATTCATATGGCTGACCTAGTAAGTGCTGCTGCTCCGTCTGATGCTGGACCATCCAACATACCATCTTCTTCCTCAACTTCTTTGGAAGAACATTTTGCAAGGTTGATGAATCAATATTTTATTCACTTCACTTAGTTTATTGTGCAAAAATTAATCGGGGAATTGTGCTTAAATGTCCAGTATTTTCCCATTTTTCTGAATTGTGCTTAATTTGGTCGGAAATTCTTATTTTAATTAATTTGAATTATCTGAGGCTAATTATTTACATTATTGAGTGCAGGGAAAATTCTGTAAAAATTATTGAGACATTTGGAAGAATATTCATCTACACACTGTGTTATTTAATGGGCATTGATTTATTTTGTGTACTGAACAGATAAAAATAAAAATAAAAATGTTTGGTTCATGAAGTATGAAGAGGTTTCAGTTTTGTTGCTGGAAACAAAGTGGTCCAGAGAATTAATTGGCAAGCCATGTCATCCATTCTTGAATTTTAAGAAGCCTTCACTTTGCAAAAGAAGTAACACGTTAACTGTGTAGTCCGTGGCACAAGTTTTATTTTAAATTCACACTTTGCATCTAAGTGCTTATAATACACGTACATGGCCCATCTTTTCTTACTTGGCATGATTGAAGAATTTTTTGTAGGAGGAACATGTTGGGAAGAAGAAAAATAACGTCCTAGTCCTTTGACAAGTCAACAAAAGAATTAAAGGAGGGGACCACATGCAAGCAACAAATTCACGTGCACATGCCTTCAAAATGCAATGAATTGAATTGCTACGTAAAGAAAGAAGAGGAAAATGGAGTTGGTGGCATACAAAGCAAAGTGCTGAATTTTATTTTAGTAAATGGTGTCACGGCCCACATGGAAAAGTTTTGGCTCTCGGTGCTCTTACACGGCTTATGCATCCATCACTTAGAAAATAATCTTTTTCCTTGGAATGAGAGAAGACTGTCACGGCCCTGGTCCAGTGTTGGAAACGGAAGAGAAGATTGAAGCTTGGAGAGCTCATTCCAGCAGCTTGGAGTCACGTGAATTAGTCGGAAATGAAGCTGTGAGGAGATTGAAGGAAAAGTTGCATTCCAGCTGGAGCAATGGAGTTTTCACAGCTTGGTTTGGCAATCATTCCAGCAGCCACAAGCAAAGAAGGAGTTGAGAAAAAGAAAGCACAAAGTCACGTCCAGGAGAGGATAGGTGCTGCATGAAGAATGGATTGAGCAAAGCTTGTTACGTTTAGAGGAAGAGAAGCACATAATTGAGGAAGGTGAGCACACGAAGGAGCTGGACCGAGAGGGGAATAGAACGGAAGAAAGAAAGAAAGCATGAAGGATTCACGGTCCAGCAAGGTTCACATCCAGCCAATTGGGAGATTAGGAGTAAAGCTCTTGGTCACGGCTTAGAAGAATGGAGATGCACGTTCCAGCAGAAGCACAGCAGCAATGTGGGATTCACGTTCAGCACTTCAAGGATGGAGCATTCACGTGAAGAAGAAGACAAGGATTAGGGACCCAACCTTTGGTAAAAGCACACGGCACAAACAAATGGAGGGCCTCCCACCTTATTCTATTTGTCACGGGAGCAAGCTAACAGGGGAGGAAGGCAGCTTGAAGAATGAATAAAAGAAGAGCACCTCCAATATAAAAAGGGGTAGGAATTCCAGTAGAAAGGGATATGGCCTGGAGGCCTGGAAGGGGTCTCGGTTCTTCTCTTCCAGAGCTCTCTCTGATTTTCTTTTCCATTCCAAACAGTGTAATAGTGTAGAATTTTAATTCTGAAGCAATGTAATGCGTTGTAGTGTTTGCAAGTTTGATCATTTCTTTGATATTTCCACAGGATTTTGTTTCAGCTTGATGGATTTGATTTTCAGTGAAGAGATTTTAATTTTACCATTTCTTTCATTTTATCGTTTATTGTTTTCCTACACCGTTAAATTCTACCGTTTCTAAATATTTACTGTTCCGTTTTTACCGTTTTTCACTGTTTAGTTTTTATTATCTTTTAAATTTATTTTAGTATTTTTAATTCAATGTTTAAATCCCAGTTTTAATTTATTTTAATTTTTCTGTTGTTTTATTTAATTTCCAATTTCCAATTTTATTTTATTGCATTCACAAAAACACCATTAAAACCCCCCACTACGTGTTTGATCTGAAACTGAACCATAAATTGGTCCTCGAGAGACGACCTAGGAGTCACTTCCTAGTCTATACTACATTATTTATCTGTATCAAATTTGTATGACCGCGACAGTCGTATCAAATTTTGGCGCCGCTGCCGGGGACCAATAACGGTTTGGTTTTAGATTCTTGTTGTATAAAGTTTTGTTCTGTTAATATGTGTGTTTTGTGTGTTTTGTCTTTTGTATTTTTGTAGGCGACAACGACACCTTCAGCAAATTTTGGCGGCGTTGTCACTTCAGTCCAGGTTCTTGTTTTAGATTTTTACTGTTTTTGTTTTATTACGTGGTTGTAATATATGTTTTGTCTTTTATATTTTTGTTGTGTTGTGTTTTGTATTATGTGTGTTAATTAAAAAAAAATTTAAAAAAAAAATAATTTTTTTTGTTCTATCTTGTTTGTGTCTGAAGCATGTTTAATTGTGTTGTGTTTTATTTTGTGTTGTGATGTAATGTTTTGTGTTGTGCATGCATGTCGTATGAGTTTTGTTTTGTTAATAAAAAAAAACATGTGTTGTGTGTTGTATTTAGCTCTTGTTTCTATAAAAAAAAAAATATTAGTTTTTCCCTCCATGTTATGTTTCTGTATATTTCTTTCTATACAATCTTTGTTTGAAGAGGAAGTCCAAGTCTGAGACAGGTTTTGCACTACACTAGAGGAGATGACAGATTCTCAAGACTGGATGTATGATTTAGTCAAGTGTCTTCCCAAATTCCTTGGGTTGGCACATGAAGATCCATACAGGCACCTCAAGGAGTTTAGCTTGGTGTGTTTGTCTATGAGGCCTGCTGGTGTTTCAAAGGAAACAATGTTGATAAAAATGTTTCCCATGTCCCTTCAAGATAAAGCAAGAGACTGGTTCATATACCAGTATCCTTTTAATAGTTGGCAGGAAACACAACAAAAATTCTTCGACAAGTTCTTTCCAGCAGCAAAGGTGACCAGCATTAGGATGAAGATCACTGCCATTGAGCAGTTTCAAGAAGAAAGCCTGGCAGATTATTGGGAGAGGTTTAACAGGCTCTGCACAACTTGTCCAAACCACCAAATTCCAGAGCATTTGCTCTTGACTTATTTTTATGAAGGGCTCCTGGACAATGAAAGGATACTTGTGGATGCAGCTATTGGTGGATGTTGGATGGATATAACCCCAACAGAAGCGAGGAAGTTGCTCTGCAAGCTGGCTGGTGAAAGTCCAATTGAGGTAGCAAAGGAAGAACCTGAGCAGCTTGTTCTGGATTCTGACACTGATAGCCCTGAGGATGCAGCTGATAACTTGGAGTTTGGTAAGAAACTTCTCAGTGAGCAAAAACAGGTTTATTCTGAACCTGAGATTCCAATTTTACCAGATTTGCCTACACATTCAAATGCATGTGATTTGACGCACACTGATTCTATAGGGTTTATGACTGATACTGATACAAATTTGATTGACCATTCTAAAATTTTTAATTCAGTGTCAGCCACTGAACCCATTGGTGAAAGTAGCGTCAATATTGATTATGAAATAGAAACTGTGCAATCTGATGACTTTATAGAGTTAGGACTAAACTTTGATTTAACACAGTTTTCTGAAAATTTTGAATGTGATTGTGAATCTGGTTCTTGCTCCATTTGTGCTGAAATTGATTATGCGTTACACCCAGACTCTATGTTTATAACAGATGCTATTAATTGTGAGTTTGATGACAAGGATGCAGAGTTCAAAAAGAATGCAGGTGCTGACATTAAGGAATGCATGATTAATGAAGAAGAGTATACTGCTACTTCTTTGAGCGAGCCAGAGATAGTTATTCCGGTGTCACACACTCAACAAATGCCAGTAGAAGGAGAGATACTGTCGAAACAGATTGCTGTGAAAAGAAAGAAGAAAAACCTTGTTGTGAATGATAGGGCAATATTGATGAAAGAGTTCCTCCTCAAAATTTCATCGTTGGATCCTGAGGCAAAAGACATCTCCCTGATAATCCAAGTTTGGCAACTGCCTCCTTAACCAGGGGAGTTTTCCTGTTCATTCTTCCCTTAATTTTCTTGGTTTGCGAATTAGGGGAGAATTCTGATTTTCTTAGTTTATGATTTGTTATTTTAAAAAAAAAAAAAAAAAAAAAAAAAGAAATTGTGTTCTGTTTTAGGTCTCTTATTTTGTTAATGTATGTGTTTGTTTGCTGTTTTTGAAATATGTGTTTTATTTGGTTTGATATTTTGATTCAGTATTAAGTCTTTTGTTTCGTTAATATGTGTTCTGTTTTTATTTATTTAGTTTTTTGTTATAAAAAAAAAAAAAAATAAATAAATAAATCAGAGAGTAAAGTTGTAGTAATGGGGCAGTGGTATATAGTTTGAGCAGAGATGCTAATTTAAGTGTTTTTATTAATAATAATAAAAAAAATGCAACAACAAAAATAATAAAATACATAAAACATAAATATAGCTGTTCGGGGTTCGATCTTCCACGATCGTTAATATTACAAACCTTAATAAATAAATAAAAAAAAAACAACATAAAAAATTCAAAAACATAAATAATAATAATTGTTCAGATTACATGCCTCATTAATATTCTGGTCACACTCGGCCAGTAAAAACAAAAAAAAAAAAAAAAAAAAAACATAAAACATTAAAATCGAAAGAACTCTCGAGCTGGTTGTGGTGGTCGAAGGGAGAGCTCCGTTGAGGGAGCTCTGGTACGAAAAGTCACGAGCGGAGGCGGAGGAATATCTGTTTCTGGATCGATTATGATGGGAATGGGGAAGAGGTCCAGCAGCCTTGGTGCCCTCATTACCACCCAGCCATTTTCTTTCAAAAAAAAAAAAAAAAAAAAAAATTCTTGTTAATAAAAAAAAAAAAAAAAAAATTTCAATAAAAATTGAGATCTGATGAGAGTTCTTACCGTACATATACAACGGCAGTTGTGAAAACTGAGTGCCAGTGGGGTCTATCTCCGCTTGCCAGCGCCTGACCCGATTGCCGTGGTTGTTGAACCAGCAGTGCACGTTGTATTCGCTGGCATCTCCGTAGGTCCTTAGTCGAGACGTGATCTCGACGACTTGCGCTCGGCTTGGATGAGTGACCCCATAGTTGAAGATGTTGGTCATCATCTTGACCTGATCATCTGTTGGGCGCCACCGCTGACTCGTGTATCTCTCGATTTCCATCTCACTCATCATATTTTCTAAATAAAAAAATATATATAAAAATAAAAAGATCAAAAACATAAAAAAAAAAGAGAAAAAAACAAAAACATAAAAAAAATATAAAATAAAAGGAAAAACAAGAAGCATAAAAAAAAATTAGATTAGTTCTGTGTTTTCTTTATTTGTTCTTGTTTCCTTTTTGATTTATTTTGCCCAGTCTGTATTTGATGTTTCAGTGTCTGGTCTCAGATCTGTTTCACGGTCCTTGCAAAAGGGTCCTAAACGGATCTACGTCCAGTTGTCCTGTTGTCCTTGTCCATATTGTTCTTGTATATTATGTTTCTGTGTTTATTTTGTTTTAAGTGGGGTACGTGGCGTTGTTCTACCCGATTGTCTCTGCCATACCTTCAAACGAAGGGAGATTAACGTCTGGTTTCCAGCCGATATACCCCTTAAATTTTAAGACAATTGTGTTTTATGTGTTTTAAGTGTTTTTCTTTTTGTTTAGAAAAAAAATTGAAAAGGAGAAGAAGGAAAGCAGGAAATGGAAAATAAAAGGCAGAAAGAAAAGAAGAACGAAGAAAAGGAAAGCGTAAAAGAAAATAATCGGCAGAAGGGGAAAATAAAAGCAGAGGAAGCGTAAAGGAAAGAAATTACATGAAGGAAAGAAGGAAGGTGTCGAGGACTTACCCGGAGAAGTAGGGTTTGCAGAAGCTCCTCGCGGATCTCAGCTCTCCAGACGGCGCGGTGGCAGAGGCTCCGCACAGCTCCAGACGCTCAGAGAAAGGGAAAAGAGCAGAGAGAGAAGAGAGGAGAGCAGAGAGAGAGGCTAGGTCAGGAAATGGCGCTCTGACGCTGAGGAGGTACCCTTTTATAGCCAGATTTCTTTCCACTGTAGCAACAGTTCCGGTCTTTGCCACCGAGACTGTTGTCACAGTGCCGGTCATCTCTTTTTTCTAAAAAAAAAAAAAAAAAAAAAAAAATTAAAAAAATTAAATAAAAAAAAATTTATTAATTAGCATCTACTGATGGATGCTAGGTGATTTAGACATCTGCTGATGGATGTCATTGATAACATCTACTGATGGATGTTACTGAAAAATTTCTTCCCATTTTTCCTACTTTTTATTGCACTTGTCTATATTATTTGACTGCTTTGAAATTGATAATCTGATGATTGTAACACACTGAGGACATTGTGTGATTTAAGTGTGGTCTACTGGGGAGAAATTCTGATTTTTTCTGTTAGTTTCTATTAGTATGTATTTTGTGTGTGAAATTTTTTGTTTTGCGTGTGAAATTTTTCTGTTTTAAGTTGTTTTTAGTGTGTTTTGTGTGCAATAAATTTTACATTTTTTCTCCTGATTTCTGGATTATGTCTAAAGTTGTAGATTTTTCCTCCACTTCATTAATACTTATGGTTTAAAATCCTTGCTTTTCTCTGCTTGGAAAGATGATTATGTGTTTAAGAGGTTGAATTGATTATAACACGAATACCCTGTGTGAGATTTGAGCCACTTAATGTTCTTTCTTGTGTGATATGACTCTTGATTTCTTGCACATATGCCTTGGCTTGATTCTTTTTGATATACTTGATTTATATGCATTTTTGGAAGTGATAAAGGCATTTTATTTCTTGAGCCTCTTTAGCCAAATAAGCCTACCCTGCTATTATCCTTTGATAACCCCTTTGAGCCTATACTGTATATATTTCTTTGTGTTGAAGCTCATACACTGATCCTAAGTGAAAAACAAATGATTACCTTAACCTTAGGAAAGTCTGGAGCTACAGAAGTGTTTTGTGAAAAAGTGTGGTCTCCTTGGGAATTCTGATGAATTGGCTAGTTGGTTCCTCATCATGTTTTGAAATGAAAATTTATATCCTGTCGTGTGATTAAAAAAAAAAAAAAGGAGACAGGATGAAAAAATTGATGAGAAAAAAGAGAGGAAAATGAAAAATAATTTTGAGAACAATGGAGTCGAGAAGAGGATTGAATTAGAGGTTTGGGTGAGATCTGACTGTATTTCCATGTTTTCCCCAGTGCTCCTCTAATTCTTCTGAGATCTAGCTACTTTTCCAAATTTATCCTTCCTTGTCCTTGGCCTCATTACAACCCATAAAAGACCTTTTGATCTGAACATGCATATGTTTTAAGTGTTGATATTAGAAGCTTGCCAAGTCTACTTGTGTTTGTTTTCTTGAGTGCATTGAGTGACATTGATTTACCTTAAACACTTGAGAGAAACACTGTAGTGCATCTGTGAGGTTTTGTTATTTTTAAATCACCTCTTGAGCAGATTAATTATTTTCCCACGTATTGAATTGCTTAGATGATTTCTATAAGTATCTGCTTTATTTGATTTGTGTTGGATATTTTCTACTTCTTTTCTCTTTCCAGACTTCTTGAGAATTCTGTAAATTCTTTTTATTTTCTTGCGAGTTTTTATTTTTTTTATCTGTTGAGTTTGTGTCACTCCTGTGATGTCTTTTGAACCATTCCCTGATTTGCGTCTTGATTTTGCCCAGGAGTGCAAAAGACTAAGTGTGGTCTATTTTGATGAATCAATATTTTATTCACTTCACTTAGTTTATTGTGCAAAAATTAATCGGGGAATTGTGCTTAAATGTCCAGTATTTTCCCATTTTTCTGAATTGTGCTTAATTTGGTCGGAAATTCTTATTTTAATTAATTTGAATTATCTGAGGCTAATTATTTACATTATTGAGTGCAGGGAAAATTCTGTAAAAATTATTGAGACATTTGGAAGAATATTCATCTACACACTGTGTTATTTAATGGGCATTGATTTATTTTGTGTACTGAACAGATAAAAATAAAAATAAAAATGTTTGGTTCATGAAGTATGAAGAGGTTTCAGTTTTGTTGCTGGAAACAAAGTGGTCCAGAGAATTAATTGGCAAGCCATGTCATCCATTCTTGAATTTTAAGAAGCCTTCACTTTGCAAAAGAAGTAACACGTTAACTGTGTAGTCCGTGGCACAAGTTTTATTTTAAATTCACACTTTGCATCTAAGTGCTTATAATACACGTACATGGCCCATCTTTTCTTACTTGGCATGATTGAAGAATTTTTTGTAGGAGGAACATGTTGGGAAGAAGAAAAATAACGTCCTAGTCCTTTGACAAGTCAACAAAAGAATTAAAGGAGGGGACCACATGCAAGCAACAAATTCACGTGCACATGCCTTCAAAATGCAATGAATTGAATTGCTACGTAAAGAAAGAAGAGGAAAATGGAGTTGGTGGCATACAAAGCAAAGTGCTGAATTTTATTTTAGTAAATGGTGTCACGGCCCACATGGAAAAGTTTTGGCTCTCGGTGCTCTTACACGGCTTATGCATCCATCACTTAGAAAATAATCTTTTTCCTTGGAATGAGAGAAGACTGTCACGGCCCTGGTCCAGTGTTGGAAACGGAAGAGAAGATTGAAGCTTGGAGAGCTCATTCCAGCAGCTTGGAGTCACGTGAATTAGTCGGAAATGAAGCTGTGAGGAGATTGAAGGAAAAGTTGCATTCCAGCTGGAGCAATGGAGTTTTCACAGCTTGGTTTGGCAATCATTCCAGCAGCCACAAGCAAAGAAGGAGTTGAGAAAAAGAAAGCACAAAGTCACGTCCAGGAGAGGATAGGTGCTGCATGAAGAATGGATTGAGCAAAGCTTGTTACGTTTAGAGGAAGAGAAGCACATAATTGAGGAAGGTGAGCACACGAAGGAGCTGGACCGAGAGGGGAATAGAACGGAAGAAAGAAAGAAAGCATGAAGGATTCACGGTCCAGCAAGGTTCACATCCAGCCAATTGGGAGATTAGGAGTAAAGCTCTTGGTCACGGCTTAGAAGAATGGAGATGCACGTTCCAGCAGAAGCACAGCAGCAATGTGGGATTCACGTTCAGCACTTCAAGGATGGAGCATTCACGTGAAGAAGAAGACAAGGATTAGGGACCCAACCTTTGGTAAAAGCACACGGCACAAACAAATGGAGGGCCTCCCACCTTATTCTATTTGTCACGGGAGCAAGCTAACAGGGGAGGAAGGCAGCTTGAAGAATGAATAAAAGAAGAGCACCTCCAATATAAAAAGGGGTAGGAATTCCAGTAGAAAGGGATATGGCCTGGAGGCCTGGAAGGGGTCTCGGTTCTTCTCTTCCAGAGCTCTCTCTGATTTTCTTTTCCATTCCAAACAGTGTAATAGTGTAGAATTTTAATTCTGAAGCAATGTAATGCGTTGTAGTGTTTGCAAGTTTGATCATTTCTTTGATATTTCCACAGGATTTTGTTTCAGCTTGATGGATTTGATTTTCAGTGAAGAGATTTTAATTTTACCATTTCTTTTATTTTATCGTTTATTGTTTTCCTACACCGTTAAATTCTACCGTTTCTAAATATTTACTGTTCCGTTTTTACCGTTTTTCACTGTTTAGTTTTTATTATCTTTTAAATTTATTTTAGTATTTTTAATTCAATGTTTAAATCCCAGTTTTAATTTATTTTAATTTTTCTGTTGTTTTATTTAATTTCCAATTTCCAATTTTATTTTATTGCATTCACAAAAACACCATTAAAACCCCCCACTACGTGTTTGATCTGAAACTGAACCATAAATTGGTCCTCGAGAGACGACCTAGGAGTCACTTCCTAGTCTATACTACATTATTTATCTGTATCAAATTTGTATGACCGCGACAGTCGTAACAAAGGTTATCTAAACAGTTGGAGGATATGAGTCTTGCACAAAAGACTCACTTTGAGGAGATTTATGAGTGGCAGCGATCTGTTGATGAGTACATGGTTGATCAATTTCTTGATCTTGATGTTCGCCTATCTAACATCGAGGGTCATCTTAATATCCCACCTCCTGAACGTTCTCCTAGTCCTGAATTCTAGGTTTTTAGGCCTCTAAGTTTGATTATTATGTTATTTTCTTTATGGTATTTAGTTTCTTAATCTTTATGAATTTCATGTAATTCCTTTCTATTCTTAATATAATGAGCTTTCATTTTGTGCATATATTCCATTTTTGAGGGGGAGCTCATATTAAGGGGGAGGTTATTACATTATTCTTTTTGCTTATGATCAAAAAGGGGGAGAAGAAATATAAGGGGAGGATTAAAGAAAAAAATAGTTTTTTAATTGTACAGATACTGCTAACTCTGTGGTTGTCCATTAGTTTATATATGTTGCAGGTAAACCTGAGTTGCTTTTAAAAAGAGAGTTTTTGATCATCATCAAAAAGGGGGAGATTGTTACCAATAAGGAGTATTGGTAAAACCTGAAGATGTGTTTTGATGATGCTGCAACTTATAGATTTTGGATGTAGTAGGAAAATATTTAAAAAAGCAACTTGTAGATTTTGAATGTAGTAGGAAAATGTTAAACATTGTAATTTTTACTAGTATAATCGATTATGGTTAAGCAATAATCGATTATCACAAGTCATACTTGTATAATCGATTATCACTTCATATAATCGATTATCACATTTTTGAAAACCTGTAACGGACTTGAATAATCGATTATCACTTACAATAATCGATTATTCATGGCAGTTGAGAGCTGACCTTTGGCACTCAGTGTACTTGGCTATATAATTTGATTTGGAGAAATCATAAGGTAACGTTGTTGAACAGAAGCTCTTGCAGAATACTGTTTGTCAGAGGAAGTTCTCAGAAGCTATAGTTCAAGTTCCTTTGCTTGGTCTCGTGAACAGGAGAGGCTCGCGTGTCGTGTGTCGATTGTCGGAGCAAGCTCTCTTCGAGTTAGCAAGGTGCTCTGCCTGGTCTCGTGAATAGGAGAAGCTTGCGTTTCGTTTGTCGATAGTCGGAGCGGTTCTCTTCGAGTTGGCAGAGTGTTCTTCTTCCGGTTCGTTCGTCGAAGGAAGGTTTATTTATCTGCTTTATTAACTATTTGTTGTAATCTGTGAAACATCTTTTTAGTGGAATTGTTAATCACTTTTTATAGTGATTAACGACTGGACGTAGATTCTGTTGAATCAAACCAGTATAAAAATTACTCGTGTGATTTTCTATTCCCTACACTCTTTATTTTTTACGCATATCAATTGTTTGATTAATTTTCTGAAAGAAAATTATTTTTACTAAAAGGACCAAATTAATTTTAATTGTGATCGAACACGCTTTCTACTCTCTGAGTTTTAATTCCGCTGCGCTATACTCTTCGAAAAATACCCCCTCCGATACCAACATTAATGAAGTGAAGGAAAAATCTACAACTTAGACATCATCCAGAAATCAAGAGAAAAGTGTAAAATTTATGGCACACAAAACTCAATAAAAATAACTTAAAACAGAAAAAATTTAACACTCAAAAACAAAAAATTTAACACACAAAATACATACTAATAGAAACTAACAGAAAAATCAGAATTTCAGAATTTCTCCCCAGTAGACCATACTTAAATCACACAATGTCCTCAGTGTGTTACAATCATCAGATTATCAATTTCAGAGCAGTCAAATAATATAAACAAGTGCAACAAAAGTAGAAAAATGGGAAGAAATTTTTCAGTAACATCCATCAGTAGATGTTATCAATGACATCCATCAGCAGATGTCTAAATCACCTAGCACCCATCAGTAGATGCTAATTAATTTTTATTGGCATCCATCAGTAGATGCTAATCACCCAACACCCATCAGTAGATGTTGTAGAAGCATCCATCAGTAGATGTTACCGTTATAATTATTTATTATTTTATTATTATTATTTTTTTTTTTTGAAAAAGGACGACCGGTACTGTGACAACAGTTTCGGTAGCAACGACCGGAACTGTTGCTACAGTGGAAAGCAATCTGGCTATAAATAGGCACCTCCTCCGCATCGAGCGACATTTCTGACTGCCCACTCTCTCTCTACTCCTCTCTTCTCTCTCTTCTCTCTCTTCTCTCTCCTCCTCTGAGCGTCTAGAGTCTGCGCGGAGCCTCTGCCATCGTGCCATCTGAAGAGTCTGAGATCCGCGAGGAGCTCCTCTGCCAACCCTACTTCTCCGGGTAAGTCCTCGACACCTTCCTTCTTTCCTTCATGTAATTTCTTTCCTCCCTTTGCCGCTTTTTCTGCTATTATTACCTCCTGGCTTTCCTGCTTTCCAGCTTTCCAGTCTTTCATTTCATCATTTTTTTTTCTTCTGCCGATTATTTTCCATTTCCTGCTTTCCTTATTTTTCTTCTCTGTCCTGCTTCTTTCTTCCCCTTTTCAATTTTTTTCATTTTTTGAAACTTAAAACACTTAAACACATAAAACACAACTGTCTTAAAACTTAAGGGGTATATAGGCTGGAAACCAGACGTTAATCTCCCTTCGATTGAAGGTATGACAGAGACAATCGGGTAGAACAACGTCACGTACCCCACTTAAAACTAAATAAACACAAAATCTTAATTTACAAGAACAACAAGGACAAGGACAACAGAACATAGATCCGTTTAGGACCCTTTTGCAAGGACCGTGAAACAGATCTGAGACCAGACACTGAAACATCAAATACTGACTGGACAAAATAAACCTAAAAGGAAACAAAAACGAATAAAGAAAACACTAAACTAAGAATCTAATGTATATTTTTTTTTATGCTTTTTTTTTCGTTCTTTTTATTTTTTTTATTTTTTTTTTATTTTTTTTTATGTTTTAGAATATTTCGAGAGGAAGGATGAGTGAGATGGAAATAGAGAGATACACCAGTCAGCGGTGGCGTCCTACCGATGATCAGATTAAGATGATGACCAACATATACAACTATGGGGTCACACATCCAAGCAGAGCTCAAGTCGTCGAGATTGCGTCTCGACTAAGGGCTTTCGGAGATGCCAGCGAATATAACGTGCACTGCTGGTTCAACAACCACGACAATCGGGTCAGGCGCCTGCAAGCGGAGATAGACCCCACTGGCACCATCTTTTCTTTGCTGCCGCGATATATGTACGGTAAGAACCTGATCATATCTCTATTTTTATTGAATTTTTTTTTCCTTTCCTCTTCTATTATTAACACACAATTTTTTTTGTTGAAAGAATATGACTGGGTAGTAATGAGGGCACCGAGGCTGCTAGATCTGTTCCCCATTTCGATCATCATCGACGACGACAGAGATGAACGACAAATCCCGCCACCTATGCCCCCTGCATTCCGCACCAGAGCTCCCTCGACGGAGCTTACCTTAAGACCGCCACCCAGTAACCACTTTCATTTTTAAAGTTTTTGTATTTTTTATTTATTTATTTATTTTTTTTTTTTTATGTTTTAGTTGTTTTTGTTGGCCGAGTGTGGCCAGAATAAGGACTGTAATATGGACACTTATGCTTTTAATTTTTTTTTATGTTTTTTTTTATTTGGTTTGTAATATTAACGATCAGAAATGATCGAACCCCGAACATCTTTATTATGTTTTTATGTATTTTATTTTTATTATTATTAACAGTGTAAGACAGAATGTTTTCCGCGTACTTGGTTATTTCAATAAATGCACTCAGATAGTTTCTCTGCTCAAACTATATTCCTCTGTCCATTACTGCAAATTCTGCTTTTATGACTATTTTTTTTTTCAGTCTAAACAAAATTTTAAATCAAATATCTATATGGAACAATAAAGAAATTTATATATACAACGAAAGAAAATAAGGAAAATTGACTTCAAGAAGAAGAAAGAAAAAAAATTGAGATTTGAAGTAAAAATAATAAACAAAATTTACAATGAATTATTTGTAAGAAACTGAGGGCCGAGAAAAAAAAATAATCATGGACTACACAAAACAATTTTTTTTTTTTTAAATTTTTGATTTTTTTTTAAGGATAACAATTCGAAAACTAAGAAGAAAAGGAAAAACAAACTTAAAAGAAAAACAAAATGCAAAATCTTCCCTAGACCACACTTAAACTACAATGTCCTAAATGTGTTCTAAGCATAAAATCATCAATTAAAACAGTAAACAGATAAAGGACAAGTGCACTAAAAATATGAAAACGGGGAAGAAAGAAAAAGAAAACTTCCCTGGTCATGGTGGCAGTTGCCAATTTTGGATTTGTAGGGAGATGTTCTCCTTTTCAGGATCCAGCATGAAAGTGTTGAGGACGAACTGCTTCATCCTCCAGATCTGATCAAGCAGTGAAATGTCCTCCACCGCCGGATCTAAACAACAAATATTGTTTCTGAGCGGATTCAGTAGGTGCCTTTTGATCTTCGAATTGTTGTATGTACTGGCACCTTTGTCTTCCACTGTGGGTGTATGTTGATCAAATTTATACGTACCTCCTGCAACATGGTTAGTGCAATGTGGCACTGCAGAAATTTCATGCAGGGGTATAACACCCAATCCTAGTGTAATAGGCTGAACCTCTGATAAATTCTCATAACATGAATCAATTTCTAAATTACATGCAATATTAATCATAGACTCAGATTCATGTTCAATGCATGGAGAATAAACATTCGAATGTGATAGTAAAAAGCGGTTCTCATCATGCACAGAGGAAAAATTGAAATCAGACTCAGCAACAATATAGTCATTAGCATACCGATCATCATCACAATCAACAGAATAATCAAATTGTGGTATGCTTACCTCCTCTTCCTTGAAGATTGCTAGAGTGTGGGAAGATGAAGGTGGTCTACCTGGTTCAGAACTACTGCTTATTCTTGCCTGGCCCTCAAAATCTTCAGCATTCTCCTCAGGTGCAAGAGTGGCCATCTGCCTGATCTGATCACTCAGATTTTGCATGGCAGCTTGAGTTTCCTGCTGGATCTTCATGCTCTCTTGCTTGAACTTGAGATTCTGCATGGTCATCTGCTCCAATAACTCCTGCAATGTGGGCTCAGAAGTTGAAGGCTGGGGAGTTATTTGAGTAGGAGCATCATATTGCCGACTCTCATATTGCTGGACTGGTGGAGGCATGAAAGGACTCTCGAATGGTGGTTCTAGATAATGATCTTGTGGGGTATCGTACCATTCGTTGTTAAGATCATTCCACTCAGGATCGTTGATGTATCCATACTGCTCAGGGGAGAATTTGCTCAGAAACTGATGCTCAAGATATCCCCAATTAGTAACGGATCCTAGAGGAAGAGAGTCTTGCCAATCCTTAGCTGCTCCTTGTAATGAGTGCGGAAATGCCCTCAAGAAAATGTGATCAAGAGGGACATGTGGAGGCTTCATTGAAGAGCACATGTTGTGGAACTCCTCCAAATGTCTATGTGGGCATTCTCCGGCAAAACCATGAAACTTAGGGAGCAAATATATCAGTCCAGTGCTAAGAACACAATGAATATCATCCTTTGTAGGTGGGACCGGCTCACGAGGAGCGCGCTCAGGAAATTGAGGATGATCCATATAATTTTCATCATAAAATTCAGCAGAATTATAATCAGAGTACCAAGCAGAAGGAGAATCATGATTATAGGTATCGGCAGAATAAGCACTATTCACAAAATTAAAATAGGTAGACATGGAAAATAAAAATAAAACAAATAAAACAAATAAAAAGTAAATACTAAAAATTACGAAACAGAAAATTCACAACACATTTATACATGCTACAAAAAAAAACAACACATAAAAATAATAATAATTTTTTTTTAATTAATTTTTTTTTAATATTTTTTTTTAATTAATTTTTTTTTTAATTAACAAACAAAATACATACGACATGCATACAGAAAATAGAACATCTCATCACAACAAAAAATAAAACGCAACACAATTAAACATGCTACAGGCACAAACAAGACATAACAATATTTTTTTTTATAACAACTAAATACAGAACATAGCACAATTAAACACATATATACACAATATATATTAACACAGTAAAAATCTAAAACAAAAAACCTGGAACTGAAGTGACAACGCCGCCAAAATTTGCTGAAGGTGTCGTTGTCGCCTACAAAAATACAAAAGACAAAACACACATATTAACAGAACAAAAATTTACACAACAAGAATCTAAAACCAAACCGTTTTTGGTCCCCGGCAACGGCGCCAAAATTTGATACGGTTGTCGCGGCCGATCAAATTTAATTGCAAATAAGAATGCAGTATAGCTAGGATGTGACTCCTAGGTCGTCTCTCAATGACCAATTTATGTGGTTCAGTCTTAGATTTAACACAAAGTGGGGGGTTTGTGATTTTGGTTTTGATGTGGTAAAATTAAAGTTGACTAGAAATTAAATAACACAAAATTAAAAACACTGAAATAAATTTTAAAGACTGTAAAAACTGAACGGTAAAAGACGATAAAAATGGAAAATGGAAAATTACACAGTGATTGAAATCAAAATGCTGGAACTGCAAACGTGCATAAAACGTAATAGCAGACGGTAAAATAAAGAGACAGTAAAATAAAATCACTTTACTGAAAATGAAAAAGATTCATGTAATGATTCAACACTTCAAATAAAATTCCAGAAACTAGACAATAAAAAAATAAATTGCAAAACAAATACACTTCTGAAAGAAATTAAATTGTGCAATTGGAAATAAGCAATGAACTGAAAATGGAAACAAAACCTCCCCAACCGGGAGGAAGAAAAATCAAAGCCAGCACATAAATTGCTTCCTAATTCCTACTCCTAAAATCTAATCATTCTTCTCTACTTGCTGATGCTCTTTTATAGCCCAAACTCAGAACAACTCCCATAGGATGCTCTCTCATTCAACTTGGTTCCTTGCACAAATTTCTGAGCAATAGCTTCTTGCCCGTGAGAAAATAGGGTGAGGGCCCTCCATTTTTGGCAATTAATCTTGTCTTCTTCTTCAATACTTTCTTGGGCTCCTCTTCTTTCCAAAATCACGTGAAGCTTCCACAACTATTCAAGCACCATAACTCTGCCGAGAAATCACTGTTGGATGCCAAATCTCCGTGCACTACTGCTGTGTTGCTGCCGTGGTAGTGTGCTGCTGGACTTCAGATGAAGGCCTCTTCTACTGGACCGTGGAGGACGTGACAGTGAGTTCTTCTCCAGCCAAAACAAACTCCATGAGCCACCGTGCACCAGCCAATCCCGAGAGTTGACACCACCTCCGTTTCTTCATTTGGATGCGTCTCCTTTCCTTCCTCTCGGTATGCTTCTTCTTCCATATCATCTTTCAACGTGGTGGTTGCCATGGCCGTGTGGTGTTTATTTTTCTGCACCTCCAATGCATGCTGGACCGTGAACTAGCTTCATTGATGCTCCGTCTGGACTGGTGGAGGTTGCTGGATTAGTGCTCCAGTCGTGACACCTCCCAAACTGGACCGTGAAGACCGTGAGCTTGTACTCTGCTGGACCAGCTGCTTCTTCAAGGTGTTGGACGTGAGCGAGCTGCTATGAAGAGCCGTGAAAAGGTGGCCACTTTCTTCTGCCCAAGCCGAGACATACTCCTCCCCAACTTGCTGGACTGCACATGGAGAACGTTGCTGGTGTGTAGATGGTGTCTAGCTTCTTCACGTGTGCATGCAGCGTTTGCTTCCCTTCTCTGTCCGTGTGTTCCTTCACTCAACGTGCTGGCTTTGGAGCTCTGCCTTTGCTTCCATTCACGCTGCAGGTGGCTGCACTTTCTTTATGTTTTGTGCTGTCCAACTTCTTCTAACAAGCCAACACGCATGCTCCCAAGGCATCAACTAAATGCTAAAATAAAACCTTAATGGTGCCCCCTCTTAGATTCCAACTTAGATGCTTGCCAAATTGAGTTTGCCGTGTGGTGTTATAGTTGCACTTCATCTTCATTTCATTTAATATTTATGCCAAGCTTTGTAAAAGAAAAACTGTGTGGGCCTTTTTCATGTGGGTTCACTTGTTGAATTGTTGGATGGGACAAAGGTGTGAAAGCGGTCCCCTCATCATGGTTTGGTGTTTGTCACGTGAATTCTCCATATTGTCTTCAATAATTTTGAGAAACTTATGGTGGTCCCTTCTTTCCATTTGCTTAATTTATTAAAGAAACCAAGCCTATTTTTCAATGGCCGTGTGGTGTTTTTCTTCAGCCCATGCGCATCCTTTCTCAAATATTCCCTTCTCAAATTGGTGGCCCCCACTTTCTTATGTGCTTGATTGCCAAAAAAAATGAATTGGCCGTGACACCACTTTGTTTCCAGCCACGAACCAAGAAAACCAAAACCAAGCTTCATTTATTATTCACTTCAACACCCAAAATAAATCAATGCAGTGTAGTTTCTTTCAATTAAATAACACAGTGTGAAAATGAATATTCTTCCAAATGTCCCAATTTGTATTTCCAAAATTTTCTCTGCAATTACTAATGCAAATAATTAGCTCAGATAGTTCAAATTAGTTAAAATAAGAATTTCCGATCAAATTAAGCACAATTAGTAAAAATGGAAAAATATCGGACATTTAAGCACAATTCCTCGATTAATTCTAGTACAATAAACTAAGTGAAGTGAATAAAATACTGACTCATCAAACCAAGACTAAGATGTCAAGAAGCCAGATTGGGCACATGGTTTTCCTGCAGGATGAACAGGACCGCATCATAGGATTGTTGCTTTTGTAATTGTTTTTCTTCAATTTGTTTGTAATAGGCTTGTGTTAGCCTACTGTTAGCTTTAGCTTGTTTTGTAAAAAGGCCTTTTAAAAAGTCCAAGTATTTGGAAGAGTTCTTGGTGCTCTTTCAAACTCTTGGCAACTTTACTTGCTTTAATTTTAGCATAGCTAGACAGGTGAGTGTGTCTTGTTAGCCAAAGCTACAAGCCTCACCATAGGAGTAGACTTTAATATTGATTTGCTTTGTGTTTCACGTTTAGGGGTGATTTAGGCTAAAAGGGATTAAACTCTAAGCCTTATCACATTAGAGCCCGAGAGTCTAGTCTTTTAATTGTGCTTAATTGTTTGTGAGTTGTGTTCTTTGTTTAAAGGGTAACTAGTAGTAACCTAAGACATTTCTGGCAAGGTAAGACTTGGTACTTAAGCAGTCTTCATGACTCACCTCTCTTACCTGGGACTTGTCTAAGTGTGAATCCTGTATACCTTTCAAACAAAGAAAACTTTAAAAAAAAAACAAAGATGTCTTCTTATAGTTCATATAGGTCTTCTAGGTTAGAGAATGTTGATGAAATGTTTAAACAAGCTAGGAATCTTCCATCCTTTGGTAAAGACATAGGTGCATTAACATACCTAGCTTGGGAAAAAGAAATTGATAAAATAAATCCTTGGTTTTATGGAGAGAGTGAATATTATGTTCTTAGCATATATCTCTCTAAGTTAGAAGTGCATGCAAGTGAGTGGTAGGATGAAAGACAATATCATGTTAGGAAAGGTAGAAAGTCCTCCATACGTGATTGGCATGATTTAAAAGCTTGCATGAGAAGAAAGTTTGTGCCTTCAAGCATTAAAAGAAACCTAGAACTAATTAGGGATTGCATTGATGATGGAAAACTATTTCTTGAGAGTTTAAAGGATCATGGGTTTCTTCGTAGAGAATTAGAATTTGGGGCAAGACTTAAAGAGATCAAGGATAAGAAAAGAGAAAAAGAGATTGAGAGAAAAGAAGAGGAAGAAAGGAAAGAAGAAGAGAAGAGAGAGAGAAGAAAACGAGAAAAGAAAAGAGAGAAAAAGAGAGGAATTAAGAAGAGAAGAAGAGAAAAGAAAAGAAGAAGAAAGAAAAGAAATAGAGAGAAAAGAAGAAAAGAGAGAAAGGCAAGAAAGAGAGAAGAAAGAAAAGGAGAAATTGTTGCTGATGACAATTTCTATTCTTTCCAAGACTATGGAACCTAAAAGGGAAGGTTTCCAAATCTTTACTTCTTTTCCAATCATGGTTTATTCTTCAAATATGGACTTCTCTTTCAACCCAATTGTCATTATATATTCTATGAAAACATTCTCAAAATATGACAATTCAAATCTTGAGTTATTGTTATCTTTAAGAAAACAATTAACTCAAGACAAAAGTGAATTTGGACTTCTAGAATTTCCAAATCTGATAAAACAAGATATTAGAAGTCCTTATTTCCTTGTTTTTATATAAAAATTCTTTCTTGGATTGATATTAATTGAAAATATATTTGATGTTTATTGCAGATTTGTGTTTGATCCAGGAGGAAGAAAAAGTGGATATAAAAGAATAAGGTCACTCTAAGATGGCCATGCTCCTAAAGATTGTGTGGAGCTTCTTCATAAGGCGATTGCCAGATTTGAGGACAAATCTTTTTTTAAGAGGGAGGGTATGATGGAATCCTGCCTGATGTGTTTTATCAGTGTCCTCTTTTTGTAGTTTTTACATTTTATTGTGCACATATTTTAGCTTGTAAGGAGCATGGGTTACTATAAATACACAGCTCCTCTCTTGTATTGGCACTTTTGAGATTAATGAGAATTTGATTTTCTGTCATTCAGAAATAATTCTCTCTTGAAAGTCACATGCTAGAGAGTCCAAAGACTCCCTTTAGCCACCTTCCTTGCACACAGCCTCCATTTTCATTTTCCTTGATTTCCATGGTGCTCCACTTATTTCTCTCACCTCCTCGCTACCATTCTTCGCTGCCACCTCACATCAGCGCTCCAAACTGCCTACACCTTCAGTAGCCACGCGTCCTCTTTCATATCTTCATCAGCACATCATTCTTCATTTTTTTTCATTTGAGTTTCTCTCTCGCGAGACAGATTCTTTCTCGGGAGTGTTCTTCATCATCACCAACCATTCTTCGTCATAGATCCATCTCTTCTCCTCAGTAAGTATCAGATTCACCAGTTTCTTCATCTTTCTTCCACTGTCACCAAATTATCTGCAATTGTCTAGGGTTTCTTCATCCTTCATCATTTTCTCTGATTTTAGCCAATTAAAGTCACTATTGATCCGTTCCAAACCTTTTCCACCATTCAATCTCCATTTCTCACCGATTAATCGGTTCATTTTGAGCTTTCCCCCTTTTCTAGGGTTTTCTTGAGTCTGTTCATAGTTTAGTAGTTTTTCTTCGAGTCAGCTCTCAATCTTGAACTTCGTTTACTTTCCGCTGCGTTCATCTCTACCTTCATCTTCTCGGGTGCTCGTCCATCAGGAATGGACCGAACGGTTACAAATGCTAACCATTTGTTCTATCCTATATATCATACATATGCCCCCCAAGTCCGAGTTAACCATTCGGCCTAAGCCAAGGTTAACTATAAGACTTATAATAGGCATAAATATTGAGGCTCGGTACCATAACCGCTCTTGCCAAAAGAAGAGAACTGTGCACCGTTGGACAACATTCTGAGAAGGGTGGTGCTGGTATCTAGCATGTGTGTAGGACAAGAGTAAGTTAAGGGCTCAACTAAAGGAGTCTCAAAATGAAAATACAACCTTAAAGTTGAAATTGGAAGAAGCAATCGCTACTCATTCACAATGTGAAAAGAAACAAACAAAGTCTGCCCAATTACTAGCTGATGTCGAGCGTATAGTGGGAGATGCTCACAAAACTAGTTGTGAGCTTAAAAGGAAAAACGATGAGCTTACAGAAATAGTTGAGGGCTTGAGGAGACAAGACCAAGAATAAAAACTGACCATTGTGAATCTGAAGCAACAATTGAAGGAATTGATGAGCTTTAATAAGAACCTTGGCACAGCGGAGCGCAATGCCAAGTATGAAAGGGATGCCTTGATTGAGAAAGTGCAAGGCCAAGATATTCAAATCGGAGAGATGAAGTAGGCTATTTATGAAGAGCATACCAAGGGATTTGAAAAGGCTTTGAGGCAGATCCCCTATCTTTTGAATGTGTCCACTAATGGGGCTGGATTTGATGTGATGAAAGATATCTACAAGGGGGACTTGATGTCGCCAATGTAATAATTGATTAACTAGCTTCTTTCTTCTAAAATTTCATGTAATACTTTGCTTGTTCTCCAAACACTTTATGGTTACCGCTCGGTTTGAGACTAGGAGTTTATTAAGAACGTTTCCTAGGTTTCTTGGACGAGAGTGAGCGTTCACTAAGAATATTATTCACCGCTTGGTTTGGACTAGGAGTTTGTGGAGAACGTTCCCTAGGTTTTTGGACGAGAGTGATAGTTCACTAAGAACGTTCCTCACCTCTCGATTTTGACTAGAAGTTCACAGAGAACATTCCCTAGGTTTAGTGGACGAGAAAGAGAGTTCACTGAGAACATTCCTCACCTCTCGGTTTGGCCTAGGAGTTCATGGAGAACATTCCCTAGTGGACGAGAGTGAGAGTTCACTAAGAACGTTCCTTACCTCTCGGTTTGGCCTAGGAGTGAACGTTCCCTAGTGGACGAGAGTGAGAATTCACTAAGAATGTTCCTCACCTCTCGGTTTGGCCTAGGAGTTCACGAAGAACGTTCCCTAGTGGACAAGAGTGAGAATTCGCTAAGAACGTTCCTCACCTCTCGGTTTGGACTAGGAGTTCACGAAGAACATTCCCTAGTGGACGAGAGTGAGAGTTCACTAAGAACGTTCCTCACCTCTCGGTTTGGACTAGGAGTTCACGGAGAACATTCCCTAGTGAACGAGAGTGAGAGTTCACTGAGAACGTTCCTCACCTCTCGGTTTGTCCTAGGAGTTCACAAAGAACGTTCCTTAGTGAGAGTGAGAGTTCACTGAGAATGTTCCTAACCTCTCGGTTTGGACTAGGAGTTCACAAAGAGTGTTCCTTAGTGGACAAGAGTGAAAGTTCATTGAGAACATTCCTTACCTCTCGGTTTGGACTAGGATTTCACGAAGAACGTTCCCTAGGTTTGTTGATATGGCCACACAACCTATGCTTGAATGGAAACTGTCTGGCTTTATTCACAACAAGAGTGTAAGCACAAAAGAATTCAAATAACATAAGTCTTTGCAAAAGAATCCAATTGGAATAAAACATGACAACAAAATTCAACTAAAGTAAAACTTGAGATGAGTTGCATTCCAAGTGTTAGGAATGACTTTCCCGTCTAGTAACTCGAGGTGATAAGCTCCATTCATCAAATCCTCTGTGATGCGAAATGGTCCTTCCAAGTTTGCCACTAATTTTCCATGTACTCGATTTTTCTTGGTCTCTCCTCTTTTTCGCCACACGATGTCACCTGCTCGAAAACCTCTCGATTTGACCTTTGTATTATATTTTCTGGAAATTTTCCTCTTCATCAGCTTCCTTCATACTCCCACCAATGGAAGCAGTTTGTAACTCGGTTTTGCCGAGTGAAAACGGTTTAATATCTCCCTGAGGTTGTATTCGATCATCAGTATTCGTGCGGGGATCATGGTTGGCCACAACCACTTCCGCACCCCTACTCCTTTGAGGGAGAAGGAAAGGTGTGACTTTTAAACTAGCTACATAACATTCCCTCGTCGTTCGTTGATTTGCTATCACAGTGCATTAAATCCCCTTATCTGAGGGGAACTTCATTGTCAGGTGAGGAGTAGACACTACAGCTCCAAAAGCATTCAAGTATGGTCGCCCTAGCAAGCCATTTAAATAAGTATTTGCCTCTACTAGTAAGAACCTTATTCTAATCTCTTTTACATCTCTTCCTACACCGAGTCAAGTCCTCAAGTCTAAATTTCCTCGAGTATCGATTCTTTCACCCACGAACCCCACAATCTGCTCGGTGACGGAGCTATAATGTCTTCAGATAAATCCATTTTGAGAAATCTCTTCCAATATAAGATGTTAACCGAACTGCCTTGGTCAACTAGCACTTTACTAACGCTATATCGAGCTATCTCGACTGTAATCACCATTGGGTCATCCTGATCAGGATCTGGAGCGTGGAAATCTTCATCAGTAAATGTAATAGTTGGCAAAGATCTAGGCTTTTTATCCACCATGTGAACGATTCTTAAGCTCCTTAGGTGCTTCTTGTGTATCGAAGACGATGCCCCTCCTCCAGCAAAACCTCCCGAAATAGTATTCATATGCCCACGAACCGATCGATCATGACTGAGACTACGACTATGACTTCGCCTTTGTCTTTGTTCATCTTTTTGATATGACCATTTAGGAGTTCTACATGGAGACTTCTTTCTTGGTACGCTTCGTATATGTGCCCACTCTTCCTTTACATACTTATGAAGATGACCCTCTTGGATAAGCTGTTCGATCTCATCTTTTAGTGTTGTGCATTCGTCCGTAGTATGCCCCATATTTTGATAATATCGGCAATGCTTCCTTCTATCTCCATTTTTAGGTGTATGGGCCTTTCGGACTGAGAGAAGTGCAGCACTAAGGGCTTCCTCAAGAATTCTTGCCCTAGGTGCATTGAGGGTTGTATAATGGTCAAACTTGGGTGTTCGGGAAAATCCTTTTGACGAGAACCCCCACCTTTATCATTATTGTCGAACGACCGTTTTTCCTCCTTCTTTACTCTGCCCACAGCGGCTTCCTGCTGTTTTTTTTTTGTGATATTCGCATATCTTCTATGCGGATAAATTCAACAGATCTTTCTTGGAGTTCGTCTCCGGTTTTAGGCGATCTAGCACATAGACTTTCTGCAAAGGATCATGCTTTTAGGCATGAAGACCAAGTTGTTGATGATAAATGATGGAAGCGACTCCACACTTCAAGCGAGAGTGCTCCATGATTCAGAATGACGCAGTAGAATTAGTTGATGAATGAAGACGCAAGTGCACACCAGGTGTTCGATGGAAGGTTCAGTGAATGTTTTGGTGTATGTTGAAGCCTCACAAGCTCAGAAGGCCTTCCAAGAGGGAAGGAATCTGGAGGAGAAAGGTGTTGATTCAAGCATAAGTCTAGAGTAAACTCAACAACATTTCTTTATCATTTCAAAGTTGCATTTTACAAGAGATCAAGCTCTCTTTTATAGATGAAGAAGAGTTATGATCCGTGCAGAAGCAGCTACCAAAGTACATATTCAAAACGTGCTGGAAAACTAAATGAAATGTGCAGGAGCTGCTTCCAAAAGTGGTCGTGTGTTCCATGTGGTAATTGTTGAAAACTTGTGCAAATGAATAAGCTCATGGCTGGATGTGTTTCATGTGGTACATTGATAACGGTTCAAAAACTGTTATTTTCATACTTAATTTTGACACTAAACACACTCTTTTTGACTTAGAATCTTGCTTGAACTCATGATTTTGCTTTAGTTTTGAAAATAGGAGAGTTGGATGGGATTTATGCTTGTTTTTCCTTGTTTTGGCAGGAATTAACATGAATTTGATGAAAGAAGTTGAAGTAGAATGAAGTTGGACTCAAGAAAAGCAAGAAAAGTGCATAAAGGAAGAATCGCAACTAGCGCTCAGCGCCTTTTTGCCGCTGAGCGCCAGTTTACTGTTGGAACACACTGTTAGACGCTTAAGCGCCATCGCTGAGGGGGAAAACAAGTGCCACAGCCACCGCTGAGCGCCACCTCACCGCTGAGCGCCAGTTTCTTCACATAACTGCACTGCCAAACGCTTGGGCGCCACCGCTGAGGGTCAATCCTAAGTATCGCGCCTATCGCTGAGCAGTATCCTGGCGTTGAGCGCCACTTTTCTGAGCTTGGGCTTATTTTTCTATTATTTTTATAAGCTATATAAGGATTTGGGCGACTTGGGGTCAATATCTCTGGACAAAAAGAGGCGAAATTACACTCTCTTCACCCCTTGGAGGCGGATTTTGGATGCAGAAGCTCCTTTCTTCAAATTCTAGGGTTCTATCTTTCATTCTCTTCATTATTTTCATCTAGTTTCACCATGTCCATGGTGAACTAAACCTCCATTGTTGTTGAGGAAACGATGTAATCCTTTTAAACTCTCATGTATTGAATTGATTCTTATTTTATATGCTTTATTTCATTAATTGTTAGAGTTTTTCCCTTGATTTAATTGCATGATCATTGATTCTATCAATATGAATTGGGAAATTCTCCCTAGAGCAATATTATTTAGAGATAGGTAATAGGAGGATTGGTTGTCGTTAAGCTTCTGTGCGAATGTAATGCATGAATAATTGCTAAGAAACTAGTAATTAGGATTAGGCTTTCTTCACTGAGAAATCGGGTTTAAGGTAAATTAGAAAGTGGCATTAACATTAATGAAGAAGATGAATTCTTAGATACATGAGAGTGGATAGGATGAGTCAGAAACCCCAACAACATAATCATTCCATATTTCAATTCAATCATCTTTGCATCTTTCAATCCAATTGATCAACATTTGCATTCATATTTATTTTTTTGCATAATACAACACAAAGATTTAGTTTTCAAGACTTAATTAATCAAGAAACCACATTAATGTTTAGGTCGTGAGTCCTTTGGGATACGATACTTGGTCTTACGATTCTATATTACTTGAAACGATTTGGTACACTTGCCGAAGTGTTAACATACATGTGGAAAATGTGCTTAACGGTTGGCTGCCATATGCATTCCTACTTGCTTCTTTGTCTCTCCTTTGCTTGGCAAACCTTCTACGATTTATATACATGGATTTCCACCTTTATTGGTAACCTACAAAACAAGGTAAAGATATTTACTTAAAGAGCTTTAGCAATCTTTATTCTACTTCCCTTTCTTTAGTCTTAGTTTTAGTTGATACTTCTTTGGATGGGAAGTCCCTAAAGGGGTTGTCATCATTCCCTCCCTCTTTAAAAACGATTTATCCTCAAATCGGGAAGAAAGAAAGAAGCACAACTTTGGTTTCTATTTTCCTCCTAGATCAAAAATATATCTACAATACACATGAAACATATTTGCAATTAATATCGATCCAAGAAAAAAAAATTCTATAAAAACAAGAGAATAAGGACTTCTTATATTTTGTTTTATAATCTTGGAAAAATTTAGAAGTCCATATTCACAAGTTATTTTACTTTTGTCTTGAGTTACTTGTGTCTGCAAGGGTAACATTAACTCAAGAGTCGAATTGCCATAATTTGAAAAGGATTGCACAAAATATGGAATGGCAATGGATTTAAAAGAAAAATTTATAGTTGAAGAGCGCACAATGATTGGAAAAGAAGTAAAGAATGAGAAACATTCCCTTTTAGGTTCCCTGGTTATGGTAAGAGTAGGAGTTGCCTTCGGTAGCAATAGCTCCTTCTCTTTTTCCTCTTCTTTCTTCTTTTCTTCTTCGCTTTTCTTTTCCTCTTCTCTTCTCTCTCTTTCTTGTCTCTCTTTTTCCTTTCTCTCTTCTTCTTCTCTCTCTTTTTCGTTTATCTTCTTTTTTTTCTCTCTTCTTCTTGTCTTATTTCCTCTTTTTCTCTCTCAACATCTCTCTGTATTCTCTTAACCTTCAACTCGAGTTTCTTAGCCTTCAACTCCATAAGGATAATTTCAAATTCTAATTCTCTAATAAGAAAACCATTTTCATTTAAACTTTCAATAAATGTTTTTCCCTCTTCAATGTAATCTCTCAGTAATTATAGGTTTCTCTTAATATGTGAAGGCACAAACTCTTTTCTCATGCAAGATTTTAATTCATATCAATCACAAATGGGGGACTTTCTTCCTATCCTAACATGATATTGTCTTTCATCCCACCATTCTCTTGCATGCACTTTAAATCTAGATGTGTAGAGACTAAGGACATAAGATGCACTATTGCTAGAATGAAATAGGATTCAGGTTTACTTTTTCTAGCAATGAATGGATGCATGTCATCAATTTCTCTTTCCCAAGCTAGGTATGTTAATGCACCAATATCCTTACCAAATAATGGAATATTTGCCCTAGCTTGTTTATACAACTCATCCTCAATACGATCAAATTCATGAAAGGAACAAGTCCTTTTTCTAGCTTCATCAAGTTTTCATTTAATTTCTTTGAAACTAATGGATTGATCAAAACTAGAAGACCGAGAGGACCTATATGAAGAAGAAGAAGACCTATAGGAATCATAACAAGACATCAAACTCTTTAGATTTTGGTGAAGGATTTCTAGACAGATTATAGAGGTAAAATGAACCAAATAGCTTCCAGGAAGGAGAGGTGAGTCACAATGGATAGGCTTAAGAACCTTGTCCTTCCTTAGCCAGAGTTTCTTTGGTTGTTTCTTACCTTAGTGTCTAGGTAGAAATCTTTCAAAAAACTTTTTAAATGCAAGAATGTTATGCACCTAGAAACCAAATGAAGGTTTTTCTAAATGAAACGTGTTCCTATGTATCACAGAGACTTAAAACATAAAAGTCAAGCAAGCAAAGTAAAGTAAAACAATACAAACGGAAAATGCTATGCGGTCCTAAGTGAAAGTGCAAGTGACACTTTGAGCCCCTTGACACACTTTCATACCAAGAAGTGGAAACTAAGTTATTACAATGTTTGATTGTGTACTTGAAATTGCTTAAAAGCATTTTTCCAAGCCACTTTAAGTTGCAAATGGAAAAAACAATTAAACCTCAAAGGTTTCGTGATACAATATGGTAAATTTCTTGAAACAATGGTTAAATGGGATAAAGAATGCTGTTGTAAAATTTTGCAACGTTGCTGGCTATATGAATTCCTACTTGCTTCTTTGTCTCTCCTTTGCTTGGCAAACCTTCTAAGATGTATATACATGGATTTCCACCTTTATTGGCAACCTACAAAACAAGGTAAAGATATTTAGTTAAAGAGAATCCATCTAACACTTAGATAAGGAAAGAGCTTTAGCAATCTTGATTCTACTTCCCTTTCTTTAGTCTTAGTTTTAGTTGATACTTCTTTGGATGGTGATGACAATATTTTTGAACACCAAAGACGGCGCCAAAAACTTGTTTAACCCAAGGCAAGTGTAACCGAATTGTATCAAGTAATAAACCTGGTAAGACCAAGTATCGTTCTCCCAAAGGACTCACGGCCTAGTTAGTTATGTGATTTATAGATTAATAACGACTTGTGAACAAATTGGTGTAAGTTTCAAATGCAAAAGACTGAAAAGTAAATATGTATGCATATGATGATCAATGAGCAAGAAGAAACAAAACACTTGGAACGAATTAGATGGATGAGTATGTTGTTGGGGTTTATCAATTTCATCTTATCCACTCTCATATATTTAGGAATTCATCATTCTTTTCATCAATGTTAATGTCACTTTCTAAATTACCTTAAACCCGATGTCTCGGCGAAGAAAGCCTAATCATAATCACTAGTTTACAATGTCTTGTCTCCCTAGCAATTAATCATGCATTATAGTGAACATAAGCTTAAAGGAAACCAACCATCATACTCCTATGTCTAGGTTTCTACTACTGTTGGGAGAGTTTTCCCGGATCTAGATTTCCCCGTATGTGTCCATATCGACAAAACCAATGATCATGACATCGAATGAGTTAAACAATGCATGCTTTGAGCAAAGAGGAAAAACCCTAACTATTGATGAAAGAAAGCATGTATCTCAAATAAGATGTTTAAACACAAATTCCATATATGAGAGCTTCAAAAGATTACATTGATTCACCAACAACAAGAATAGTTTAGTTCACCATATTCATGGTGAAACTATATGAACAATAATGAAAGAGTGAAAGATAGAACCCTAGAAAGTTGAGTAGGTAGCCTTAGCATCCAAAATCTCCCTCCAAGGGGTGGAGAGGTGTGTGTTTTCTTCGTTCTCTGCCAAAGATACTAACCCTAGCTCACCTAAAACCTTATATAGAGTTCTAAAAATTACAGAAAAGTAGGCCCAAGCCCAAAATAATGCCGCTCAGCGGTAAATACCGCTTAGCGGTACCAGCGCGTCAACAATTCTTCCCCTCAGCTGCATTTTTACCCCTCAGCGATGCCAACGGGTCTTCAGAAGTGCCGCTCAGCGGTAAATGGCGTTGAGCGGTACTCGCGACTTCTCTTCTTTTGCACTTTTTGAGTTCTTTTCTGATTCCATCTCTGTCCTTCTTCACTTCTTTCATCAAAATCATCCTAAAACCTGCATAAAACAAGGAAATCAAGCATAAACCTGTCCAACTCTCTTATTTCCAAAAATATAAGCAAAAGCATGATTCCAAGCTAGTTTCTAAGTCTTAAAGGTTGTTTTTGGTATCAATTTTAAGCATAAAAATAACATTTTTTCAACTGTTATCAGATGGGAAGTCCCTAAAGGGGTTTCCACCAATAAAGGTTTGATGGACATCTTTAACTCATCGCGTTGTCTCATTATACCTTTTCATAAAAGCTTTTAAAGTTTCTTCCTTCTCCTGTCTAGTATTCACCAACGCTACATGCGTTAATTCTTTCACTCGACTAGAAGCATATTGTCCTCCGAAAAGAACTCGACGGTGGCAAAACAGTCCACCGTATTTAGGGGAAGGGTGTTGTACCATGCCAATGCCTCCCTCTTAAGTGATAATGAAAAAGCTTTGCACATCACTAGGTCATTAGACGAGTAAAATGCCATCGCATACGTTCTGAGATGATCATCTGGATCTGTGGAACCATCATACTTATCTAACATTGCTGGAGGCTTCTCTAGCATAGGAGCTTCCACAATAGTTGTCGTGAAAGGAACTAAACCAGTTGACCGTACAGTTTGTAGCAGTATTGGTGAAGGTATGGCCTTATTGTTTACTTCCCTTTCTTCTCGATCGTTTTGGTTGATCGGATTGGATGCCAGTTGATTACGACTGGCCACACTGGGGTGTTCCTCATGATCGGGATCCCTCTGGACCGTTGGGACTGCTGACGCCCAATGTTAAACGGATTGTTCACGAAGGGCAGCAACCTGCTCCGCCCGTAACGTCGCAATCTCCTCCTTGTATCTCCAACAACTGTGTTTGCATTTATGCTTGCATATCTTTTATCAACTCCCTGGTACTTTGTTGCTCCTCCATGTTTCTTGTGGTCACCATTAGGTTTCTTCTACTACTCTAGGCCCCACGGTGGACGCCAAAATGTTTCTGTATATAATTGTGTAGGGCTAAGAGACACACATTTCTACTGTCGCCTTCCTTACTCTCTGACCTCTGAACCTCCTACTTCAAATTCTTCCAGTCCAAGCCGAGTGGGAGGGTACCTGCAAAAGGCACTCTGACGCTCAATTCAGTGACTTTGCATGATAATAGTGATAATATGCAATAGAAAGTGAGTACTCTGAATTGGTTATCTGACCTTCCTATCAAACCTATATTTATAAACATTAAAATGAGCTTACCCTTAGGCCTGGTCCATTACCAATAAATGGTTAATATTTTTATCAACTGTTAATCAATTGTAACTACCTCAATGACTATCTTAACCTGCAATCAGTTATCAATATCTTTGATCATTATCATTTTGTTATTAATTTATTAACTATTTATTTGCCTAAACCATTGGCCCAATAATAATATCCTGAACGCTGACCCAACATCAATAACTTAAGCGTTGGTCCAACATTTAATTTGCTTGATTGTTAACCCAAAGAGTCGAACGGTTACGAATGCTAACCGTTCGTTTTATCCTATATACCATACAAAAACCCATGCAATAACAAACGATAACAATTTGTCATCCCTTTTCATGCCACCAACCTTAGAAAGAGTGAAATCTCTCGTTTCATCATGATATCTCGTATAGGCTTGAAAATTCTCAATCTATTAACCCTAAGACCTTGTTCACTTGAATGGATTTGGGGAAGAGTGATTGAGGAGTTTTCTCACTTCCCAGCCGAAACCCAACAACAAAGGTACATATATCATTATCTAATACTATGTCTACCCTTTTACTCAAAAGACTATCATTCCATTTACCACTTTGACAATAGCAAAGATTATTTTAACTAAATCAGATACCACGTAATAGTTATTTGGACAAAACACATCAGTAGATCTTGGAAGAGAAAGCCTTCATCTCAAAAGAATTACAATTCCACAAACTCGTGGTTGATGATGACACTTCTCAATCCTTAGATGTGAGGGTTTATATGGGTTTTGTGAGGTAGTGAGTTTCTGAAGTAGCTAAATCTGTTCAGAGGGTTTCTAATTTTTTATGATGTGGCCAAAAGATTAAAATTTAATTCATGGATTTAATCATCCTAATTTGGTGAGAATTCAGAAAAAGTGGTCTATATGCAGAAAAAATCACATGGTAGTTGTTAAACCTAGAAAGAAAGTACAGAGGGGCGTGGAGTAAACTAGAAAATGAAACATGACAGAAATGATATACTTAATCGATTAAATAACTATAGGTATTTTCACACCAATGATGCATATTAATGCCTCTATTTAGGGTTAATTTTTGAAAAATTTTACATATCCGCCAACGCCACTATAGAAATGCTTTACTCTTTTCCCCCGCCATTGCGAACACCCATTCTTCTTCCATTTCCACCATTTTACTTCATTCTTTTTCTTTTTTTACTATCGTCGCTGAACCAGAGTTCTTTTTCCTCCACTCCACTATTTGTCGCCACTTTTGCACACTTGTGAGGTTTGTTATGTCTTCTCCGTTCATTTTTCTTTTGCTTTTTCGTTGAGTTCGCGTTTCTGTTGAAGTTTGTCTTCCTAAAGTTCGTGTTTTGTGTTGCTATTCCTGTCTAGAGTATTACATTGTGGCATTGGGTAGCTAGCATTTCGTTGGTTCCAAATACGTGTTTTGCATTGCCTTCCTTTCAAAAATTTATACGTAATATGAGTATATATTTTTTTAATATGTTGTTAATATGTTTTTTTTTTTGTATATTTAATATGTTGGACTATTTACTTCTTTTTTTTAAATTGGTTAATTATATATTTGAATTTTATTTATTTGAAATTGTTGTTGCATTTAGACTTAATTTTTTATTTAAGATTTGAAAATTATTTACTGTGTCAAAGTTTAATCTTAATTAATATTAATAGAAATAAATAGGAATCATAAATTAATTTTGAAGCAATGGTCCAAATTTGAACCCCACATCTACGCTACATTTTAAACATTTAGTATATAAGGTTGTGTGAGTGATTAGTTGACTGAAGTAAGGTCGACCTATTGACTTTTAGACTAAGAAATACCTAGAGTCATGCACAACAACAAAATTAAGGTCTTGTACAAAATTTGAACCACAATCTGCTACAAAATTAAGGTTGTGTGAATGTGAATGAAGTAAGGTATACCTATTGACTTTTGGACTAGGAAATACCTACAGTCATGCACAACAACAAAATTAACGTCTTATACAATCCAGATGACTATAAAAAAAAACTATAAAACATCATTTCATGTTTAATTACTCCATAAATCCACAAATCATGTCTACCTTAAGATTCATTCCACAAATTTCGGATACTTAATTTTAATTATTAATAATGTGATGAATTTCATTTTTATTTTAAAATTTATAGAATATATAATGATATCTCGTAAAGGAATAACTTTTTAACCAATTGAATCTATATTAATCCCAACAGAAATATATGTACCAACACTTTTTATAACATCATTTTATTTTATAGTTGAAATTTAATTATTTTTGTTACATCAATTTTAATTATAATTTTTAATACATTTGTCTGTTTAAAAAATTACCACACCTTATATGGTAAACTTTTTTGCTAATATATAGTTATCTATCATTGATTAATAGTTTGATGTTTTGAAAAATACGAAAGTTAACAACTTTAAACTACAAAAATATATATATATATATATATATATATATATATATATATATATTGCAAATAACTTATTAAAAATAAAATGATAGTTTAGAGCTCTTGAAGAAGCATCACTATATATAAACCTCTGAAAGTTTAACCATCTTATCAAATTTATCCAATCTTGGGGGGTTCTGTGAGATTACCAGTGATTGAAGAATTGATTCATAGCAGCCATGGTGTTCTTATTTCCAAAGCTTCAGCCCATTAAGCTCATATCATTATGGTTCCTTCTACTTGTAATGGCAACTTCTCTCCATGCAACACTGTCTTCCTCACTCTCACTTCAACACACAGAAGCCAACGCTTTGTTGAAGTGGAAAGCAAGCTTTCACAACTCAACTCATACATTGCTATCTTCATGGCATGGCAATACTTCTTGCAATTGGCTTGGACTTGCTTGTGACCACTCAGGATCAGTCTCCAACATAAATCTCACAAACATTGGATTAAGTGGTACGCTTCAAACTCTAAACTTGTCATCACTTCCAAACATTCTCACTCTTGATATCAGTTTTAACTCCTTCACTGGAAGCATTCCTCCTCAAATTGGAGTGTTGTCCAAACTCACTCATCTTGATTTAAGTTACAATCATCTCACTGGACCAATTCCTTCTGAAATAACTCGGTTGGTCAATCTTCACTTTTTATATTTGGAAAGAAATGTTTTCAACGGTTCTATTCCTGACGAAATAGGTGCATTAAGGAATTTGAGAGAGATTGTCATTCAATTTGCCAATCTCACCGGTACTATCCCAAATTCTCTCGGAAAGCTATCAGTCTTGTCACATATTAGCTTGTGGAATTGCAGTCTTACAGGGTCTATTCCAAAATCTATAGGAAATATGACAAGTCTTGTATATCTAAATTTTGCGCAGAACAACCTTTATGGACATATTCCTCACGAAATTGGAAATTTGTCAAACTTAGAGAATTTGTGGTTAGCAATTAATAACTTAGACGGTTCCATTCCTCAAGAAATAGGTAAGCTGCAGAACCTAAAGGATTTATATATGTATGACAACAATTTATCTGGAAACATTCCCGTGGAAATGGGGAAGTTGGTCAACTTGACCTGGTTATGGCTTTTTAACAATAATCTTTCGGGTTCTATTCCTCGAGAAATTGGAATGATGACAAATTTGTTTCAAATTGATTTGTCCAGTAACTCTTTGTCAGGTACAATGCCCCCTACAATTGGAAATCTGAGCAAATTAGGGAATTTATACATATATGGCAACCATCTCTCTGGTTCCATTCCTAATGAAGTGGGGAAACTCCATTCTCTTATGACAATCCAATTGTTAGATAATAATCTCTCTGGACCAATCCCATCTTCCATCGGTAACTTGCTCAATTTGGATTCTATTCGTCTTGACAGAAACACTCTCTCCGGAACAATTCCTTCCACTATTGGTAACTTGACAAAGCTTACCACACTTACTTTATTCTCAAATAAGCTTAGTGGACACATCCCAATAGAAATGAACATGCTTAACAACCTGGAAAAATTGCATTTATATGACAATAATTTCATTGGTCAATTGCCTCACAATGTTTGCACTAGTGGAAAGTTGATAAACTTTACTGCTGGCAGAAACTATTTCACAGGTCCAGTATCAAAGAGTTTGAAGAATTGCACTAGCCTCATGAGAGTGAGGCTTGAACAAAACCAATTGACAGGCAATGTGACAGAGGATTTTGGTGTATATCCAAACTTGGATTACATAGATCTGAGTGATAATAACTTTCATGGCCATCTTTCTCCAAAATGGGGGAAATGCCATAATCTCACAAGCCTCAAAATCTCCAACAATAATTTATCAGGAAGCATTCCACCAGAACTAATTCAGGCAACCAATTTACATGTACTTGAACTGTCTTCAAATCACCTCGTAGGAGACATTCCAGAAGATTTAGGTAATTTGACCTACTTGTTCAAACTCTCTCTCAATAATAATAATCTTTCAGGGAATGTTCCTATACAGATAGCCTCATTGCTAGATCTTGACACTTTAGAGCTCGGAGCAAATCGTTTTTCTGGCTTAATTCCAACTCAACTTGGTAATTTGGCCAAGTTATTACACTTGAATTTGAGCCGAAATAAATTTACGGAAAATATTCCATCCGAGTTTGGTAAATTAAAATATGTTCAAAGTCTCGATCTTAGCATGAACATTTTGAGTGGAAAAATACCACCCGTGCTTGGACAGTTGAAAAGCTTAGAAACATTAAATCTCTCACACAATCATCTTTCAGGCGATCTCTCCGGCCTTGACGAGATGAGAAGTTTGATATCTATTGATATATCATACAACCAATTACAGGGTCCACTTCCCAACATTCCAGCCTTCAAAATGGCTACAATTGAAGCATTGAGAAATAATAAAGGCTTGTGTGGTAATGTCTCAGGCTTAGAACCATGTCCAACATCACCTGACAATTATGAAAATCATCATAAGACTAACAGATTCATATTGGTATTTTTACCCATTGGTTTGGGCACTTCCATGCTAGCATTATTTGTCTTTGGAGTGTCTTATCATTATTATCGAAGCTCAAAGAAGAAAGTACATGAAGATGAAGAATCACCAGGTCAAAATCTCTTTTCGATATGGAGTTTTGATGGAAAGATGGTGTATGATAACATAATTGAAGCCACAGAAGATTTTGACAATAAACATCTCATTGGAGTTGGAGGACAAGCGAGTGTCTACAAAGCTGAATTGCAAACAGGTCAAGTTGTTGCAGTTAAGAAACTCCATTCAGTAAAAAATGGAGAAATGTCTAACGTTAAAGCTTTCGCAAGTGAAATTCAAGCTTTGACAGAGATTCGACACCGTAACATTGTGAAGTTATACGGGTATTGTTCTCATTCCCGATTCTCGTTTTTGGTGTATGAGTTGATGGAAAAGGGAAGCATAGATAAGATTTTAAAAGACGATGAAGAGGCAATTGCATTTAATTGGAAAAGGAGGGTTGATGCCATTAAAGGTGTGGCAAATGCTTTATGCTATATGCATAATGATTGTTCACCTCCAATTGTTCATCGAGATATATCAAGCAAGAATGTTCTATTGAATTTGGAGTATGTGGCTCATGTCTCAGATTTTGGAACAGCCAAGCTTCTTAATACTAATTCAACAAATTGGAGTTCATTCGTGGGAACTTTTGGATATGCTGCTCCAGGTTAATTCCTTACTTGTTTTATACTCAGTACATAATAATGATTCTGTAACTTTTCTTTGTTAGTGTTATACTTGTACCAAAAGATTATGATAGGCTTGTGGCTTGTTTTATTTTTTTGAAATATTATGATAACTCCTTCATCTCGCTACAGAACATGCATACACAATGGAAATAAATGAAAAATGCGATGTGTATAGCTTTGGGGTATTAGCACTGGAAATAGTTTTGGGAGAGCATCCTGGAGATCTTATAAGTTCATTGTTGACATCTTCATCGAATGTGATGGAGTCAACACTTGATATTACTTCATTGATGGATAAGTTAGATGAGCGTCTCCAACATCCTGTAAAACCTATGGCTAAGGAGATAGAATCAATTCTAAGGATGGCAAATGCTTGCTTGACTGAAAATCCTCGTTCTCGCCCTACCATGGACCAAGTTGCCAGCTACTTTTCAAAGTACAAGTCATGTTCATTCAATTGATTCCACATCGTCATGAAGAAAGTTCAAATGTTGAATTTATCGAATATGCATTACATTGTAATTTTATTTCTAGTCTTGATGCCGTGACTATTCTTGTCTTTTGTATTTGAGTTTGGTTTGGTCTTGTGTTGTTTAATTGGTATATTCAGTTCAGTGTTGTGGGTTTGTTTTAAAAATATTGTTCCCTATTTATATATATATATATATATATATATATATATTGTCTTGGTGTGGCAAAGTCTTACAAAGTGGGGATTTACATTTTGAATTGGAATTGGTTTTAATTTCATATGCATATAACCTTGATACACTTCGAATTCTCATTAGGTTTCTGTTTTTTATAAACAGAAAGATTATGACAATTTTGTTAGTGCCTTTTTTTCTTATGATGATGCAGTCAGCCTTTCCGAATACTTATTCCTTCTTCAGTTTAACTTGCAAAGGGCAAAAGTTGCAATGGATATTTGAAGTGAATTTTTTACTTATTTATTGTTTACAAAATTGGGCACATGATTAATTATGGAAATATTGGGGCCATTGTATCGGACAACTTGTTATATAGGACAGTTTCTTCCCATACCTCAATAATTTTAATCCGCACCCTCGTAAATTATACTGTTTCAGATTATAAAATTGGAATGTAAATTTTATATTTTAAATTATATAAAATAAGTTAATTTTTTATTTTGTATTTTGGAATATAAATTTTGGTATTTTGAAATGTATAATCTGGATTATATATCTAAAATATATTTGCTATTTTTTATTTCAAAGTATAATTTGAAATACAAAAAATTATATACAAAAATTTATGAGGTGTAGGTTGAAACTACGGAGGTGCAGAAACAATGGTAGTTGTATAACCATTTAATGTAGTCCAAGCTAACTCATTATGGGCCACTTGTATTGGAATCCCCATATGACGGGTGCAGGAGAAAAAATGGAGGTGCAGGAAGATATGGTCTCAATATTTTAATTCAGCCCATTTCTCTTTTATTTTTCATTTTTGAATAAATACCTTCACTAAAACACATTTTTCGTTGCTCTTTTAGGCAAAAAGGTAGTTTCCGTTGAAGCATTTACTCCAATGCAAAACAAAAATGTCTTCAATATAATTTTCCAATATAAAATTGAAATACATTTTCGTTTTAAACAAATATTATTATTTTATCTTTTCTCTCATTATTGTAAATATCTAATCATTTTTTTAGTTCATTTGTTCTTTTAATTTATTCATTCAATGGTCGGATTTCTAATTTAGATGGGTGTTAGTCGTAGTTCATTGATAAAAGTAGATGAAAAATTTTATCTGTAATGACTCTCTGAAATTAAGTTAATAAGAATAGAGGATAATGTGACAATAAAAAATAGTACAAAATAAAATGTGAATGTCAATATGGTGAAATTAAGTATTTATAGTTGTTTTGAATCTATAGAAGATATATTAATAAATTTTGTTGATTTCGTGTTAAATAATAATTGAAGTATACGTATCTCATAAATAACAATATTATCTTTCAATATTTTAGAGATAATTATAATAGTTTTTATTACTTTTAGACCTATTAATTTAAATTGGTTATATAAAAAAATATTGCATCATACTACTATATTAACATCAACTTCTTAAATATTTAATATATTTATTTTAAATAATTATTCTTTCTCTTTGAGTCTATGCAACAATTCACAATATGTAATATGTATGATAGTTGTCCTCGGCTTTTACAATGAATAATTTAAATTTAATTAAATTAGTTTATCTTTTAAGTGGCGTAGAGGATGTCGAAAACATAATAAAAAAAGAAGATAAAAGAATGTCAAATTGTAAATAAGCTGTAAATTTCGTTTTCCAATAAAATTTAGCTAATAAAGGAGAGAATATTAACAAAATCATATCAGAGATGTGTTTCTAACATTTATTTACTTTATCTATCTATAAAATAAATTATCATATATGATGCTTAAGAGTGTGTTTTTTGTTTAGAAAAAAAATTGAATTATTTAGCTAATCTAAAATTATATAAAGATTGTAACATCCCGATTACATAATAACAATTATTACATAATCAAGACGTCAACATTCAAATATAGAAAACAGTCGGAGTATGACGTGTAATAAAATGTAAAATTACAGTCATCCAGAAATAAAAGAAAACGGAAATTCAAACTTAGATAGCTTAAAGAGTCAAACACTACACGTGTTCAGATGGGAAACTCCTAAGAAGACTACTCCGCAACCTTAGTATCCTCCAGCTCTTGCTCCAAAGGAATCTCCGCGACAACATCTGCTCCCATCCAAGTGGATGATCATCGCCAAAGACACATACCCAAACAGCACACAACACAAACAATGCAAGGGTGAGCTAGATATAAAAGCATGTTAGAAGTACAACACAGTTACTTCATGTCATCATATACAGGAACAATTAAAACATACTCATAAAACCACATCTCATAACCTCATACAACTCATCCTTACACCTACATAGTTCAGCTGGCACACCCCAACACTATGCAGAGTAAGTCACAACTCATATTTACGCTCGCATAGTTCAGCTGGCACTCTCCAACACTATGCAAGGTAAATTCCCAACACACGACTCATCCGGATTTGTATAACTGTCGAACTATCAGTCGTCTTTGCACTTGCATAGTTCAGCTGGTCTTTCTCCAACACTAGCAAGGTAAATCCCCCAATCTGTCTATGTCTAAATTCAAAGACTATAGACGAGGACCTCCCTCTACTCTCACCACTTACATTGTTCTCCTCTACTTGAGTATCAACAATGCTTTGAGTGTAGGGATAGACAGACCAAAATACAAAGTTCACTACAGTTATACAGAACAACCACAACGCCCCTCATAACACTTTCGTCCATCTCTCCCCGAGATGTCCAAATCATACTCCAATTCATTGTCCACATTCACAATTATATTTTCACAATAAATTAACATATCTCATATATTCACATACTTTCACGTAAATTTCATCACAGCATATATTCCAAACATTATTACACATAATTCAATTCAAGAGCAAATAATTTAAAACTCAACATATTTGGAAATACTATTTGGACGAGCACTATTCACTGGACACTATTTGGACGAACGCTCACTCACTGTTTGGACGAACGCTCCACATGCAATTCAAGGACGAACGCTCAACTATTCGGACGAACGCCAACTATTCGGACGAACGCTCACTCACTGTTTGGACGAACGCTCAACTTGCAACTCAAGGACGAACGCTCACTCTTTATTTGGACGAACGTGGACGAACGCTAGCGGACGAACGCTCCAAGACGAACGTGGACGAACGCTCGCGGACGAACACTCCAAGACGAACGTAGACGAACGCTCGCGGACGAACACTCCAGGACGAACGCTCGCTCACAAGTTGAAGTGAAGGACGAACGCTCACAGAAACTTAAGGCCGAACGCTCAACTATTCGGACGAACGCTCAACAACTTAAGGACGAACGCTCACTATTTGGACGAACGTCCAACTTGGCTCGGACGAACGCGCTCCGCAGCATCTCGCGCTCGGGCGCTACATGCTGGGCGCGGCATTTCCAGTGCCAGTCGCGCCTGGGCGCGACAGGGGCGCCCGGGCGAGAATTCTGCAGAATGCAGAATTCTGCAGATTTGAGGCCAGAACCTCGTTTTACCATTTTCAACCCTTTTTATTAACTTCTAACACCCTAAATTCATGTTTTATACTAGATTGGACTTACCTAATTGATTATAAACGTTCCTTATTCAATTCTTAAGGGATTCATACTCAAATTCAACCATAGAACACCAATTTTCACAACTTAGATACTCAAACTCCAATTCTAACACTTTACACCTATTTTGATCAATTTGATGGCTCTAACAAGTCACAATACAGTGGGTGAAACTGTTCCAAATGCTCAATAACACTCTAGACCCCAAATACTCAAAATCACTACCTCACTTCCTCTCCAAATAACTAAAAAGCTACAAAATCCTAATTTCCTTCAATTCAAAACATACAAGATTACATACATGAATTAACATATCATTTTCAGTCCAACCATACGCACAACCACAAATTTCCAGCATCTACATCATGCAACAACTACCAACATACAGAAAATCCAACTCCCCTTACCTCTTGAAGACTTCCTAGCAATCTTGAATGCAGTAAAGCTCTGGACGTTCTCTGCCTCACCTCTGGATGCAGCACCCAACACTTCACTTGAATCTACCTTCCTCAAGCTTGTAGCTGCAACGCCGGATGACCTCTGCCTCACTTCTCCCAAATCTGCAGCAAGCTTACTCTCTTCCAGATTTTTCCAGCAACTCTCCCCCCTCTGCAGAACTCCCAAAAATTCCCCTGAATTCACGAACCCCTCCTTTTAAGAGGAAGAAAAAGTGCACTCCACTGCTGAACGAACCTCAGTCGTTCCATTCCCCTTCTTAGTGTTGTGCCCATTATGAAAGTGAGGATGGTGGTCTCATGGTGGTTGAAGCACTTCAAAGTGGGAAGACCCACCATTCACCAGCTGCACCACTCTGCAGACAGGGAACCCTTCCACTTTCTCCAAGTGCAGCCGCCCCTCCTTCCACTTCCAGGAACGTGCCTCCCTTCCCCCACCACTTCTTCTTTTATAAAATTAAAAAGGACACTCGGTCCTTACAAAGATGACTTCATTATATATCAAATATAATTTTTAAAATAATGAAATATTATAAAAATAAATAAACTGTAATGATATTTTGAGATTTTTTAAAATTATATTTATGGTGATGACTTCTTATAAAGAGTAATAGTTTCAGAATTGTATGTGTAATGTAATATATATATATATATATATATATATATATATATATATATATATATATATATATATATATATTGTACATATTTAAAAAAGACAAATGTCCGAGTAATTAATTAAAAAAACTCATTAGTGTAATTTATTAGAAAAAAATAAACACACCTCTTTCATGAATTTTGGTTCTTTCCCTACCTATCTAGTACAAGAAATATCATTTTTAAAGAGACTCACAGCACTAAACATACTCAACTAATTAAGACTCTAAAAAACAAATTTTGGGGTTTTTGAATGCAAATGCAATAAAATAAACATAAATGCAATTTGATCAATTGAGGCTAAACACAAGAATGAATGACTGAAGTTGATAATATTGTTGTTGGGTTTAGATTTCACCTAATTTACTCTCATGCATATATGAATTCATCTTTCTTCATTAATGTTAATGTCATTTTCTAATTTACCTTAAACCCGATGTCTCGATGAAGAAAGCCTACTCCTAATTACTAGTTCACAATGTCTTGTCTCCCTAGCAATTAATCATGCATTACATTCGCATAGAAGCTTAAAGGTAATTGATCCTCCTATTCCTATGTCTATGTAATATTGCTTCTGGGAGAATTTCCCCAGTTCTAGATTTCCCCATATGTGTCCATATCGACAAAATCAAAGATCATGCAATTGAATGAATTAAACAAAGCATGCAAAGAGTAAAGAGGAAAAACCCTAACAATTAATGAAATAAAGCATATATAATCAAGAATCAATTCAATACAAGAGAGTTTAAGAGGTTACATCTTTCCCAACAACAAATAAGGTTTAGTTCTCCATCCTCATGGAAGAACTAGATGAACAATGGAATGAAAGAATGAAAGAGATAGAAAAACCCGAGAAAGATAAGAGGAGAGCCATCACCATCTCCAAATATACCCCTAAGGGGTGAAAAGTGTGTTTCTATGCTCAAGCCATCAAAAGATACAATCCCTAGGACGTGCAAGTCCTTAAATATAACATAAAAATAACAGAAAACAGGTCCAAGCCCATAAAAACTAACAGAAAACAGGTTCAAGCCCACGTCGGCGGCGCTCAGCGCCTCAAAACAACGCTCAACGGTAGCTGCGGCACTCAAATGACGCATGACTGTTCGGTTTAAATTTTGACTGATTGGTCTTACACTGTTGACCGTTCATCATGACTTCTACCACTTCATTCAGCTTCTTCTCTCACAAACCGTTCGGTTTGCCTATGTTTTTCTACAGTCGTTCGATCCTCAGTTACACCGTTCGACAATTGTCTTTCTTGTTCACACCGTTCGGCCTAGTTCCACCACCTTCACACCGTTCGGTCTCTGTTATGAACTGTTCGGTCTCTGTCTTCTCCTCTATCTGACCGTTCGGTCAGTCTCAGTAACCGTTCGGTCTGTTCTTAATCGTTCGGTTTGGATTCTCCCACATCCTATCGTTTGGTCTGGTACTGTTTTTGTCTTTTCTGGGTTCCAACTCCTTTTTACTTCAACTTCTTTCATCTAATTCATCTTAATTCTTATCAAAATAAGGAAAACCAAGCATAAAACTCATTCAACTCTCTTATTTTCCAAAACTTAAACAAAAATATGATTTCAAGCTAGTACAAGAAATAACGATTTTTCAACCGTTATCAATAAACAAACCTCTTTCATGAATTTTGGTTCTTCCCCTGTCTAGCTAGTACAAGAAATATATTTACAGTATCATTCTTTTACATTGGCTATTTATTACAAAGGTGAGTGTAAAATAATATGCGGTAGAGATTTTGAAAATAAATATAAATGCTCTATATATAATTGATGTAAAAAGTATTTTAGCATTAGTTTAACATAATTAAATTAATTAAAGAATTCTTCCTACGTCTCTTTCGTACTGTACTCTCCTTTATCTATCCGCCATATCTTCCTTTCTATATCTCTTATATACCTTTTCTTATGTCCTATTTACTAATTAAATATAAATTTATGTTTCCATTAATTAATAATGAAATACGACCATATATGCTTTTTGTTTTAAGATTTGTATTGCCATAAATCATATTAAAGTGTTAGATTTATTTTCTAGTTATTGATTGTCTAAAAAAATTGGTATAGTTTATTATTTAGCTTTTCTAATGTCATTTTTTTTTAAATTTCCAAATATTTAGTTTAAAAATTCTACCCTAAAATTTCGCTTTTAAAATTACTTAAAAACATAATTTTATATAAGTAGATATAAAATTTTCATCATTCTGTCTGAACAGGACATTTGAAAAAAAAAAAAGAAGGCAGATTATAAAAATATAATTAATTTTAAATTCCTTTAACTTAAAAAAAAGTACCCAAGTTTTCATCCACATTTGAAGACTAATTAATGAATGAGGTGGCGTTGACGCTTTTAGTGTTTTGTTGTGTCGTTAATTGCAGTGCCGAAAATACAGGTACTTGCTTATGACTACCTCTTCTTCTTTCTTTGATTGTGATATATACTAATATAGAGCGTGAGTTACGTATATCAGAATATTCTTATATATGTATAATGCCATCTATTCTGTTGAACATTCAGCCTCTCAAAGAAAAAAAAAATTATATATATTTCTGTGGCAGAAAATTACATTTTCTAGAAACTACTATAGCCATACGAACATATTATATATCATTTTTATGTTTTATTTTTCAAACGTCGAGTTTATATATCTTTTTAAAAACAAAACGATTAATTCATTTAACCTTCTTATAACTTAGGGTTTAGCCTCTATTCTATAATTTATAACTGTTCTCTAATTTATAAGAACGATGGGTTTGTTCTCACTTTTATCTAAATGTCTAATAACTAATTTAAAATTAATTTTTTTTATTGGTATATGGGATAACCTTTTTAAGAACAAAAATATAATACCAATATAAAACATAAGTTTAATTTATATATAAGATATTAATATCATTTCAACCTAAAATATATGTAGTAATGAATTTATTTTAATTTTTTTTTACATCTGTTCAATTTTATTATCAGTCATTATTATTTAATGTAGAATTTCGATTTTAACTTAATTTTTTTTAATAATGTATAATTAACCTGGTGCATTGACTAATCAAAAACATTTTGTATGCATAAATTAGATGAGATTGTAGAATGAATGAAACCGAATAAATAGGTGAAGAATAGAAATAGGAGTGGTAGGTGATGGAAAAATAGGTTTGGTTTGAATTGAGTGTTTAAGCATAAATAATAAGCAGCATTTATACAAACTATAAGAAGCCGTAATGGCAGATGAATATGGACCTATTGATGGTGTTTGACAAAATTGACAACTAAACCGATACCCCTAAACTCAATGCTGGATTATGGAGTTAATGTCTTTTGAAAAATAACAACAATTTATTTAATAAGATTAAAGATTAAAAGTTTTTCTTTTTCTTGTCGTGTTTCAAACGAAGTTCATTTATAGCAAAACAAAGTTTACTTGTTTTGTGTCTTTTCGAGATTGGAGATTGGTATATGAACTTGTTTCCTTAATTAATTCTTTTATTATTTACTTCTTTTGGTTAGTTTGATATTTTTATTAATAAAATGTTTAATCAAATTCTTTAATTTTAAAATTACCATAATAATGTGATTTTTAAATATTTAATTAATAAAGTCCCTCGATTTTTTTAAAATATAAAAAAGTAATTACTTTTTAATTGTTGAAGATTTTACTTAGACTATCTTATAAGAAAGTTAAGGTAACGTCTCGTTCCAAATGATATCAAACAGGCCAAAAGGGAATGAAAAACCTTCTATAGGATTCTGTTCAAAAATTATATATCTATATATTTAAAAATAAAGATATCATTTAAATTAGAGAGAAAACAACAATGATTTTCGTATAAATAAGTAATATTAAATGCGAAGAGAGTTAGTAAAACCAATATATTTGGAAGACAAGAAAAAATCTATATAAATTTGCTAGGTTTTGAAGTTTGGAGCCATATGCAAAATGTTTGTTTGCATGTGTTATTCTAGGGATGTGACCTTGAGGATGATAAGAATGATGAAGTGACTCGTAGATGTCTTACATATTTAAATATTTACTTAGTTTTCCAAATACAAAATACAAACTGAGTTTCGACTTTTTTTATTTTTTTAAATATCTATTTAAATGGATATAATGTGTTGAAAAGCTTTATGCAGCAGCATAATCACTGTTTAATTTAGATCATATAAGACTTATGTTTTATTTAAGATAAATTTTAAATAAATAAAGATTTTAAGTTTAGAAATAGAATATGTTTATTTCTTGTTTTAATTAAAAAAATTAAATTTTCTATAAGTTTAAAGATTAACAAAAACTTTATTGTTGTACTATAGAATATAGTCCCATGAAGATAAATGGATAAGGAACAATATAATCTTATTAAAGTTAAGATTTGGTAAGTATATCATTTTTTATTCTCCAGCGAAAAACAGTTCATACTTACAGTTATGGATTTCACCAGATAGATAAAGACAGAAACGTTAACCATAATAACCGTAAAACAAGTTCAAATATTTGTTTGGAAGAATTTAATTTTTGTTTTGAGATTCCCAAACTTATCATAACGAACAACTATCGCCGAACTTGAGACAATTATAGAAACACAGAGATTAAGGATATTATCATTTTTGTAAGAACCTTTTGACATTCATCAAAAGACGATCGAGAATAATTTTAACCCCAATAATAACTACAAAAAGTATGACGAGTAATAAAATAGTAATGAAAGAAATAACAACGAATTCATTAATTAAAGAAAATATTTTGAATTCATTAGGATATTACATGCAATTATTCTTTTAAAACTTAATCTCGTATATATGTATAATATACATGTTATAAGATTGTAGTATTAGTTCGAGTGAATTTATTATGCAATATTAATATAATATAGTAAATAGTCGGTATAGTACAATAAGTATTAACGTATGTTATTTTACAATCTTTAATACAAAAGATTTAATTTCGTTAACTTTGTTGGAACTCTGTTAATAGCTAAGGTAATTAAACACGGGTTTGATCTTTGGTAATTATCACCCTACTTATCCTATCAAGTCTCCATACGTAAAATTGCAATTTTCAAATATTGAGGGACACTTTGATATTTATAACAAATTCTAGAGTATAATGTAGTCCCATCAGTACAACATTTTATTTGGAGGCTTAATAGGGTGGCAACAAAGGAAAATCTTAGAAGGATAGGATCACTATTAGAATAAATATCATGTGCTTTTATTCCTCATATGTAACATGTAAATAGGGTTTGGAACATGTTAAACACATGGGTAGGTATAAGTATAGTGAAAGATAATCAACTAAAAGTATATTTCCGACAATTCTCCTTGTCACTTTATAATAGCAAAAAAATAATTTATGAAACAAATGATTTCATAGGAATATATTGTGTTGGATTCGCGTGAAATGGAGAACAGAAAACCCGGATGCAAAGAAGAAAGAAAAAGAGAGTAAAAGACAGAGATAAAAATGATCTGAATAATACTTCGAGATTTAAAAACTATTACAAACCGCAAAAACAGACTACAATATATAGTCAGTCAAAGCAACTGTAACAAACATAACAAAATGATCAAACGATTATTAACAGTAGGAGACCAACACAGGTCGAGCACTAGCTAAAGCCCGAACGGCCACACACAAGCTAAAGACCGAACAACATCGACAAAAGTCAAAACTGAAAAATACACGACCGAACGTTCACAAATAAGAGACCGTTCGGTCACAAGCAATAATTGAGTCTATCCAACAATTCTCCACCTAGACTCAATAATGCAAAAAAAAAAATCGAACGGTAAACAAATTACAGACCGAACGATACAGAACCAATCTTGGACAAAAACTTCAAAAGTTTCTCCTTTCTGAGCGGCTTAATTAGCATATCTGCAGGATTGTCTTTAGATGCAATTTTGCAGATTTGGACAACACCGGATTCTACAATGCTCCTGACAAAGTACAGCTTGACATCAATATGCTTTGTTCTTGAATGGTATATTTGATGGTTGGCCAAAGTACACTGTCTCACGCTTGGTTGCCCTTTTCTGGAGCCCTCAACGCAAGATGCTTCTAGCTCATGCCCGGGCGCCCTTTTCAGGGTCGTTGAGCGCAACTATAACGAGACGCACCACGCTTGCTTGCCTTCTGAGTTGACCCTGAGTGCAACTTCTGACCTGCACATCGTTGAGCACCATAAGTAGGGTGCTGAGCGCCAGTCTTGTGGGCTTGGACCCGTTTTATGTTATTTTTATGTTCTATTTAAGGACTTGCACTTCCTAGGGTTTGTATCTTTGGACGGAATAGGCTCAAAACACACTTCTCACTCCCTTGAAGGCATATTTGGATGCGGAAGCTTCTATCTTCAATTTCTAGGGTTCTATCTTTCATTCTTTTTCCATTGTTCATCAAGTTTCACCAAGTCAATGGTGAACTAAACTCTATTTGTTGTTGGGGATGATGTAACCTTTGTAAACTCTCATGTATTGAATTGATTCTTGATATTATATATATGCTTCTTTCATTAATTGTTAGGATAATTCTTCTTTACGTAATGCTTGCTTCGTTTAACTCATTCTTTATCATGATGTATGATTTGCATGAGTACCGGAAGATAGATTACAATTCATGATTTGGAGAATTATTCCCCAAAGCAGTATTGCTCAGGAATAGGGGGAAGAGTTCTGGTTGTCTTAAGCTTCTGTTCTTCAGAATTAATTATTAGGAATGCTAGGAATCATATGAATTAATGGTTAAGGATAGGCTTTCTTCGCCAAGGAATCGGGTTTTAAGTGTTTTAGAGAGTGACATTAACATTAATGAAGAAGTAGAATTCACATATACATGAGAGTAAACAAGGTGAAATCTAACCCCAACAACATATTCATTCCATAATATCAAACCCATTCATCTTTGCACTTTTGTCCAATTGATCAAATTGCATACATACTTACTTTTTAGTATTTACATTCTAAACCTAAAAGAGTTTGTCTTCAAGTCCTATTTAATCAAGAAATCACATAAATGTTTAGGCTGTGAGTCCTTTGGGATACGATACTTGGTCTTACCATTTTATATTACTTGATACGATTCGGTACACTTGTCGGAGTCTTAACAAGTTTTTGACGCCGTTGCCGGGGACTCGTGGTTTAACTATTCTATTTGTGTGATTATTGGTTAGCTTTGAGTTGATATTTTTTATAATTCTTGTTTTGTTCTAACAAAGTTTTCTAGGGTTTTGTTTTCTTGTGTATGTAGGATACAATTAGAACTAGAAGCAAGAAAACTTCGGAACCTCTTCTTGAAGGATTGGACGAGAGTAGAAGGTGGAGGAGAATTCGGACATCTAGAGAATTATTCCCTTCTCCATAGACACTTTTACAACCTTCACCGCAAGGATCTGACCAGAGAACTGAAGAGATGGCTAGAGCAAATAATGGCAGACATACGCTGGCAGATTACACAACAGTATTTAGTCCTCATCATTTTAATAGTATTGCAAGGCTGATGGTCAATGTTGCAAACATGGAAGTAAAGCCTACGTTGATACAATTGGTGAAGAGCAACCAATTTAATGGACTGTCTCATGAAAGTCCATTTGAGCATCTAACAACTTTCAATGAGATTTGCAACATTGTAAAGATCAATGGAGTGCCAGATGATGCTATAAAGCTTAGTTTGTTTCCAATCTCATTGGGAGGCAATGCTAAGTTATGGTTGAATTCTTTCCCAGAAGATAGCTTTACTAAATGGAAGATGTGGTTGCAAAGTTCTTGAACAAATACTTCCCACAGTCGAAAATCAACAAAGGTAAGCAGGAAATTTCTTCTTTTAGGCAAGGCATGGAGGAGACGTTAGGTCAAGCATGGGATAGATACAAAAGCTTGTTGAGAAAGACGCCTACGCATGGCTTTGATGAAGCCACAGTAGTCATTTTTTTCCTTGGAGGTCTTGGTTCACAAACCAAATTGATGCTAGATGCCTCAGCTGGAGGTAATATCAAATGCAAGACTCTAGAGGAAGCCTATGAATTGATTGGCAATATGGATACTAATGATAATGAGATGCATAATGAAAGAGGGGCTTCATCTCAGCAGAAGGGAGTCCTACAGTTACAATCTCATGATGCCTTACTTGCCCAAAATAAGATTATCACTCAACAATTGGAGAATTTGAGGAAGAAACTCTCTCAATTGCCAAAGGAGTTGCAAAATGTTTCACAGGTTCAACAGAAACTCAGTGAGTTATGCGGTAGTGATCATATCAATGGTCAATGTGCTTTTCCAATGGAGACCCAAGAAGATGTCAACTATATGGGCAATCAATTCCGCTAAGGTAACTTCAACTAAGGGTGGAAAGCTCACCCAAGTATGGGTCAAGGTCAATTTGAACAGTCTGGGCAAGCAGGACAATTCAATAGACCACCGCAACAACAATCACAATGGCAACAGATATCTGCATTATCTGACAGAACTTCAAACCTTGAAGAAACTTTTCAACAATTTATGCAGGTAACTATCTCCAACCACAAGAGCATTGAAGCTACTATAAGGAATTTGAAGATGTAGGTGGGCCAACTAGCCAAGAAGTTGGAGGATAAAGTTGAGAGGCAATTTGGGGCTAATACTGAGGTTAACCCTAAAGAAGAATGTAAAGTTATTGTGAGCATAAGTGATGAGAGAGTAGAGGAGAGAAAAGAAAGAGTTGAGTTGAAAGAAGAAAAAGAAAAGAGAATACGTGAAGTTGAGAGAAAAGAGAAAGAAAATAAGAGGGGAGAGAAAAAATTGAAAAGATTCTTCCTTACCCTAAGGAGTGTAGTAGAAAAGAAAAGGAGAAGCAATTAGAGTATTTTAAAGAAATCTTCAAGAAATTGGAGATTAAAATTCCTTTGACTAAAGCATTGCAACAGGTTCCTGTGTATGCACAATTTCTGAAGAGATCCTTAAAAAGAATAGATATCTAGGTGAGGAGACCATTGATGTACAGGGCAATTGCAGTGTTATTTTGCAGAAGGCAATTCCTCCAAAGTTAAAGATCCAGGAAGTTTTATTATTCATTGTGTCATAGGGAATGTTGATATAGGGAACACCCTAATTGATTTAGGGTCAAGCATTAATTTGATGCCCCTATCTGTGCTTAAGAGGATTGGTGGTCTTAAAGTGAAGCCTACTAAGGTTACCTTGCAACTAGCGGATGGATCTACCAAAAAACCCTATGGTGTGGCAGAAGATGTTGTGGTTTGCTTAGACAAACTTAGATTCTTGGTTGATTTTGTTGTGATGGAGATGGAGGAGGATGGATCTACCAAAAAACCCTATTTTTCTCTCTCTTCTACTTTAATAATTAACGCCGTTTGTACGGATTTAACGGAAGGGATTTCATTGACATAAATTTTATTAAGTAAGGACGTAATTGACGCACTTTTTAAAGGATGGACTAATTTGACATTTTCGAGCGAAACTGGGGACAAAATAGGGTATTAAGCCTTTTCTATATTAAAAACATCCTTTATGACTTAGAAACTAGCTTGAAATCATGCTTTTGATTAAGTTGTGAGAATAAGAGAGTTGAAGGTGGTATTATAGGTTTTATGCTTGGTTTTCCTTGTTTTGGAAGGAATTAAGATGAATCGCAGATAGCGCTGAGCGTCATTTTGGGGCGCTAAGCGCCAATTTCTTCTGTCTCACGCCTGAGCACCATCGATGAGTGTCAGTTTAGTGCTGCAACCACCGCTGGGCGCCCTTTTGGGGCGCTGAGCGCCGACGACGTGGGCTTGGACCTGTTTTCTGTTATTTTTATGAACTATTGAAGGTTTTGGACAACCTAGAGACTGGATCTTTTGACAGAAAGAGGCGCAAAAACACTCCTTTCAACCCTCGGAGGCGGATTTTGGATGCAGAAGCTCCGATCTTCAACTTTTAGGGTTTTATCTTTCATTCTTTTCCATATTTTCATCTAGTTTCAACATGTCTATGGTGAACTAAACCTCCATTTTTGTTGGGGAAACGATGTAATCCTTTGAAACTCTCATGTATTGAATTGATTTATATTATAAATGCTTTACTTCATTAATTGTTAGGGTTTTTCCTCTACGTCCTATGCATGCTTTGTTTAACTCATTCAATTGCATGATTACTGATGTTGTCGATATGGAAACATATGGGGAAATCTAGAACTGGGGAAGTTCTCCCAAAAGCCAAATTACCTAAACATAGGGATAGGAGGGTTGGTTGCCTTTAAGCTTATATGCGAATATAATGCATAATTAATTTATGGGGATACAAGACATTGTGATCTAGTAATTAAGAGTAGGCTTTCTTCACCGAGACATCGGGTTTAAGGTAAATTAGAAAGTGGCATTAACATTAATGAAGAAGATGAATTCATAAATACATGAGAATGGATAGGATAAGTCGGAAACCCCAACAACATAATCATTCCATATTTTATACACCAATCACTTGTGCATTCTTCAAGTCAATTGATCAACACTTGCATTCATATTTATTTTCTGCATTTATAAACACCGTGATTTTGTTTACAAGTCTTAATTAATCAAGAAACCACATGAATGTCTAGGTCATGAGTCTCTTGGGAAACGATACTTGGTCTTACCATTTATTATTACTTGATACAATTCGATACACTTGTTAGAGTCTTAACAGAATGCTAGGAATCGTATGAACTAATAGTTAAGGATAGACTTTCTCCGCCGAGGAATCGGGTTTTAAGTGGTTTAGAGAGTGACATTTACATTAATGAAGAAGTAGAATTCGCATATACATGAGAGTAAACAAGGTGAAATCTAACCCCAACAACATATTCATTCCATAATATCAAACCCATTCATCTTTGCACTTTTGTCCAATTGATCAAATTGCATGCATATTTACTTTAGTATTTTCATTCTAAACCTAAAAGAGTTTGTCTTCAAGTCCTATTTAATCAAGAATTCACATAACTGTTTAGGTCGTGAGTCATATAATACTTGGTCATACCATTTTATATTACTTGATACGATTCGGTACACTTGTCGGAGTCTTAACAATGTCTTATCCTCAAGTGCCAAAGTCGAGCGGTATTCTCTAACTTCTCACTTGCTACCGAGGCATGACTAATGACAGTCGAACCCTCCAGAATGTACAAGTTATTCTTTCTTCTGTCTTTGAGAATCACAGAATCTCCAGAATACACCTTCATCACTCCATCCTCAACTTTTGTGGAATAACCTCTAAGATCAGATGAACTTATAAAAATCAAATTTCTCTTTAGTTCAGGCACATACCTTACACCTGTAGCACCATTTCCTAGTTATCAAACATCTTCAGCCTTACCGACCCTAATCCTTGCACTCGGCAAGCCTTGTTACCGAGTAGCACATTTCCAAGCTCCTTTTGCTCCAGACTCTCAAAGAATTCCTTCATTGGGCACATGTGATAGGTATAGCCAGAATCCATGACCCAGCTCTTTTGAGAATCTTTAGATGAAGCCACCAGAACACCAGCAGATTCATATCCCTCGGACGCCTCTGCCACATCAGCAGTTTCCTGTGACCGAACGGCTTTTCCCTTCTCTGAACATAACTTCTTGATATGTCCAATCTTCTGGCACTTGAAACATATCACCTGTTTCGTCTTCTGGTTTTGACTTCTTCCAATTCCCCCCCCCCCCCCCCCCCCCCCCCGCTTCTTCCCTTTGCCTTTCAACGCAATGAGCCTAGATGCCACCTCCTCAGTTGCCTTCGAATCTTAAAGTTTTTGAAACTCCTTGGTTCGAATTGACGTCACAACCTCCTCTAAAGTAATCACATGATCCTTACCATAGAGCAAGGCATCCCTGAAATGCTCAAAGGTTCTTGGAAGCGCATTCAGAAGAATAAATACCTTATCTTCATCTTCCAACCTCACGTCAATATTCTCCAGATCATCAACAATCTTGCTGAATTCTACAAGTTGATCCTCTATGGTTCTTGATTCTGTCATCTTGAACGAATGGAGTTGTTGCTTCAGAAACAACCTATGAGCCAGTGATTTTGTCAAGTACAATGACTCCAACTTTACCATATTCCAGCCGTAGTCTTCTCCTTCGCAACCCCCCTCAGCGCCTTATCACCAAGATACAGTATGATTGCACTTCTTGCCCTATGTTAACGGTTGAAAATACCGTTATTTGTGATGTAATTTTGATACTAAACACGCCATTTTTCACTTAGAAACTTGCTTGAACTCATGCTTTTTCATTAAGTTGTGTGAATAAGAGAGTTGAGGTTGAATTTGATGATTTTATGACTAATTTCCATTGTTTTGATAGGTAATGAGAGAATGCGGAAAGCAGAGATGAAGTGCTAATGAATTAGAGCTCAGAAAGGCCTGCAAAAGCACCTAAAGGAGGAACCGCACAAAGCTTGGGCACTCTGTCCGAGGCTTGAGCCTCAAAAAATCGACCTCCACCGCCCGGGTGCCCTCCTAGGCCGCCCAGGCGACGGCCCCCGAAGCCTGGGCGTCCAATTGAAGCTCAAGCCCTACATGAGAACTTTCCACCGCCTAGGCGCCCTAAATGGGGAGCCCGAGCGTCGTGCGTCGCAGATCCGGCCTAGTTTTTGCTATGTTTCGACTCTTTTGGACCGGGCCCTGTTTCTACTCTTTTCCAACTTTATTTAAAGGACCCAGGCGTTCTAGGTTTTGTATCTCTGGCTGGAGCAACACAACAACACACTCTTCTACTCTCTAAAGGCGGATCTGGAGGCGGGAGCTTCCTTTTCTACTCTTAGGGTTTCACTATCTCATGCTTTTCCATTATTCATATAGTTTCTCCATGTCTATGGGGAACTAAACTCTATTTGTTGTTGGGGAATGATGTAACCTTGTGAACTCTCATGTATTTGAATTGAATCTTAATTTATATGCTTTTTCATTAATTATTAGGGAATTCATCTATTTCAATGCTTGCTCTATTTAACTCATTTAGTAGCATGATTTATGAATTGCATGAGTGCCGGGAGGTTCCTTACAATTCAGGTTCTTGTTGAATTCTCCTAAGGGTAATATTTCTCAGGGATGAGGGTATGAGTACTTGGTCGTCTTAAGCTCTTGATCTTCAGACTTAATTTTCTAGGAACGCTAGGAATTACACAAACTAGGAATTAAGGCAAGGCTTATTGCGTCAAGGGATTGGGTTCTAAGTAATTTAGTGAGTGACGTTAATATTAATGTAAAAAGAAGAATTCTTATATACATGAGAGTAAACTTGGTGAAATCAAACGCTAACAACATAATCATCTCATTTTATAAACAACCTCCGTTCATCTTTTTGTTACTCTACTATTGATCAATTTGCATTCATATTTAATTTTATGTCTTTGCATTTGAAACCAACAATCTTATTTTATTTAAGTCTTAATTAATTGAGTTATCACACAACTGTTTAGTGCCGAGAGTCTTCAAGGATACAATACTTGGTCTTACGATTTTATATTACTTGTGCGATTTAGTACACTTGCCAATCCATCAACACCCTATCAACCTTTATTTTCTTCTCTTCTTGCGTCAGAGTAGCACCCATGTTCAACTCCCCCTTCAATGCATCATCACAACCCTACTGTATCAAGATAGCCTCCATCTTGATCTTCCACAGCCCAAAGTCATTTGATCCATTGAATTTCTCTACGTCGAACTTGGTTGTCATCGTTTCTGGAATTTCTTGATTCACAGCCCCACGGTGAGCGCCAATTGTTGGGTTCCCGTGAAACGGAGAACAGAAAACCCAGATGTAAAGAAAAAAGAACAAGAGAGTAAAAGACAAAGATAAAAATGATCTAAATAATACTTCGAGATTTAAAAACTATTACAAACCGCAAAGACATACTACATTATATAGCCAGTCAAAGCAACTGTAACAAACACAACGAAATGACCGAACGGTTATTAACAGTAGGAGGCCAACACAGGTCAAGCACTAGCTAAAGACCGAATAACATCGACAAAAGTCAAAACTGAAAAATACACGACTGAACGTTCACAAATAAGAGATTGTTCGGTCACAAGCAATAATTGAGTCTATCCAACATATTGTATTTAAACAGGACAAAAAATGGATGTAGAATTTTTTTTTACTTTAACACAACTAAATACTTATCATGGATGAACAGAAAATCCATAATTTCAATCAATGCTCGAGTGCATCAAATCAGTTTCCTAGAACTTCAACAACCTAAATCTTGACTGAAATAACGTTCAGAAGCTAGGCATATACGAAAAAAAAGGAGAAATTGGAAATGCAATGCAGCAACATTGATACCTAAATTGTTGAATCCAGTCTACACAAGGACATCATAGATACTTAAGTGTTTGGAAATTGGAATAAGTAAACAACTAGTAAGCTTGACCAATATTGATAAATATAATTATTGCAAAGTTAAACCACTTTAGACTATCTAGTTAAAGATATTTTTTGGTGTTTTACAGAAAGCTTTGAACTGAAATTCTAACTAGTTGAAGCTCTTGGCAGATCCAAAACATGTAATTATGTTTACTAGTCTAACGATAACTGTTTATCTACCCCTACATCGTTGCACCAGCTTAAATACAATACATGAGTTTTTATTTCTATTTACATGTCTTTAAAAGAAGACTACATTTTATATAACACTGTTTCTTTATATATATATATATATATATATATATATATATATATATATATATATATATATATATATATATATATATATATATATATACTTTTGTACCTTTCAACAACAAAGTTAAAGCTCCTAATGGATATATTTAATGGAATTTTCCTAGAGAATTTGTAGGAGAGAAAAATATTTTAGAAGAAATAAGTTAAGTTTTTATTAAGTTAAAATTAATTTATAAAATAATTCATTTGTAAAATATTATTTTATATAATTTATTTAAATATTTACTTTAATTTGTGTATAGGTTCATTTTGGATGGAGAATTGAATTTCATATTTTTAGTTCATTGAAGTTTTAGTAAATTAAATTAAATTTATATGTTTAATTTGAAGAACTGGTTTAACTAAAGTTTGCTGTCACATTAATTCCATATTGAAGATAAAGAATGAAAGTTGTTAATCGATGTGTTGGTAAGTGATGCGGCAAATATCAATCCTCATATATTTACCAGGGTTAGAACTTGCACCTTGAATGATGAGATGTTAAGTCTTCATTTCAACCTACGATAATGAAAACTTTGTTCTTAAAGTTGTTCTAATCTTAATCTTCCTTCCTACCAACTTTTTCTAATTAGGCTAACTAATCTAGAACCCTAGCCTTTGTTGAGAGATGCTTTTAGTTTCTTGATTCAAGAGGTTTGGACAATGACATGATCCCACGTTTTATATAATAGTTAGATATTTTATGTTAAAATATTGTTCATATATTTATATATATTATTACATGATATTTTTTCTAAATTCATGTGACATATATTATTATGTATCATGATATTTTAGCTAGAGTGATATCACTCAATATTGTTTACTTCCTTTTTTTTAAAATTATTAATATAATAATTTTCTGTTTAATAGCACTTTTTCTTTCCATTTTTGTGAACCACTACTCTATTTTATTAAAATTTGAAAATGTTCATTATATTGTATAAATCGATGTTTACTTGTATGAAGTTGGATTCATTTTTTTGTATCTCTTCGATTATAAATAAATTTTAAGAGGTTCATCTGAAAAATAGTAAATATTAAACAATACAATAGAAAAGGAATTTTCAAACCAAACTTTCTTTTTTATTTTCTAATTGTGAATTTTCAAAGTAACCTCAACCACTCAATCACAATTAATTCATTTTCTACAAAATTAAAAAAATAGTCGGCAGTAGTATCGTTTAGATTCTTATTTATGCATGATTTATTTTTCTCATAAAAGAAATTCACTATAAAAACTGCAAAAGCACTATAAAAAATGAGATATTTGAGAAGAGTTTTTTATCTACTTGTACGTGTTCTTTCGAGTCACCGAATAAAAAGCATAGTTTATTGTGAGTAGAAGAAAAACCACGTACACTTTCCCATCCTCAGTGGCCAAACTCAACTAGCAATTTAGATTTTTGTCTTTGTTTCGTGCGTTCTTCTTCTTCTTCCATCTTTTACTATTTTCTTCACATAAAATAAAGTTCAAATCTACGATCTCAAACAAGTATATTTTCATAATAGTAATATTCTAAAAATGACAATTAAAAAATAATTTTTCATTAATTATGACAGGGCACAAATCTCTGGTTATAAGAGCAATGTTTATAAAGTTTTGTGAAGTGTGTGGATGTAAGAGTTTTGAAGTTAACGGTTTCTTGTGGGAGAGAGATGGAAGAGAAGAGACAGTTGGTTGATGTTGATATCCAACTCTTGGAAAATGTTTGGTGTAAACTTTATAAATATTCATTTATGTTATGATGCAAATAAATAGACGAATTAAGTTAAACATAAAGTATTATTTGTTGTCGGATTTTAGGGTTTTGACTTTGATATCTACAAAAGAGACAGAAATAAAGAGCCAATTTAGTTAGCTTGCATGCATTAAAGAACTCAAGCATTTACTTTATTCCTCACTCGGCTTTTCAAATAAAGCTTCAAAACTTAGCCAAGCTGTTAAGCCACACTACTTAATATTAATTTAAACTATCTTATTACAAACCCTTTACGCAATAAAAAGGTTATATTATCTTTAAAAGATTATTATCATTCTCGTAGAAAAGAAAAGGACAAAACCACAGTATTAAGTTTGAATGTCCGTACACTAAAAACTATATATTGCATCAATCAAATTATCTATTTTGTATTAAACTTTAAATAATTGTAAATGAGTTTATAATAAACTCACGCATCACGTAATACAAATTATAATATGTATTTAATTTAAATATTTTATATCATCTGTAATGAATTTCAGTCTAGAGATGGTAAAGTGGAATGAACCCGATGAGTCAATCTATCAACCTGATTACAATCAAGCGGGCTGGGTTATATTTTCTAACTCACATCCTGACATGGTTTGGCTTGCCTAATCCGTTAATTCGATGGGTAAAAAAAAATTTTTGCACTACACTTCATTAAGATTTTGTTCACAAAATACAACATCAAAATAATGTAGTGCAAGACACAATTGGACCATCGTAGTTCATCTTCTCCAAAAGATGAACCACCACCAGACCTTATCGAGCAATGTCATAACACTATTGAACATGTGTCAACTATACCATCAACCACCACAACTTTAACGATGACCAGTCATTCGATCAAAGAACATTAGAATAGGACCATGATATGTTAATTTTTTTTAACAACTTTTTGACAATAGACTATGTGTCACTATTTTATTGGTCCGTATATTTGAAATGAACCAATTACGAGCTACCACATAAGCAATTGTGAAAAAGTTGTAAAAAACAGTTGTTAAAAAACATTTTCCCATTAAAATATGTTTAACAAGCATGAAAAAAGTACTTTATTATCATATATAAGAATATATGAGTTAGAGTTAGACTTAGAGTTATTTGTTAGAATACCATAGTTATTTATTAGAGTATTGATGGGTTGTTTGTTGAACTATTTGTTAAAATTTCTAGATTGTATGAAAACTTTTTAATAAGTTTTTGGTAGAAAAATTCTAAAAATTATATTTAAAACAAAAAAATTGTCTCAATTTTAACAATGATTATTATCAAAATCATCGTTATAAACCATTTCATTATTTTTTAGTGGGTTAGTTATGACCAAAACCATCATTATAAACCATTTCATTATTTTTTTTTCTCTTTTGATTAATTTTTTGACGATAGTATTAACATTGTTGTTATTTAGAACTTTCAACATCAGTTGAATGAATTCGTTATTGTATCTTTAATTACATTTAACAATGACTAGATGTAATCGTTGTCGTTTTAACAACACTTTTAACGATAGTCAGTTTAATAACGATTTAGAAACCATAATAAAAAGCTACTGTTAGCTACTTAGGATTTGTTTTTTTTAAGATAATGTGAGCTCATCTTCTTCACCAAGACCTGTGAAACCCTTTGTGTCCTAATTTTGTCATTAATTTGTTGGCTTGATTTTTGTCCTCAATTTATTGTCCTAATTTTTGTCTTCAATTTGTTGTCCTAAATTTTGCCATGATTTTGTTCTGTGATTGGAGTTACTCTGCACTGTCTTGTTTAGGGTTATGTATGTTAGAACATTGTCTTGTTTAAGGTTAAATGTGTCAAAACAACCAAAAAACAAATTACGGGTCTGGCTTGTTTAATAAAAATTTAATCTTTTTCTTATTTCTATCATTCTATCCACCAAGTTAAAAATTTGCTCCTCGAGATACTTTCCTTATATGCTTCACCAAATTGATTTTTTTTTCACCTTTCTGATTATTTTTCTCTAGATCACCATATTTTTTATGAAATTAGGCTAGTCCATATGGAATTATTTTTATTTTGAAACTACGAATTTCCACTCTCCCAAGAGTGCTTCATTGAAAACAATAATGTCCTTAACTCATAAACTTCCATAACTTTTTTTTTTGCCATCTAACCATGTGAATCTTTCAACTTGATAAAAATCTACTTTGTATGGCAATAACTTCCTAGCCACTTTCCATAGAATAAAGGAACAGCAACTAATACTAAATTAATTAGGCATATCCTTTGTGCGAAAGACAGCAACTTATGATTCCAAGGGGATAATTTTTTTATAACTTTTTGAACCATAAGCCACTACAAGTCCTTTCTTTTTGGGTTACCCCCTATAGACATTCATAAATACGTCAACGAGAATTTTAAAATTTTGCAATTGGAGATCCTAGCATTAGGTTCGGTCAGACCAAGAGTTGATATTCATTATTACCTCTAAATTCTTTTTCTTAGTATAGGTACAGATATCATGATATCATCTAATAATGTTTAATGAATTTTATTTGCATATTATTTTCAAATTTATGCTATCAAAATAAATTTATTGATGAAAAAAATATTAATAATGAAAGAATAACTTTACTTCATATATTTTTATATTTTTTATTTAGACCTATTATATTAAAGTTATTTTGTAAAATTTATATTTTGGCATAACTCATTTAAACTTACTTTTAAGAAAGACTAAATTTATTTGCATTAATATTTTATAAAGTAATTTGATTTAAATTGTACCTAAAATTTAATTTTCATATCTAAATTTATATTGTAAAGATTGTTTTTAAATACATTTATTTAAAATTTCAAAAAAATAAAATTTTAAAATATATCTATAACTATCCATAAATATGCGAGTACAAAATAAATTTAGAGATACTTTTCACAAATATCCAACAGGACAAGAGACAAATTATTTTAAACAAAACAAATAACAAAAAAGACATTATTTATACTCAACTTAATTTATTGTCATTCCTATTTAATATTAAGATAATGTTAATGTACTATAAAATGCTTACTTACCTCACCTTAGCAATAAATTGTAGTGTCTATTTCTGAATAGAATCAGTCAAATTAAATAAATGTTCTTATAAAGCATTGAATTTTTTTTATTTAATTATTTATTGAAAGATAATTATTGCTCTAAAAATTATTAATTCCTACCGTGTGTTGTATGGTTTTAATATTAGTGTGTTGCTCTAATTTATAACTAGTAACATTTTTCATATTTATAGAAATTGTAGTAAGAGGTTGTGAAGCATCTCAACCGTTGGATGATGGCAGTAAGGGAAAATAAGTAATAAAGGGTAAAAGAATATGTAGTCCCATATCTATGATGGTGGTAGAGGCAATAATGCAACATATCTAGATTCTTATTACTTTTAGGTCAGTTTCATCACGATTCCACTAATTCCTAATCAAAAAATCATTGCCATCATTTTCTAAGACGTCTGTTTTATATCTTTGTTTCGGTTCCCTTTCCTTCTATCTTTCTCAATTTTGGTATAATTGTATACTTTCCAACTATCATTGCCACTTACATATGATTTTCTATCATAGAGATTAAAATATATTCATATTATAAGTAAATTCGAAACGAATTATTAATATTTAGAGATATTTATTACTTACGTATATTTTAATATTTATTTATAAATAAGTTAAATACAAAATTATATTTTCCGTGAATATCTATTATCTACAAAATATTAAAATTAAAATTCAATTTAAATTTTATTAAGTTAAATATAATTAAAATTAAAATTAATTTATATTTTATTAAATTTAATTTAATTAAAATTAATTTTTAATTTATATTATATTTTTTATATATTTTTTTGTAATTTTATTTAGATATTATTTGAAAATTTTATAAAATATCATTTTCAAAATATTCTTAAGAATTTACATATATTTACAAATTTTAAAATACTTACAAATATTCTTTAAATTAGGATTTGATATATAATAATACAGATAAGGGATAAATTTTTTTTTTGCAAATTAAGTAAAAATGTAATCTGTTTTCATCCTTAATCATAATCTAACCAATATCAAAATTTTCTTATTTGCAGAAGAAAATTAACATCTGCCTGACCAATTTATTTTAGCCATGATCATATGCCTGATCAGTTCAATAGCTAAATGGTCAAGGATCACAAACACATAATTGGGCACAATAAGATAAATCTCAATAAGATAATGTTATTTTGAGTATTTTGAGTATCAGAGACTGTGGAAACTCCTAACCATAAGTCACATATCTTCCATATGTGCTCAGCTTTTTTATAGCTAAAAGGCATATGATTAATTGTTTTGTATGTGGTTTCATTATGCAAGTTTTGCATCCCACCTTACGTCTCTATTTTGTAGGTTATCTTTGACATTTAAATAATTTATATATTTATAATTAAATTTGATAATAATTGAAATAGTCTATCTAAATAAAAATATTAAAATTCAATAATTTTAAACTGATTTATCTAAATAAAATATTTAAAAATAAAATAATTAGAAATAATATAAATTCAAATTCAATACATTTAAGTATCCTGCAAATTAAAAAATTCTCAATCTAAACATTAAGGAAAGGTAACTGATATGTAAACTAATTGTAGTTTACATAAAACATATCATGTTTCCTTTCCAAGAACTTGACCATTCGAAGCATTGCTTTCTTTTCCATAATCATGAACAACTTTTAAAGCATTATTTTGAATCGTGGCAGTTCAACTTCTTGAAACATTAATCTGATTTTTATGCATGATAATATTTCATGAAAAATGGCTATGTTGATCCTGAAATTCTATTTCTTTATTCATATGGTCATGCTCGTGATAGGATCATTGCTTCAGAAAGAATGGCCCCAACTTTGTGATGCGTGCCCTACTTAAATGTTTGGGAAAAAGCATTTAAATCTCACAGTCCTATGATTTCTAAACCTGTCAAAGATCAAATCCTTATTTTATTTACCAAAAATGATTAAGTTTACAAATTCTAATTTACTAATTAGTGTTTTCTTTATCAGGAAAAGTCAACACCACGAACCCCAACAAAAGTGAAAAACACCAAGGACAACCATTAAGTTATTTCATTAATCAATAACAAAAATCAAGGTTGTTCAAAGTATTTACAACACGTTCAATCACATTAAAACACAAACCCTTATAGCCCACCACAATCATGTCCACACCATAAAAAAAATATTCATAAAATGAAGATGGAAAATTTAATTTATCATAAATAAAATATTATACTTTCGTTTAAAATTTAAGTTTGACATTAACTTAACGCAATTTATAAAACGGGTAAAATCATTTCACGAAACCTTGAGGAACAAATGTAATTGTTCCATTTTTAATACCTTTTTTCCATAATTATGCTCACAATATATGATAAATATGGGAACATCTATGGGTTCTATTCACTTGGTTTTTTTATTCCAAGCTTGCACTCCTAAATTTTGCTTTTGTAATAATTTAATACTTTTTCACCATATAAAGAGTTACAATACACAAACACGACATGCATTTATAATCTTTTAACAACATTTATCAAACTTTACTGTTTTCTGGTAACTTATTTAATTTGATTTAACTAATATGTGCATAGTACACTTATTGAGCTTTATGTAATCCATAAGGGGATTCAATTTTACATATTCATTTTTATTTTTCACCACTTTTTTACCCATAATAATTGCACATTATACCACAATTCCATGGTGGCATAAATTTATTGATGTGATCATATGATGCTGGTTGTTCTCTGCTATAAATCCTTGGACCAGGTCACTTACCAAATGTAACAGACCTGTCGTCCATACAATCGAAGAATATAATGGCTGAGGGGCACACAAAATTAATATAATATTATTCATCTTAGCACGGCAATAATGACTAAATTGGTCAAGCAACTGGTATGAATAAATGCTGTTTTTTTTTCAGATTCATAATACCATTAATTTACTCCCTGTGGAAGGATTCATGGTATCATTTGAATATTGTTCTATTACCCTCCCTTTTACTCAATCAGCAAAGCCAAAAGTCTTACCTTTTCCGGTAACATCAGACAATCTAAAAAGGAAAAAACATATTATTAGATGATGATGGAATATTTGTGTTTTAGAGAGAAAGAAAGAGAGTCACGGAATGAAATCATTTCAATTGATTTAATTCATCAATTCAAGTGAAAAAGTGAAAAATGCATAAACCTAGTTATATATACATTTTGTAATATCAAGTTATCAGAAGGTAGGTTTTAAGACTAACTCAACCTCACAAAACTGGTTAATAGGTGGTCCGACGGTGGTCCGACGGTGGTCCGACAATGGGTAAAAACAAAAATATCCACATAGATCTCGTTAGGATAGACTCTAACCATGACTCTGATACTATATTAGAAACTAAGTTTTAAACCTAATTCAATCCCACAAAACCAGTTTGTATGATGAGGTTTGGACCCCACTTATATATTATAATTTGACCTTATCTCTAGTCGATGTGGGATTTCCAACACAAGTATTATTTCTTGCTAGTGTTTGTAATTCAGTCATCGTAATTGTCCTCAATAGTCTAAATTAAGTTTTAGGTCACCCTTATTAATTTTGTATTAAATTTCATATTTAAATTGAAATGAGTTGAGGTTATACATCATAATGAACTTGGATCAACTAATTAATGGAAAAAATGATAGTCAATCAATAACTTATAATAGGGTATGGCAAATGAAATTTTATAAAATATGAAAAACTATAGTATTAGAATAAATAATCATAATAAACTTGAAGTTATTAACTCATCCTCATTTATCTTATGAAGACTCTTAATGCTATATTTTTGTTTTTAATTTTTTTTGTACACTTTGATAATGTTCAATGTGCCAACGCAATATTAGAATTAGTTAAGAAATTCAATGTAACATAAAGAGTTAATTACTTTTAGAAAAAAGTTAAAAATAGGTAAGATTGTTTTTAAATAATTTAGTTGTGGATAGAGTTAATTTAATCAAGTTAATTTTATTTATTCTTAACTTTTTAAATAAATAAATAAATATATATATATATATATATATATATATATTAATTAATGTGGGATACACTAACTATTTTTAACTTATTTTAATAAGTAAAAATATTTATATTAGTATCACATTAGAATACACTAATTTTATTTATTTTTATTGTTTATATTTATTTAAATCAAAGGAAACTTAGTATATCTTAATTGGCTTAATACCTCTTTTTGTCCCTCTTTATAAGGGAAATGTTCATGTTCGTCCTACCTTTTTTAAAAAGTTCAATGTGGTCCCAAGTTGTGAAAAAAGTGTCCAATTTAATCCTTTTTGGTCATGGCGTTAAATATTTAACGATCCATCTGACAGCGTGGACTGATCTGTGCAATATGGCTGTTTATCTTCGTCACGTGGCAATGACAGTGCTTTTCATTAAATTTGACGTGGCGGCAGTGATTTTCATTAAGTAAAGGCATAGGGTTTGGTTTCCTCCGAATTGGTCTTTGAGGATTGGGACGTGTTTGGGGAGACATAGGAATGGGTTCCCAAGGGTGTTCTTCGTTTTCAAAAAGTTGGGCCAAAGGATCTTCCCGTTCGTCCCATGGTGGTGCTTGTATGGGAGGTGGGTTAATCCCTACTTGTTACTGTGGTGATATTGCAGTAATCAAAGTGCCCAAAACTACAAAGAATGCTGGGAGAAATTTTTGGGGTTGTCCTCATTACAAGGTTTGAAGTATACCCTTCTCAGTTAATGATTTCTTGAGTTGATTTGATGCATTTGTTCATAGATTTCCTAACATGGTGAATAACAGGATGAATCTTCAATTGGGAGCTGTTGTAACTTTTTCAAGTGGTGTTGTGAAGACAACGTGGATGAAAAAGATTGAACAATTCTGAAGAGAATAAGTGAGTTGGAAAATGTAGTGAAGGATTTGTAGAAAATGCAAAAAAGGATGAAGTTGTTAGTTGTAGCTTTGTGTGTGTATTGTGGTTGACTTTGTCATTTTCAAGTTGTGTTTAGGTTGATTTAGTTAGATCGTGAATTTGGGTGTTTGTTATAAGTTGACTTAATACTGTTATGTATTTGGATGCTTGAAAAAAGTACGTTGACAATGCGAAGGTGTTTTGGTTGGTGTAACATTACTTATGCAATGCAATGTACAAAATGTTGGAATCAGTCCCACATTTGGTTTAAAAATAGAATAGATGAAGTTAAATTCAGTGGAGATTATTCGAATCAGTCCCCCATTTGGTTTAAAAATATTGAAATAGATCAACCCAATAATGCATATGATGATGACTAATGGCACATATTACAAATCTAAGTACAAGCTTTGACCAAAACATGATGAAACCACTTTGATTCATTAAATAAAGGCAGTACATGTTTGTCACCAAAGTACATGATAGTGAATACATATAACCTCCAATTCATCTAAAGAGACAATACATGTCTATGACCAAAATAAAGATAGTACAGTACATAATAAACCAATTCATCTATCTATCTATCTTTTCTTCTAACTCTGAATTTTGTTGGACGGGATGATTGAGAACTTGGAGGTGGCTGTGATGGTTGTGTTGTTTCTGGTGACTGGGTTGTTTGTGTTGGCTGGGTTGCTTCTGGTGGCTGGGTTGCTTCTGGTGGTTGGGTTGCTTCTGCTGGTTTGGACCGTAAAGGGCAGTTATTCCTGTTGTGCTTTGTCTGACGGCAAATGGTACACTTTTTCCTATGCCAAATTTTTCGTGACGGCAAATAACCACAATAAGCTAGCCATGGGCACTTACCTTGGCCACCCATGCATGTCACCCTCACCCTACGGTTATCATTTTTGATAAATTTTAGATCCCTCCCAGCATGAACAACATACCTTCTAATAGCATCCTTAAACTCTTCCCTGTCAGTAAAAATAGTGCCCACTTCCCACTTGTAATCTGCCATGAACTTCTGCTTTGCATATTTTGAGAAAGGACCTACATATATTGTATCATCATTGTCATCCTCCTCACTTGCACTATTTTCAGGAGTTAAAAGCTTATCAGACTCCCAATCATCATCTGACAAACCCCTACATTGTTGGGTTTCTTTTTCACTGTCTTCATCCACGTATTCAGCACCACTAAGATCATTCATTCCTACTTCATCATCACTGTTCACTTCCACTTCCACTTCCACTTCTTCTTTACTATCAACCTCCCCTCCATCTTGAATGTCCACGTCAAGTACTTGTTCACTTTCGACCTTAATTTCAGCCTCATTATCCACTTCCAATGCTTCTTCACTTACATCCTCAACTTCATCCTCATTCTCAACCTCCACTGCAACCTCATCATCTTCTGCATCCTCATGCTCAACATCCTCATTATCCACTGAATCCTCCTTCTCAACCTCCAATGCATCGTCATGCTCAACATCCAACCAATCCTCATTGTCAACATCCAATAAATCCTCCTTCTGAACCTCCAATGCATCGTCATTCTCAACATCCCGTGCATCCTCATTGTCAACATCCACTGCATAGTCATTCTGAACCTCCACTGCACCCTCCACTACGTTTGTAATTCCTTCTTCACCACCCTCAACATGTGCTTCTCCTCCCACGCCACTACTCTCACCACTCTCTACATGACCTTCACATAGCAAAAGAATCTCATTCTCATCATTTTCTAAGATAGTTGCTTCGTCCACCCCATGCACAACATACAGGTTCACTTTCCCCAAATACTTAGCCACATTCATCATGTTCATAGCTCATTTATCATCATCAACCTTATGTAGAACATCTTGGACAATGTAATATAATTCTTCTACTTGCATGTAACCCATATGGTTAAGTGAACCTAATACTCCAAAATAACACCATTTATTGGGGTCTACGTCCCAATTAACTATCTCCCTGCCTATATAATTAAAGAGGACTTCTTTGATCAAGGTCCCACCATGGTGGACCACTACTCGAAACATGTCATCAGACATCCCTACCCGAACCCTGCAAATGCAAACGGGGGACCACTAATTTCAGTTAAAGTAAGACCTATGGGACCACTATCATGCATCAAAAGAAGAAAACTTTTCACACAAAACAATTTCACCCATAGATAAACCCCCTGAAACGCGACAACAATGAAAACAGATCGAAAAACCTCAAACACTTCAAATTATCAAATGTAAACTCTAACCTGATTTGCGGAATTGGATTTGCTCTGTAGATTTCACCTTCAAGATCACCCAATTTGGATTTCCAGTTCCTCCAAGATGCTTATCCCCAAATCGCGATTTCAAATACCCAAACCCTAACTCAAAATTTTTTAATCACTGCCACTGCCACGTTACAAAGGTAAACAGCCACGTTGCACAGATCAGTCCACACTGTCAGCTGGATCGTTAAATATTTAACGCCGTGACCAAAAAGAATTAAATTGGACACTTTTTTCACAACTTGGGACCACATTGAACTTTTTAAAAAAGGTAGGATGAACTTGAATATTTCCCTTATAAAGAGGGACAAAAAGAGGTATTAAGCCATCTTAATTTTATTTATCTTATTATTTGTTTAAGTTGACGTTAGTAAAATAGATGTTAATATAATATATTTTTAATATTTGTTAACTCTAATTTATATGTTATGAATTTGTGTCTTAATATCAATAAACAAAAATACTAAATTACTTTTAATTTAAAGCTCAAGATTTAAAGATAATAAACTTCTTTATTCAGGAATATAAAAATCTCTTTATATTTATCTCTTTCTTCCAAGTCAAAATTTCTTCACATTCTTCTTTTCCTTCATACTCACGTTCATATCGTTCATTCACATTTATCTTCTCATCTCCTTCTTTCACATTTTATTTCTTTCACCTACCTTTATCTCTTTCATCTACCTTTATCTCTTTCATACTTTTTTTTTATTATATTTTTTTCTATTTAATTTTATTGGCATAGAAGTCTTGTATGATAATTTTTTTGAATTACTATCACAATTGTCGGACAAACGGATACAAATTAAATTAATATGATAAATAAAATTTATTTATCGCTTTTATTTTAATATTTATTTAATTTAATGTCACTTAGACACTAAACTGCTTTATTTAAAAATTATTGATAAATTAACGTCGACTTACTTAAAGTTAGTTAAGAGTTGTGATTGTCATTGACATTATATACGACTTTCAAAAGTTGAGAGAAAATATAATAAACCTATTAATTTATAAACATCAACCTCTAATCTTGATATAAATAAAGTCTATTTTTTAGTTATTACAGTACAATGTAGATGGGTTTTTCTCATTTCAACCACCACTTTTACCTATACATATATAAAGAATATAAAAAAATTACAACTCTAATCACATTAATTAATGTTAATCTTTACTCTTAAAAGAACAAAAAAAAACAATGAATCTAATGAGAGAATTAGAAAGACGAAGTTAACACATCCAAAGAAGCTTAGTCTCTTCTCCAAACAGATCCTTATAATATGAAAAAGATGTAAAGAAAACAGTGTTGCATCAGCCGCCTCAATCGAAATGACAGGGCTTGCTAGCCAAAATAATGAGTCTTCAATATGTAGTTGACCCATTGTTCTACAATCGTGAAACACTAAATTTGGTGCTCAATCTCCTTAAGATGGTGTGTTATGAAACAATAAATTGTTGTTCGATAAAATTAAGACACATTATAAATATAGTAAGTCGTATTTTTAATTAGATATAATTTTTACTTTTTATAATACGTGATTACGTTTAATAGAAAATTTAATGCACAATTTATTGAGATCGAATTTCTATTCCAATTAGAGAACATTGTCATTAATGCATATAAATTTTATTTTATTTTTAGTTTCTGTACAAACCTATATATTTTTATCACTTCAATAATTGTCATGCCAATGCATCACTAGTTGTTAAAATTATAAAAATAAGAATGATAGGTAGGCTTGAATAAATTATAAATAAAATTAGATTGAGTCTAGTGGTCTAAGTTAGATGGACTCCTTTATTATGATTTCAATCTAACTTCATATAGACCGATTGATTTCGAGCCAAATAAAAAAAGATGAACAGAAAATATTAAATTTTTATGACAAACAAGTGATTGACTTTGAAGTCATGTAAGGGTGTTCATATGATCAATATTATTGCAACAAGCTATCATTTAATCTTCTTTTCCAATAATGACAAAAATGCAACTTGTGGAATCAAGACTTTTGCAAAAATAATAATAATATATTAAATTATTCCTCATTCAAATTGAATATTATCTCTTAACTTAAATATAAGCTAAATTTCGTAATTATTAATTACAAATGTTGTTGATTTCATTATTTAAAGAAAAATAACTTTTTTTTCAAATATATCATCTTACGAGATTATATCTATAGGATTTAAACTTAAGAGTATTAAATTGTTTATATTTGAGCTATGTGATATTATTTTATTTATGTTTTAGCTTGTGTACAGTTATTCTAATTTGATCTTTCTTGTATAAAGATGATAAATAAACTCGATTACATGAATATTGTTCATATTTGTTTTTGGCAGATTACATGAATATTGTTCAGATTTTTTTTTGGCAGAAAATATGTGTATTGGTCGTACTGTAACAAGTGATAAATATCTCAATTAGACCATAAAATTCATAAAAACACAAAAAAAAACATTTTTTGGTATTTTCTTCAAACATTTTTTGGTATGCAAGGAAATATTATTTACAATTTGTTAAGATTATAGTTCATCCAGTTCATTCTCATGCAATAATAAACATCTCAACTCCATATTTATATCAAAATCAACTCAAAATTATTCTCAAATTCTATCCCCTAGAGCTTTTGAACCTATGATCACTCATCAAGTTTTAATCCCTTGAATCTTCAATAAGTGAAATCATGCATTAATTTCAAGAGTCTAAGATTATTAATGAATCATGTTCTATTTTTAGATACAAACTCCATTAGATATTCAATTTTAATTATAGGTTCAAGTCATATTTTTCAATACATCAAGAACCACAAATCAAGCTTAGAATCAATCCACATTAAGCATTAAACATGGAAATTGAATACTAACATGAATTGGGAAAAGCATATATTATTAACCGCACAAAATTACACAAAAGTTTCATGTTTTACAACTAATCTCAACAAATAAGAATAGTTCTCCATGGTGAAGAACTTAAGGTTGTACAGATTGAAGAGATAAGAAAGAAATTAAAAACAAAGAGAAGATGCAAGCCCTCTCCCAAAGTTTTTGACAGTAACTCCATGCTCCAATTGTGCCTCTCCTCACATCAATACTTCCAATTTATAGCTCCTCTCCCTCATCAACCCTAAGAGAGAGAAAATACCGTGGATGAATATTGAAGCCCAAAAAGGAGAAGGGAGAGTTTCCCAACACCCCAAATCGCCTCCAAGGGTCACTCCTAGTCGCTCTAAGTGAAAAATAAAGTGTAAGAGGAAGAGAATCTTCCAAGCCTTGCAAGAAACATATTTAAATACACAATTTTGACATGTCAATGACATCACCACTGAACGACATCACGACACTATTGAGCACCATTAGTTAAAATGCAAAAGGAGTTCTTTGTCAAACCATTGCTCAATGTTATTTTCCACCACTCAATGTAAGTTCTTTTGCATTTATTGGGCTTGATGTTGTCTGTGCAATGGCTGATGGTGCTCAACCTTACAAATGTAGCACTTAACCCTAGGCGGTTTGACAACACTCTAAAATTAAAGCACTAGGTGTAACCCTAATGGCGCCTAACGTGGGTAACTATTTCAAATTGATATTTTCTTGACCAAAACATGCTCCCTTGAGTTCTTGTTTGTTTTCCTCCACCATAATTGTTTCCTATTGTCCTAGACTGTTTGACATCGGTCTAGAATTAAAGCATTGAGTGTGACACCAATGACGTCCAACGTGGGTATTTGCTTCAAATTAATATTTTTTTTGTCCAAAATATGTTCCCTTGACTTCTTGCTTGTTTTCCTCCACAATAATTGCTTCATATTGACTTATTTTACATACTCAAACGAGATATTAGAGGTAAACAAGCATAAAACAAATAAAATATAAAAAATAATGCAAAATAAGATAAATTTGAAGATTAAACAAGATAAAAAGTTATGGAGAAGTTAATTTTCTTAATTGAAAAGAACACAAAAAAATAGATAAAAATTAATGTTATCAAAGTCTCTCTCACACACACACATATATATATATATATATATATATATATATATATATATATATATATATATATATATATATATATATATATATATATATATATATATATATCCATTACGTCGTGATAATAGTCATGAGACAACAATTTTATGCATATCTTAAAGTATGAATTATCACAATAAAGAAGGGTTCCATGGCATGATGCACGAATAAGAATTATTGCATTAATGAATGACATCATTTTTTCCCGTTCTTTTACAATGAATTGGTCCTTATGTATATTATATAAACCTTTTTAAATTTTAATGAAATTTTTTTATATTAATTAGATAAGGATATAAATATACACAATAACAAATATTAATTAATAAATTTAAAATAATAAAAAATGATATACTCAAATAAACGTAATTTTAATATTTAATATGCAAAGTTACTAGAGTTTATTTTTGTAAGTCACTAACAACATGAGAGTTTCTTCTCCTCTTCACACATTTACATTGCATGTGAATACATATATAAAACAAATGTATCCTATAAAGAAAATGGTGGATTGGTGATGGTACGCGGGTAGCACTAGTACTAAAAATATTTTTAAAATCGCTTATAAGTTGTGGTTTTGAGAAAATAAAGTCTTTTAAAATGATGATATTTTTAAAAGTATTTACATAAGTATAAGTATAGACTTTAGTTCTTTAAATAATTGAAGTCTAAGGTCATTATAAAATTTCAAAAATGTCATTATTATTTTTTCATTTTATCGTTGTGTCAGGTAATAGGTTTTAGTTTTACAAAAAATCGAAGTCTATTTCTTTGCTAGGCTTAATTTTTCAGATATTTAGAACATCACTAAAGACATTTATTTCATTGGGCCGCTATGAACTCCTTTGTTTTCCTTTGCAACTAGAAGACACGAACATCACTGTCATTCCTAGCGTTTTCTCCATTGTCACGGCGAACGCAAATATCACTTCATTCTCTTCCATTCTCACTACAAGAAAAAAAGGTCATTACCTACAACTAAAATCCATAAATAAGTGACAAAATCTGTAGGTAAGAGAGTTACCTACAAATTACCTACAGATAAAATCGTATGTAATTACATATGGATAAATTTGTAAGTAATGTTGTTGTCAGGTTTCATTAAAACAACTTTGTTTGAACAATTATGCAAGCCTGAACATTGATTGAAGTACACATATTGGAATAAAAATAGTCTTATATCAAAGAAATACTCATTAACGAAACATTATAAAATCCAAACAATATTCATAGAACAATACAACAATATTCATACGTAAAATCTCCAAAATCTAAACGTTATAATAGAAATGTCTAATACTCATAAATAAAGTGTAGATTCAATAAGAAATCAAATATAGTAATAAAGTCTAGAGTTTCCTATACTAATAATCATGATAAGGATTTTCTTCATTTTGTTGTGGTTACTCTTGTGGTTGCACTTGATCTTTATCCTGCAGTTGATTTTGTTGTTCAGTATTTGGCGTCTGAAAAATATTTTGTGCAATTGTTGTTGTTGAAGGTGAAAGATATTGCATGATTGCAGCAATAAAATTTTGTAATGTGTCAAATATGCTATGAAATTGGGAATTCATTTGTTGAATTTGATCCTCATTATTTGCCATTTGATCCTCACTATTTGCTAGTCATGTTTGAAGTTGAACAAACTCAGAGGAAGACGAACCTGCAAAAGACTTTCTTACGCTCAAGTCAGTAAAAGAGTTTTGAATCTTTATGTATAGAATAATAAGTACGAGTTTTAAAGTATCTTCCCTAATGAAATACCATGCGTATTTATAGAGTTTATAGACTTTATGTTATTTATGTGATTTAAATAGCAATATCATCAGATAAATATATGACACTAAAAGACATTAATGGCTATTAAAAGATATAATAAAACTACCGAGATTTAGTATTGGACCCTTGTTGGGCCGTGCAACTTAGTACATTTGGGCTGGATATGCACATAAGTTCCTCCAATCTCGGAAGTTTGATTTAGCGGGAGAGATGCTCGTGATCAATCTTCTGGTCAGACTCTGTTGACTTGTAGAGTTTGTAGGTGGATTGACCATTCGGCTGAACTCATATGTCATTTGGCCATTCGACTAAGCTCTTATATCGTTTGGCCATTCGACTCAGCTTGTTTGTAAATTTGTCATTCGGCCAAACTCGTATGTCATTTGGTCATTTATCTGAGCTTTCATGTAAATTAGTCATTCGACTAAGCTTGTATGTTGTTTGGTCATTCGGTTGAGCTTGCATGTAAATTAGTTATTCGATCGATTTCGTTCAAAAGTCACTATGTAAGAATAGTCCTTTCGTCTTGTGTTGTTGACTTCAAGCAAACTTTATGCTAGATTGTCAGCTTGGGTATACTCAATTAAGTGCTATTGACTTGAGGCGAATTTTGTTGGGTGTGTCCAATTTGGGTAGATCCTGTTGCTCATTTTAAGACTAAATTAATGATGACTTTTAACTTGCTTCTATACTAGACTTTTTTATGGTTACTTTACTTTGAGCACTCTCTTCGAGTATTTCTCACATCATTCTTAGTCTTTTTCGTGCTTGTCTTTGCATTTCTTGTCCTCTCTTGAAATTTCTATTGTAGAAGGAAGTGAAAGTGGTTGTGGTGAAGACCGAGGTGGTCGGTCGAGCCAACTTGTGTTTAAAGGTTAGCTTGAAAGGAATCAAGGAAAAATTCAAGAATCTTCAAGTGAAGGTGACCAAGGTGAAGATCGAGATGAATAACATGGTTAACTTGTGAACAGAGGTTGATTAAAGACCTAATGAGGAAAAACTGGGGTTGGCATAAAGCTTCATCTATTTTTGGTCAATTGACTTCTTAATTCCAGCAAGTAAAGGACGAAGGCGGATTTGACATCAAAAAGAATGACGAGGAAAGTACCAAATTTATGACTCTCGTACTTGTTTATTGTAATGCCAAGTTGCTCTTGTTTTTGTACTCAAATATTGGAATATCGAGTTCCGCTTGTACTCAATCTCGTGCTTTGTTTCAACTTGAATAGCTTGGTGCTTCCTTTGCTATTTTGTTTGATTGACTTGATGACTTGCCTCACTTTGAGGGTTTTTGTGTCTCGCTTCAAGGTCTTTTCTCATGTTACAATCTAGTAACTCGAGTGCCAACTCTGTGATCTTTTCTCATGTTACATAGTAACTCAAGTGTTATATCCATGATATTTTCAGATGTTACAATCTAGTAACTTGAGTGTCAATTTCATTGTCTTTTCTCATGTTACAATTTAGTAACTCGAGTGCCAACTCTGTGGTCTTTTCTCAAACAAACCATCAGTCCCTTAAGTCCTCTGTTGGGATAACCAATCGTTCCCCTTAGACCTCGACTGTGGCTTATGTTCTTACTACACCCAATTGTCTCATATCGTTTAGAAGTCGAGACCTAAGACAATTTAAAAATTTCTTTCTTCTTTTATTCTCTGAGACGCCTTTTAAAAACAAAATCGTGACAAAGTTTCGTGTTCCAAAATAGACAATACCTCAGATATCTGATGATTGACCCTAATGATGTCATTCAACAAACTTGAAATCAGAGCATATTTCTAAGATGGGCTTTTTCTAATTTCATGTTGTTGCTTATTACTAAATTTAAAATTTCCTGAATTAAAAATAATAGGAATTGGTTTTTGACATATATAAACAAAATTTCCATCAGCGAGAAGCACACTCTAATTAAGCCATATAAATCATAGGAAACAATATTACAAACTATATATGATTGATTTTGGTAGTATCATGATGTTGATTACAGACCTTGAACTCTCTTTGCATGTCCCCGAGGCAGTAGTTACCATGTAAAGAGAAGAAAGAAGGTAGGGTAGGTAAGTCACTGAAGTTGAGGTGTAATTTCTGAATTGATTTGAATGGAGATTTTGGGATGACAAAATTTGTGCACTCTTAAAGTTGAACCTTTAGAAAGAAGAAAAGATAGAGATGAAGTTGGAGGTAGGTGGGTAACAATATGTTGTGTATGTTAGAATGTAGTGTGATTGGTTATGGGGGTGGGAATGGTGGTTAAAGGCCTTGATGATGAATGTGTAGGGTCCAAAGAGTGGATGGAATTCTTGATTTAGACAGCTTTCAAATATATGCATGTGAAATGTCCAATTAATTTAACTGTAGAGGTTAGGCCAATTTGCCTTCGGATCTAAATAGAAAAATAATATAGGGATTAAATATCACTCTAAAGTGCATGTTATTGAAATTCCCTTGGAAACATAAATAGCTAATGTTTGCATGCAGGTTCTGTTTCCTTAAGCCTATACTGGTAGCCTTGCCAATATTTTAGATCTTCCTCTACCAGTTATTAAAATCAATACTTGCACAATTACTCAAATACAAAATTAGTGTTCAGAATCTTACATTGATTAAAAATAAATAAAATTTATATTATATAAGTAAATATAAATCTAATCTTATAAATTAAGTTTATAAAATTAAATTAAAATTAAAATTTATTTCTTAAAATGTAATATCAAAATCATTTAATTAAAATAAATCAATTATAACAAAATATATTATTTATTAAACCTATCGTCACATGTAATTAAATATTAAATTGTAAGAACCAGTATTAGAGTAGATAAGAGTATTAAAATAATAAGATCGAGTATTTTATTATAAAATAATATTATAATATAAATAGAATTTACTAAAGCTCGTCTCATTATTTAAAATACTATCTATCTTTTTAAACTTTTTTTTTTGTTTCCTTTCACTTTTCTCTAACCTTTCTCACTCTTGGATCATCTGTTCGACGATTAGGAGGTGTCTAGGCGATCCTTGCGTCAAGGGCTACTAGTCAGACCGATTAATTTGTTGAATCGAGCGGGTAAGTGGTAAACCCCTTTTCTTAGTAGTTAGGGTTCTTGATTGTGTAAAACAATTTTGTTTTGCATAGATCAAGAGTTCATATTCCTTGATTCTTAGTTTGTTTGTGATTCTAAGGTTGGTCTCCAATCACCAATCGATGATTTGTAGGTTTTTTAGAAGTTTCTTGTACTGTAAGCAATTGGTGGAGCGTTTAGAGGAATTGGGGTTGTTGAGTTGAGGTAAGGGAAGCTAAATTTTTGTTTTAATTGATGATTTGTGATCTATGTGTGAAGAATCTACGAGTACTGTGTGGATTGAAATGAAATTAAGTTTTTAGGGTAATGAATTTCATGCAATTTGATTGTTTTAGGTATGAATGGATGAACTATGATTATGATCTGCATTGAATGATGTCGAGACTCTAATTGGATGTATAAAATGTTCTAAATCTGTATTTGGCATTGACTGGTTATGAGTAGATGCAAACTATTTTGCTTTAGAGCTAATTTGGAGGAAGTGGAGTAGTGAAAATCTGATTCGTAAGTTGGGGACTCTTTTGGTCAGTTGAGATGGTTTTGGTAAGTCAATTGAGACTTGTTAGAGTTCCTAAGTTGCTCAAAAATGTGCCAAAAGTGGTAGAATGCAATTTGGGGTCATAAGTTGAGGTTTGGTAGATTTTGAAGTTGATTGTGGTTAGGAAACACTTTAGAATGAGGTTAATAAGGTTTATAAACATTTGTCTAAGTATAATTAAGTATATAACACGATCTATTAGAAGTTGGGAAAAATATTTATAATTTGGTCAGTTTGGATGCATGTTCATAATTCTGCAGTTTGGTGCTGCAAAATTATGCAGACTCGCTGAACGAGTGGAGTCGCTCAATGAGTGGTTGAGGAGTTGGGCACACTGTCTAGACATTCGCCTAGCGAGTCGTGTCGCTGAGCGAGTGCTTGGAGGGTCTGGATCACTATCTAGAGGATTCGCACAGCGAGCTGAGTCGCTGAGCGAGAGGTTTAGGTTTGGGAGCATTGTAATTTTTATTCGTACAGCGAGCAGTGACGTTACTGAGCGAGTGGTTTGGGATATGGGGTACTGCCTGTGTATTCGCATAGCGACCCAGCTTGCTATGCGAGAGAACTCTCGGGTCGCTTAGCGAGGGATTCACTAAGCGACTGGTCCAGTTTTGGTTTTACTCTTTCTTTCTTTGTTCTTAACTGATTTGAGTTATGTATTGATTTAATTAGAGATTAATTATGATTGTGTATGAGTTGCATGAGTATCAAAGTTAAAAGTTGTGATTCAAAGTATGGTTTCAAAAGGGTGAAAGTAAGTTTCAAAGTGGAATCTCTCGGTGAAATTCAAGTATGTTTAGAATGATTGCAGGGAGCTCAGTCTTGGGGGTTATCCTAAACTCTAATGGCCTTTCATTCTCACGTAGAGAGGATTGACACATGTGGTGAAGAGTAGCGGGAGGTCTTAGTCTTGGGGGCTTCTAGTATGTCTTAAGGCCCGGAACAAACTAACCTTGTGAGTGTGGGAAGGTGAAATCCATTGGCAATGACTTTGCAAAGCAGTAGACGCCACCACAAGTGCACAACTCGCCATAGCTCGACAATCATTCTAAGTCTGGACAGTCAAATCTAAGTCATGACATGTTTAAGATGTTTGAAGTCACCTATTCTCTATGCATGATTGATAGTGTTTAGTATATTATATCAAAGTATGAATCTTTTTATATTTAGCTTACCCTGTTGTTTGTGACTTTGTTTTGTATGTGCGTGTTCTTTCCTTTGAGAAAATCATCTTGTGAGTATGAGTAGAGGAAGAGAAAGTTTCTCTGGAACAAGCTTTGGATGAAGAAAATGCGACTGTATAGATTAGTTAGGATAGTATTGTATATAGTTTTGTACTAGATGGGTTGTAATTAAAATTTAAATTTTATAGTTATTTTTTAGATAACTGTAACTTACACTTTATATTATAGTTATAATTGTTCTATCATATCATATCTATGATAACTATTTAATATGTTTTATACTATATTTTGAGATGTTACATAAATTAATACCAAATTATCTACAACAAAACTATATATAAAATTTTAAATGAAACCAAAAGAAAAACATAAAACTGAAGAATGGTGCTAGACGCGAACGGCTACATTGAGCGAAATTCGTTAATATTATTTTTCTACATATTTTAATAATCTTATACGTTAATATTCTTATACGTTTTTTTATAGGATTGAATTATACTGAAAATAAATTTATTAAGATTTGATAATAAAAGAAAAATAAAAAGAAAATGAGTCGCATAAATCCAATATGTACTCAGCTTTTTTTAATAGAAATATAAAGATATGACTCACATAATGTACTTAATGTTTCTAACTATATTAATAACTAAAAAAATTGAATTTATTAGAAACGTCCATCAAATATGTTTTATATTTAAATTCAACAGGTGCAGTTCACTTTGTTATTTCTTAAAATGATTGAAATTATAAAATTAAGAGAAAACTTAATATTAGACAAGAAATAAAATTTACCAAAATTAAATCTTTCTAATAATTTTCAGTAAATAGTAAATATCATGTTAAAAATAATAGTTTTACTAATATTTAACATTTTCTCTTATATTTAGAGATTAAAATAATAAATTTTACTCTGTAGGAACTTAAGTGTTTTTTTATTTAATAGCAAATAATACTTTTAAAATTTGAAAAAAAATGTAATTTAAAAGGTATTTATTATTAAATTAAAAAATAAAAATGTAAGAACCTAAACCTCAAAATTAGATAATAGTAAAATAAAAACACATTATTTTATACTAATTAAAGATGCGCTTGCACACATGTATATTCAATGTTTTTTTGTGATAAAACAAAAATCATCACATAATTTTGATAGTTAATCAAGTTTCAAAAGTATTTACAAAATTTTAAAAATAAAATAATAAAAAAAAATATATTGATAAAAAATAAAATTGGTGAATGTAACATCCTGAAAATATAGTGTAAAACCATATAATAGGAGCATCACATTCATAATAATATATATCAGTTCTTATAAAAGATAGGACGTACAGTTATGACTGAACGACCTTACAAAATAACGGGAAATTAAAACTGTACAAATATACAACATAGACCGAACGATTTATAAAATACTTATACCGAATGGTCCTCCAAAACAAGAAAAACAACAAATGACTGAACGATTCTACTGTTCGGTCTTAACTTCTACCTCGACCAAATTTTCTTCTTCCAGCACTTCTTCCAGCAACTCTTCTCCTTCTGCTCACATCCACACGGATGATCATTGCAATAGGAAAAACGACCGAACGTACAAAACGAACATGACAAGAAATAGGGTAAGCTTATGTAATTCAATTTAATTATCAACATATATCTCACTCAATCAATTTAAAACAAAATAACTCATTAACTCTTTCATGCAAAGCCTAATACTAGACTCTAACTGTCCGGACTTTATGAATTCTGTGTAGCTACGACGTTCGTGCACCCGGGTGATGTAGTAACTGGGATACCCTCAACAACTGCCACCCAAGTTTAGTCCGTTCCGTCCAAATTAACCATAAGGACGAGGACCTCCTGCCATTCTCACACATGATTCACCCTTTTCTATGTGAGAAATGAGTAATCACGGAATATCAGGATGAACTGCCAGCTTAGCATGCCCACATTCATACTTTACCAATTCCAATATACATTCATGAGATATTCCTCCTCGGAATACTCGTTCATAACCAAAGTCATTTCATCCATATCATATTCCATCATCTTTCATTATTAAAACCTCAACTGAACCAATTTGAATAAAGATCCCTTAGGATACTAAATACCGAACGTTAGCTTTTAATCCAGAACAAGACCGAACAATTGGAGTGAGACCGAGATGTCTCTAGTTCCAAAATAAATCAAAACCGAGAGGGTTACTATCGGGGTTGAGAAAGCGACCGATTACAATAATATTTCTCAAAGACTAATAGAATCAAACGTTATTTACAAGGTGAGCCAATTTAATGAACTGACTCACGAGAGTTTAGAACGAACGCCAATAAGCCTAGGCCGAGTACTAAGACTCTAGGCCGAACACCATAGAAATTGATACTGTAGGACATCGAATAATAATAAGTGACGAAATTATATGAAGAAATCGAACGCTATAAATACTTAGCTTATTTATGAGTTTAACATCAAGAATAAACAAATGCTAGTCAAAGACCAAGCACTGTAGAGACCGAACGCTATTGGTTTTGGCCGAATGCTCTTATTTAAAAATTAAATTACAGAATCAAGGTCGAACGCTTGGTTTAAGACCGAACACCACTTAGTACGAGCACTTGGTGTAAGACCGAGCACTACTTAGTACGAACACTTGGTGTAAGACCGAGCACTACTAAACTTATAGAATAAAGGCTTGATAAATATAAGATATCATTTAACTAGTGTTCAAGACGAACAATATATATATACAATTACATATAGATATACTTAAGTTTATAACAGAATATCAAGGAACGAATATCCTTGGTTGAACGCTTATATACAAATTTTACTAAACGAAGACGCTCGGTCCTCAACTGGAATTCCATCCAAATGAAAGAATCCAGTTCCAACCGAGTCCACAAGAAAACTGCATGGTCAAAGACCTTTAGTGACGAACATCAATTTTCATATGGAATTACATACTTAGAATTCTTTATATCAATTCATTTCTCAACATCTATCTTCATAATTTCATACATCCATATCATAGTAAATATTCATACTTCATGCAGTCAAAACATAGCAACAATCATATTTCATATTCATTCAGCAAATCAACGAACATGCATCCATTCAAAACGAACATAAAATCAAATTATATAAGCTTCCCTTACCTCTTACGTGACCGAACGCTTCCAGATATGATTACTGATTCACCTCTATAAGTCCTTCTACCCTCAACGCTCAACAATTTCCAAAACTAAACCAAGTAAAAACCAAAATACTATCAGAACCACTCATTTTAGAAGGGTGATCAACACATGAAACCAGAACTTGGTTTGCACGTCCAAGAAACCGCACGGTTGAGTGAAGAGAAGAACTTACCCGCTCAGATTCACAAACCGATCGGTTTAATCGAAAGCCCTTGACACCGGAAGAGTGGAAATGGTGCCTGAGTGATGATCAGAGAAAGAAAAGATGAGAATCCTTAGGGAGAAGTAAGAGCTTTTTAGAGAGAAGGAGGAGAAAATGAAAGTTTCAGAAGATGGTTGCATCCAGAGAAGTGACACGACATTTGAAATTTGGCCTTAAATACTGTCGTCGTCCAAAACGAACGGCCACTCTCCTGCAGCCACCTGTTCTCCACTAACTGAGACGCTCACTCACCTCTTGGCACATGGATCCCACTACTTGGGGTTTTGGGTGTGTTTTAATGAGTTCTGACAGTGAAAATTTATGTATATTAAAAAACAAATTACAAAATAGTTATACTGGTGAATTAAAAAAATATTTAAAAAAATTAAAAAATAAAATAATAAAATGAAATATATTAATAAAGAATGAAGTTTTCTAAAAGTTGTACATGAAAAAAGAGATAAAAATAAATAACATAATAAAGTCAGAAACAATATGCGTTCCTCTAAATCACGACTTTTTTATCTGTGAATAATATATTAATATTCTTCTTGTTTTTTTTTTTCAAATGATTTTCCAACATTTGTGTATTTAACGTAATCATTCTCTGCTTCTAAAGCTATATGTTTTTCCTTTTCGTCTTTTCTCGGTTGATTTTTAATTAAAAAAACAGTCATATTTTAGAGTTTGGATATTTTTATAGGGACTATAATTATATAATTTTAATATTTTCCTATCATCTAGAAATTCAAATAAAATATATTTTTTTTCTTTTTGATTTTATACAGATTATAATGATAAAATTATGATAAAATTTTAAATTTCAAAATAATCATTATTCAAATACAAATATAAATATATAGGTGAATATAAATTTTATACTAGTTAATGTTTACATTAGTTAATTTTATAAAATTGAATTAAATTTAATAAGTTACTTTAAAAATAAAGTATAAAAAAACTTAACTATCACCTAGAGAATAATTAGAAATAATCTATCACCTAGGAATTAGTTGATAAAAGAATATTTTTGAGAAAAGCTTAGATAAAAGTTGTTTTATGTATAGAGAAATTTCAAATACTATATGTCATGTTTTGTTTTACTTATAGCATATCTAATTGGGTCTGGAAATATTATCATGGATGAGTGACACTCAACATTATTCACAATTACAATATTAACATAAATAATCAATAATTTTCTTAAGCTCAATCCACATGTTGGATTAAAAAGTTATTATCTTTATTAATATTATTTAGTCATAAGTTTAAATGTATTTAAAAAATTTATTATAAATTTAATTGAATTTATAATAAATAAGTGAGTGAAGATCTTAATTTATATATTAATTTTATAAAATTAAGTTAAGTTTAAAGTTTATTTATTAAGATAATATAAGAATTATTAAAATCTATCTTAATAAGTTTGATTATTTGTTAAACTTATTATATCATGTGTTATTAATATTTAAACATATATAATTTTTTTTCATAAAGAGTACGGAAGATTCTTTGTCTAATAAAAATGAAACTAATTTACAATATATGTAAATAAAAATAAATTTCATCTTAAAAATCAATTTTGTGATAATTAAATAAGATTTAAAATCCACTTAAACTTAATTATTTTTGTAATATGTTTTAATATTAAAGGTAAAAAAATAAAAATATAATTATATCAAAGAGGCTATGAATTAGATTGAGCTAAAAACAAAACTGCATATTTTGAAAAGAGAGTGATGATAGTGTAGAAAAAGCATGGTTGGAGAAATATAAAAGTTGGTAGGTAAAAAAGAGGTGTGGGAATGATTAAGAAAAAGAGAGGGTAGCCGAGCCGAGGCTAAGTAAGCATTTAGCTAAGGTAGGTTTGTTTGAGAGAGAGAGAGAGAGAGCAATGGCGGCGTGAATAAACTAAAAAGTAGGCTAATTCAATGTAAGGAAGCTGTTCGTATCCATTTCCAACTACTCACTCACACGCCTCCTCACAACCACTTAATACAACTTTCTTTTACCCTTTCCCTTCTCCACAAACCATACCTTTTCTTTCTTTTCTCTAATCAAACTTCAACCATTTCTTTTTTATTTTTATTTTTTATTCTTTTAATATCTTTGCCATTTCACACCTCTCTAAGTTTCTTATGTTTCACGATACCCTTTTCACTAATCCTAGTTCTACACATCCACCAAATAAAAAAACTTTGCCTTTTTTCAATACTTTCGTATTATTATTATTTATTATTTATCATCTAATTACAATGATGTGATTTTTGAGAATAGAATCCTTATTTTTGTGTTGCAGTATAAAAGTGTTAGTGCAACTCTTTCATTTTGGGAATAGAATCCTTTCCACTTTGAGATATTACGATTTTATGAGATTAAGTTCCTTTTACGCAATGTTTTTCTTTGGGCCAATATTTTCTTCTCATTAATATTTTTTATTATGATCTTGTACTTCATGTTTCCATCTCTGATTTTCATCCACCTCTATGCAGAAAGTTATCATTACTTCAACATCTCCATGCTCCTACTTTTGTGCTGATTAAAAATCTCTTTTTCTATTGTTTTCTATTGTTAATCTTAATTTCTTTAACCAACACGGGTTAATTAAAATCAATGTCTTGTGTCTTGTAATCATGTTGACTAACTTGGGAGGGAAGTACACTCTTTCTTAATAGCATTAATAATTGTTTTCTACACCAATACCTTGATTTGGTATACTATACTCACCAATTTCCTTGTGTATAGATATTTCTTAATCAACCATCAAAATTTAATCTTTACAACATATAAAAGTCTCCCAACTTATTAATTTCATTTTTCCTAAAAATATTTTCTCAGACTTTTAAAAAGATACTATTTATTATGGTTAGAAAACTCAACACTTTAATGAGTATTCACTCAACTATAAACTAACATTTTCTACAAAGATTCATAACATTTTCAATTTGAACTACTTATATTTCCTTTTGGAGTCTTAAACACAATAATACACTTAAGAATGAAAAGTTGACGCCTATAATTAAAATGAAAATAGAAAAAAAAACTTTATGTGAACTGATTTACACACAGAGAAAGTAAGAAGTATATCTATAATAAGTTTTGATAATAAATTAATAGGCATTAATTTGTATAGATGAAATAATAGAGAAAGGCAACATAAAAGTCTTATTAACTAGAACCTCTTCCTGATTCAACTTCCCTTTTTATGACTATATAAAGTATAATCACTGTAGCCCATACAATATTGATTATAATTCATGCAAAAAATGGTTCAACAACACCACCTCCTCTCCTTTTAAAACCCCCTCTTCTCCCTCCTACTCTCATAATATTTCAAAGCTGGCTACCCTCTTCTTTCCCACCATCAAACAAGTCACACCTCATTCTCCTTCCCTTCCTTAACCTTCTCCTCTCCCTCTCATGGTCATGGGAGCCTTTCGCCACTTCCAACCAATCTCCAAATGCACCACACAAGACCGATCACACCAAACTGTCGCCTCAGACTTGGATGGCACCCTCCTCATCTCCCCCAGTGCCTTCCCTTACTACATGCTCGTCGCCATTGAAGCTGGCAGCTTCCTACGTGCTTTATTCCTCCTAGTCTCCGTTCCCTTCGTGTACTTCACTTACATCTTTGTCTCTGAGGTTGCAGCCATTAAATATCTGATCTTCGTGGCCTTTTCAGGCCTGAAGATCAAAGACGTAGAAATGGTGGCAACCTCGGTACTTCCAAAGTTTTATGCAGAAGATGTCCACCCGGACACCTGGAGAGTGTTTAACTCTTTTGGGAAGCGTTACATTGTGACTGCCAGCCCCAAGGTGATGGTGGAGCCTTTTGTGAAGACGTTTCTTGGGGCTGATAAGGTGCTTGGGACTGAGCTTGAGGTTACCAAATCAGGGAGGTTTACTGGGTTTGTTAAGGAGCCTGGTGTGCTTGTCGGGGAGCACAAGAAAATTGCTGTTTTGAAGGAGTTTCAGGGTATTTCACCTGACTTGGGACTAGGGGATAGTAAGAGTGATCATCAGTTCATGTCAATTTGCAAGGTTGGTCCATTAATAATATTGTTTCTTCTTGCATGTTTGGAATAGATATTAACTTGGGTTTATTATATTGATCTGAATAAACTTTTATTATGAATGTTTTCAACGGTAGCTAAAATCATTGTCTTTGAAAAAGAAGTCTGCAAAAGCCTAAATACATAATTTACTCATTTTTCTCATCTCTGTTTTTGAAGAAATTCATTGATTTTTATAAAAAGTCTGTTAAGGATAGTTTGCACATAAAGAATGTCCCAAGCATAGCAATACAGTATGAAGTAGTGTGCGATATTCAAGAAATGACAGAATTTGGCAAATTGTGAAGGAAATGAGAGAATCAGAAACATGATTGCATAAATATCTGAATATGTTATCTACATCTTCCTATGTTCAAGTTTAGGTTATGAAGATGTCTTTTTAGTTCAATGGAGCTATATTAGTATTTTTTCTTCTTCTTACAATTGAGGTAAGGTGAAATGGTAGTATATTTTATTTAATATTGAATAGGAGTTTGGTGAGAGCCTTAATGATCAGAACATGTTGTTATCACTTATAATGAGCCTCTCTTCTTGTTCCTGTTTCTGTGTATACGACACCTCAAAATCTCTCATTTGATTTTATTCCTTATTTTTCATGCATTTATTATCGTGCAAGTGGACCCTCTACATTCTATAGGCAATTAGAGATACAATACAACTTGTATTTGAGTTTAATAAGTTATTTTCTTATAAGTCATAATCCTTAACTACTTTTAAACACTAATAATTATAAGTTTCTACATTTGTTATTTTGCCTCCCAAAACCAAACTCAGTTTCCAAATTTGGGAAAATAGATGCCCATGAGTTTCATATGCACAACCCACTTTGAACACATAATATGTGCTCTGTTGGTTATGGCTCATGTAGAGGAAATGAAGAGATTTAAAGCACATCCCTCCATAGCAAATCATCAATAATTTAGAAAGCACGATCCTTGTGACATTCCCCTCATCTTAGTGTAAGAAATCTCAGACGTACTTTCTGATTTTTCCACTTTAAATCCTAGATTCATGGGAATCATTTTAACACCCTAAACAAATTAGTGATAATTTCCAGAGTTAGTAACACATCATCAGAAACTTAATTCTATGGAAACAGTAATGATTACTCTCAGTATATGTACCAAAGAGCAACGTCATCAACACACTTTTTTTAACATATACGGTTGGAAGATTTCATGTGGACTCCAATAGGAAAAACTCAGGTCCACACGCTTTTTCTTAATGGGACACACGTGACATTAACCAAGCAATTTAAATTTTACACCTATCTCTCTGTTCTGTCTTTTTCTACCTCATTTTTTTTTATCACATCTGTTATTTTTTAGTCTTGTTCGTCTCCTTCCCAGAGTGTATAAAACCTTGAGGAAGTGAAAAAAAAAAAATAGTTTTTTGATAACCGTGTCATTAACTGTTTCTGCTACTGATCATCTTTTCTGATGTGTCCAATAAAGTCATGAACTGTTCTTTTTTTCCTACAGGAAGGGTACATGGTGCCAAGGACTAAGTGTGAAGCACTAGCAAGAAACAAGCTTTTAAGTCCAATTATTTTTCATGAGGGTAGGTTTGTTCAGAGGCCAACTCCTCTTGCTGCTCTCTTGACCTTTCTATGGTTGCCAATTGGCATCATACTCTCCATTCTGAGGGTCTATCTTAACATCCCTTTGCCCGAAAGAATTGCTTGGTACAACTACAAGCTATTAGGAATAAGAGTAATTGTGAAGGGTACCCCTCCACCACCCCCAAAGAAGGGCCAAAGTGGAGTCCTATTTGTTTGTAACCACCGCACAGTTTTAGATCCAGTGGTTACTGCAGTTGCACTTGGAAGAAAAATTAGCTGTGTGACTTATAGTATAAGCAAGTTCACTGAAATAATTTCACCAATTAAAGCTGTGGCCCTGTCAAGGGAAAGAGAGAAAGATGCAGCCAATATCAAGAGACTTCTTGAAGAAGGGGACTTGGTGATCTGCCCTGAAGGTACTACTTGCAGAGAGCCTTTCCTCTTGAGGTTCAGTGCACTTTTTGCTGAACTCACTGATAGGATTGTCCCAGTTGCTATTAACACAAAACAAACTGTGTTCTATGGGACAACTGCTCGTGGCCACAAGTTGTTGGACCCATACTTTGTGTTCATGAATCCCATGCCCACATATGAGATCACTTTCTTGAACCAACTTCCCAAAGAATTAACCTGCAGTGGAGGTAAATCTGCTATTGAAGTTGCAAACTACATTCAGAGGGTTCTTGCAGGGACTTTGGGATTTGAGTGCACCAATTTGACAAGGAAGAGCAAATATGCCATGCTTGCAGGAACAGATGGGACAGTTCCATCTAAGGAGAAAGCTTGAAGGATAGAGGGATAAAGTTCTCCCTTTTGATTATTCTGTATTGGTCCCCATTGTGTTTCCAAAACACAGAATTATGATAGAAATAAAATCTGATTGTGGCTCATAAAAAAATTACAGTTTATGTATATTTTGTTATTTTGATATATACAAATCATAACTATTGGGTCAGTCCTGAAATCTAGTTAGCACATTATGTTGTTTTGAGAGTTTTCTACAACTTTTTTCTAATCTTGTTATCCCTTTTGTGACGTTTGTCTAAAGGTTTTACTTTTACATACATTGTCTGTGTCAGTATGAATATGAGATAGGTATGGAATATGTAGGACGCAGACATATGGCACATGGGATCACAAGGTGCATTGATTTTCAATAGAGCAGTAATGTTATATTGTTGTTGTATATCATTTATTTGCAGGCAAGTCCAGCTAGAACGCTGACAAGCATGTCTAAACTAAGATAAATATGCCTTAATGGTAGCAAATGTACATATCACAGAACAAGTTAACATGATCCTAATCTTACGTTGAGGGGTCTTACTCAAGTAAATTGGTAGGGACTAGAATCAACCAAGGCAACAGAATGCATTCAATCTAATAGGAAATAAGAGAAACTTTCTAATAAAAAAACACAAGCAAAGACTTGGATCACAGCAGCAGAGCTAATAAAACAAAGAAGGATAATAGGTATGGTAGGAGATTTGGAACCAATGTGAGTGGATTAAAATACAGATTAGAGAAAAAAGTTAACTGTTTTTGTTGAATGTCTTGAAGAAGAAAAGTTTCTGTGGACTTTGATTTGAATGTTAAATGGGGTTGCTGGGTTTATTTAGGATAGAGAATTTATGGGGGGATCAGTTTGATCTGAATGTTAAATGGTTCTTCCAGTGCTTTTAAAAATGTTTTTGGTGACTCTTTTGATGTGGTGAACTACATGGCCTCTGAGAATCCTCTTTAATATAAAATGGGTGTCAGAAATTGCTCCAATCTCTTCCGGCAAAAGAGCTCTCCTTCTGTATTTTTCTCCATTGAAAATGATTTTTGCTGTTAGGGAAGATAATTTTTCTTCATTTACCCACATAAATATTAAATTATTATATTTTACCAAATTTCAGGTCTCACTATGTCACGTTTTAAAAAATAGACACATCAGATCATTCTAATAAGAAGGGAATCAAAATGGGAAAACCAACTAAAGAATTTAAACCTTAAATTTTATAGCTAACATATATGTATATTTTTATGTGAAATAAAAAAAAAATATAATATATAAAGACTACTAAAAAGAAGTATATAAAAAGAATGATTCAAAACAACAAAACCTGGTTCTGGTTGTAGAGAAAGAAAGTAAACTCAAACGTAGACCTGTATAGTCTTGAGTCTCTTTCTCTTTCTTAAGTCTCAACATTTTCATAAACCTCAAAGTTTATTTTGAGATTAATCATTAATGAAAATAATTTAAAAAATTATTGTTCTTTTAAAGCTAGAACCCATTCCTAAACAATTCCAAACAAAAGAAACAAATTTCTAATCCTAATACAAATTCAAATAGAATAAAAATAACATCAACACAAATAAACAAATATATTAACAAAAAATAAAATTAAAAAGATTGGTACATATATACAATATGAAATTCAAAGAATAAAATATGTCAAAATCTTTAAAAAAAAAATTAGAATAAAAAAACAGAAAGTAAAATTAGTATATAAGAAGTCACCCATATATAAAAGAAGAAAATATAACCAAAATTGAAGTGACAAAGAGATAAAATAAAAAAAAAATAGAATCAAAATTGAAGTCATATAAAAATAAAATAAAATAAAAATTAAAGTCATGTGAAGATATAAAAAACAAATGTAATCAAAATTGAAATCAAAGATAAATAAAGGAAAATAATAAAATCAAAATTAATTATAAAAGAATAAAAATAATTAATCAATTTTTTTTCTAAACAAAATTATAATTTATTAAAAAATATTTTAACTCGTTAAACATCATTTTTAATACTAATAAAATTAGCATACACTCATAATAATTTAATTAAATTTTATTCTTAAATATAAACTTATAATTATTTTAATAGATATATATTAGTACCCATTGTTGTTTTAGGTTTTTCTTTCTTAAACATAATTTTATAATTCATTCAATAGAGATATATTAATACTAAAAAAAATTTTGAATCCTTTTTCTTAAACATAATTTTATAATTAATTTAATAAAAAAATATTTGTATTTAAAAAGTTCTTTTTAGGGTTCTTTTTTTAAACCTAAAACGATTGCTTTACTTGCTTTGAACAAACCCTGACTACAATATATATATATATGTATATGCATATATATATATATATATATATATATATATATATATATATATATATATATATATATATATATATATATATATATATATATGTTCATTTTTTTTAAAACTAGATATGTGACATTCAAGGAATCACCAGTCCAAGAAGCAGAAGCATTTTTCCTGTGATGGATTGAATTTATTAGGGTTTTCAATTTTGGTTGGAACTAATCTTGATAAATGTAATGGCATGTATGCTAAGAGAGAAAGCACACGACGAAAGGGTGAATAGGTAGCAATCCACAATAAGAAACAATCATGTGGAGTGTGATAACTGCAGAATTAATGCAGACACAGTAAACATAATAATGCTGCAACAGTATTGTAAATATCTAAATTTAATGTCACGTTCAAGCCTGCTATGATATGAAATACATAACAGTATCTTAGATCACATATATAGTTAGAAAATGTCTTTTAAAATTGTGTGTGCCAACTTCAAGCTCAACCTAACTTGCTAGAGAGGCTGTAAGTGAATGAGTTAACAAGAGTTTGTGGTCCTTCCTTCTTCAGAGAAGCTGGAAGATTAGGGTCCATTTGGCTATTCTGTGTACTCTTTAATGACTAATGAATCTACTGAGACAGTTCAATGCGCACATGCAAGTGCCAGACTGTGATACAAAAATTCTGATAAGATCGTGTTTGGTTGGATGTTCAGTTTCTGTACAAATCTATAACACAATTCAGGGGCAAATAATAGCTTATTTCGACTGTGTGATTTGTTCAAGTACACTTTGTTGAGAGTTTTTGATTCTGTTGTAAGCTTCTGTCTATTCATTTTAACAAAGTCAGATGTATAATTGATGAGAGACAATTTTGTTCAAGTTAATTATATCATATCACTATAGGTGATGTCTTTTCCTTTTAAATATTTTACACATTTAGCAAATTCAAGATTCAAACCCAAAGTCACTGATTAATTAAGCTGAGATAACCTCATACCAGTTAATTCACAGGGTTGGTCACTGATTCCTCTGACTAGTGTCTATTCATGTAAACATAAGAGAAAATTACTTGTTCTTTCAATATTATAATATTCATCTTGGGACGAAGCTAAATTATTCTATCATTTAAGTTTGTTTGGAGACTATGCTTTTAGTGCCATCAATCATCTTATTTTTAAATTTTGATTAGTCTTCATGATTAAAGAATAGTAACTTTACTGTTTCTCTCATTTTATGTAAACTTTAAATTCTAACAGAAGATTAGAGGTGTGGAATTCTGAAATAGGAAAGACTTTCACGTGATCCAGGTGAGATTGATCTGTGTTCTGTAAAAAATAATTTCCACAAAACAAAACTAGAAAAATGAAATGTGAACTAATTTCTTACCCCTATTTCAACTAATTTCTCAGAAATATTCCACTTTTAAGCAGAAAAACAGATTTAAATCTACAATGACTACACAATGACGGAACTTTGAGTCCACAAATCCAAAATCATTGTAAACTAAACCAGTGAACAAATCTTACAGCGTAAAGTGAAGGTGGAATTCAATAACACTTCCAAACATTGATCATAATTGAATTGCAGTAGCCTTTTCAGACTGATAAAACATCATGTTAGAACCTAACGGACCATGCACAGATTAATGGCATGGCCTAATCTTAACTCCAAAAATGTCCTCAATAAGCCCTTTATAATACCAAGTTGTTTCTTCTACTGCATCAAAAGCATGAACAATACATTAGCTAGGTTTGCATGTCATAAAAGAAATAATTTCTAATGCACAATTAATTTTTTTTCATTCAATCAAATCAAATAAAAGATCAAATGTTTGGTGTTTAATTCCCATTTTTCTGTTACAGAGTCAAATCGGTTTATAAGATTAGCAATAAAGCTGTCACTTTCAAGAAATTTATAGAACCCATGTTGATTGTAAGGCCTACCACCAGATGATTCACTATAACTCTTTATCCAAGACCAAATTCTTGGTTTGGATATCTACACCTGTAAGCAAGTACAAAAGTTAAATAATATAACTATGATTATTGAAAAAGTCTCATTGTTGAAGGGTGGGGGGTGGGGGAGGGGTGAATTGGTGTTGTATAAAAATGATAGCTTTTTTAAATTTTTTTTGCAAAACAGAAAGTCTTTAAACTTTTCTTGAATCGTAAGTAAGAATATGTGCAATGCAGGAGTTCACTTAATCGAATGTAACGACAGTATAATCGATTTAATGCAAAGAAAAGGGATAAGAAAATTCAAACATTGAGTTTTTATACTAGTTCGGTCAAGCCTACATCCAATGTCCTTCCAATCAACCTGAGTTGGAAGCCAATGCACTATATATATATATCTGAGTTTTTACACCAAGGGCTTTACAGCGACCTCACGTCAAAATGTAAATCACCTCTCTAACTCACTAATCTAACTATAGGCAATACAACAAACAGACAACCAGCAAGAACAATCCTCTTCTGCTGTCAACTCCTTTCTTCAACTTCTAGGATTCTATCTTTCATTCTTTCATTTTTTTTCATCTAGTTTCACCATGTCTATAGTGAACTAAACCTTCATTGTTGTTGGGGAACCGATGTAATCCTTTGAAACTCTCATGTATTGAATTTGTTCTATATTTTATATGCTTTCTTTCATTAATTGTTAGGGTTTTTCTTCTATACTTTATGCATGCTTTGTTTAACTCATTCAATTGCATGATCATTGATGTTATTTGTATGGACACATATAAGTAAATCTAGAACTGAAGAAATTTTCCCAAGAGCAATATTGCCTAGACATAGGGTTAGGAGGATTGGTTGCCTTTAAGCTTCTGTGCGAATGTAATGCATGAATAATTGTTAAGGAGACAAGACATTGTAAAATAGTAATTAGGAGTAGGCTTTCTTCACCGAGACATCAGGTTTAAGGTAAATTAGAAAGTGACATTAACATTAATGAAGAAAGATGAATTCTTGAATACATGAGAGTGGATAGGATGAATCGGAAACCCCAACAACATAATCATTCATATTATACATCAACCATTTTTGCATCTTTCAAGTCCATTGATCAAAACTCTGCATTCATGTTTATTTTTCATAGTTCAACAACAATATTTTCGGTTACAAGTCTAAGATAATCAACAAATCACATAACTGTTTAGGCCGTGACTCCTTTGGGAAAGGATACTTGGTCTTACCATTTTATTATTACTTGATACGATTTGGTACACTTGCCGAGGGTTAACAAGTTTTTGGCGCCGTTGCCGGGGACTCGTGGTTTAACTATTCTATTTGTGTGATTATTGATTAACTTTGACTTGATTTTTATCTTTTTGTTCTTTTTATCTTTTTGTTTATCTTTTTATCTTTCTATCTTTTTATCTTGTTATCTTTTTAGTTTATCTTTTCTATCTTTTTGTGCTAACAATTGTTTCTAGGGTTTTGTGTTCTTGTGTATGCAGGATACAATTCGGACTAGGAGCAAGAAAACTTCGGAACCTATTCTTGAAGGATTGGACGAAAGTAGAAGGAGAAGGAGAAACTGAATGATGCTCTTTGGGCATACAGGACTGCAATGAAGACATCTATGGGTTTATCACCTTATCAGCTAGTCTATGGGAAAACATGTCATTTGCCAGTGGAGATGGAGCATAAAGCTTTGTGGGCTCTTAAATTTTTGAATTTTGATCCTTTTGAAACTCAGCACAAGCGTAGAAGGCAGATGTTGGAGTTTGAAGAGATGTGGTTGCATGCATATGATTCATCCAGGAATTACAAAGAAAAGGTAAAATTCTATCATGACAGGAAGTTGATAAAAAAAGTCTTTAATCCAGGGCAGCAGGTGTTATTGTTCAATTCACGATTGAAGCTTTTTCCTGAAAAGTTGAAGTCAAAATGGTCAGGACCATTCATAGTGAAAAGTGTGCGTCCACATGGAGCAATTGAATTGGTTGATCCAGCTGCTAGTGATCCATAGAGAAGCTAGGTAGTGAATGGTCAATGTCTCAAGCATTATCTGGGAGGAGAAGTGGAGCGTTTGTCCACAGTGATGAAGTTGGTTGATCCTTGAGCTTATTGGGTTAGGCTCGTGACGTTAAACAAGCGCTTACTAGGTGGCATCCTAGTGTTCTAAACTCTTTTACTCATTTGTTTATGTTTTTAGAATAGGATGTGATGTACCCAGTGAGAAACTTTATCTACTATGATGGTTTGCTTGTTATTTATGCGTGATGAGTATTGCTTGATGATGCTTAGATATTGATTGATGTTGAGATTGTGCACTATATGCTGATATACAGGTGGTTGTTCACAAGCTATGCGAAAAGATGCATGATGTTGTGATTGTGATTATGATGCTATGCAGGATGTGTATGTGGAATAATTGGATGAGCTTATATGTGAGGTTTTGAACTCCAGAGATTTTGTGATTGAGTGTTATTACATTGAAAGCATGAGTGACTTTTCCCAGGTTTCTATGATTGAATCACTTGCTTGTATGTGTCATATGATCAAGGTCATTTGTTGGTAACCCTTTATTAGCAAAATGCATGATTTTCGCCCAATAAAAGAGAGCATAATGTGTTCTATCCGTTGAACCCTTTAGCCTTGAACATGATAGAAAACCCTTTTTGAAAAGCTTTACCTTGAGTTGAGTTGAAAAATATCTTGTAGTATGGATAAATGTTCAAGTTTGGGGTTGTTGGGAGGTCTAAAGAGGGAATATGAAAAGCATTGAGCTAAGCATGTGAAAAGCAAAATAAAAAGGAAAGAAAAGAAAGAAAAAGAAAGGCTTAATGCAAAAGAAAGTTGGAAAGAAGGAAGAATGATTGTGTTTAGATGATTCACTTAACTCAAGGATTTTGTGATCCAGAAAAACCAATTTTCTTGTTAGCCGAGCCACATTATAAGCCATAGAAAAGCCCTTGTGATGATACTTGCTTGTGAGTGTGTTTGAGTGTGGTTAAATGAAAGACAAAGTTGATTCATGTGACATTGTGATAGTAGAGTGAATGAGTGACCTCTTATACACTTCTGTGTTTGAGTGAAACACTTTATCTGGTGAGGAAAGATTCCAGGAGCACATGATTACATCTATGCTTAGTTAATTGATCATTCATGAGAATAACATTTGTTGGATACTATGTGATTATGTGAACACCAAAGCATGTGTACATCTTGACTAAATTCTTTGTGATGAGCTGATTTGAGTAATTACTTGTCTTGAGAGAAAGAGTTTTGAATGTGGTGAACCATTGAATGGATTGATGGAAAACTGAGTTACATCTTGTTTGCTTGAGGACAAGCAAATTTCTAAGTTTGGGGTTGTGATAACAGTTGAAAAACTGTTATTTTTATACTTAATTTTGACATAAAAAACAACCTTTATAACTTAGAAACTAGCTTGGAATCCTGCTTTTGCTTATGTTTTAGAAATAAGAGAGTTGGATGGGTTTTATGCTTGGTTTTTCTTGTTTTTGCAGGAATTGAGATGAATTAGATAAAAGAAGTTGAAGTAGTAAAGTGCTGGACTCAAGAAAGGAAGTGAAAGTGCTTAAAAGAAGAGCCGCAATCACCGTTGAGTGCCAATTTCACCGCTGAGCGGCACTCTGAAGTCCCATAGTCACCGCTCAGGGCCAAAACTGCAGCTGAGCGTCAATTCTGAAGACCCGCACTTTCTTCACCCCTTGGAGGAGGATTTTGGATGCTCAAGCTCTATTCTTCAACTTCTAGGGTTCTATCTTTCATTCTTTCATTGTTTTTCATCTAGTTTCACCATGTCTATGGTGAACTAAACCTTCATTATTGTTGGGAAACCGATGTAATCCTTTGAAACTCTCATGTATTGAATTGATTCTTTAATTTATATGCTTTCTTTCATTAATTGTTAGGTTTTTCTTCTATACTCTATGCATGCTTTGTTTAACTCATTCAATTGCATGATCATTGATGTTATTTGTATGGACACATATAAGTACATCGAGAACTAAGGAAATTCTCCCAAGAGCAATATTACCTAGACATAGGGATTGGTTGCCTTTAAGCTTCTGTGCGAATGTAATGCATGAATAATTGCTAGGGAGACAAGACATTGTAAACTAGTGATTAGGAGTAGGCTTTCTTCATCGAGACATCGGGTTTAAGGTAAATTAGAAAGTGGCATTAACATTAATGAAGAAAGATGAATTCTTGAATACATGAGAGTGGATAGGATGAATCGGAAACCCCATAATAATTCATATTCTACATCAACCGTTTTTGCATCTTTCAATTTCATTGATCAAAACTTTGCATTCATGTTTATTTTTCGTAATTCAACAACAATGTTTTTGTTTACAAGTCTAATTTAATCAACAAATCACATAACTGTTTAGGCCGTGAGTCCTTTTGGGAAATGATGCTTGGTCTTACTATTTTATTATTACTTGATACGATTCGGTACACTTGCCGAGTGTTAACACTGGTCGCGCAAGGACGCCTGATTGCCTTCTCCTGGGGCGCTGAGCGTTGGAGGCCACGCAACCACGCCTGGTTTCCCTCTTTTGAGGTGTTGAGCGCCAGTTATCCCGTAGCATGCCTGGTTGCCTAATCAAGGGGCGCTGAGCAGTCTTCGCGCAGTCTCGCCTTGTTGCCCCCAGTTGGGGCGCTGAGCGCCAGCGACATTGGCTTATGTGGAACTTCTGATCTATTTAAAGGCTTTAACGCACTAGGGTGGATATCTTTTGATGGCTGAAGTAGAGAAACGTTATTTTCTACCCTTTGGAGGAAGATTAGGCATGCAAGAGCTTTCGTTTTCTCTTTCTAGGATTTCCATCTCATTTACATTCTTCCATTATAAGCCAAGGTTCTCCATGACAATGGAGAGCTAAATTCATTTGTTGTTGGTGAAAGATGTAACCTCTGAACTTCATGTAGTTGAACATGTTTTGATTATTTTATACTTCTTTCATTGAATGTTAGTGACTCTTTCCTATTCTTAATGCTTGTTATGTTTTTGGCCATTCATAGCTTGATGATTGGATTTCTTTGTTATTGGGAAATGCTTAGGAACCATGATCTAGAGGATTTCACCTAAAGGAAATATTATCTAGGGATAGAAATAGGACGTTTAGTTGTCTTAAGCTTCTTTTCTTAATGCAGAATTGGTTATTAGGGTTTCAAGGGATTGTTGTCTAATAATCAAGGTTAGGCTTTTTACGCCAAGGGATTAGGTTCTAAGTAATTTACTAACTGACATTAGCATTCCAATGAAGAAGATGAGTTCTAATATGCATGAAAGTGAAGAAGGTAAAATCTAACCCCAACAACATCATCATCTCATATATCATCTCAATATCATTCATTCATTCTTGTTTTAGCTTCAAAAAATCAATTTTACATTCAAGTTATTATGTTTACTTTTATTGCATTAAATTTCATTCCATGCAATCGTTCTTTAGTCTTAACTAGTTAATTTATTATACGATTATTTGGTGTTACAAGTCTCTTGGGAAACGATACTTGATCTTATCATTTTATATTAGTTGATAGATTTTGTACTTTTGCCAATGAATTAACCGTGTGTATAATGGCTTGCACCAACCTCAATAATCTAAACTTTTTCAAGAAGCTCATGGGCAAGCATCCAATAAGGGCACGTGGTCCCAAGAGCACTCCTAATGCCGAAGAGGGCACTTCGACCAGGCTAGGAGAGGAAGGAGTGTTGATCGGTGCTACCGCTTAGGCGACAACCTCCCCTACCCCCATTCTCAATGTCCCTCCACTTACCACCATTTTTCTACTCCTGCTGATTGGTAGGATGACGCCAGACGGAAGAAAGGCAAGAGGAATCATGACAAATGGTCTACCTCCACCTGCAACCCTAAGCGCGACCGCCATAGTGGAGAGACATCGGCCTCACTCCCTGGTGACCTTTTTTGTAACAACCTACAGATGGGAGATGAAGTCTCCTTCCATCTTAACTCCGATGAGAAAGACTTAGTAAAAGGCCCCTCAGAAGCCAACGCATTAGCCGCTGCAGTGGAGATCAACTTGTTTGCTGTTGTTTTATGCCAGATGGTGACTCTTGGCACTGAGTGGTCAGAGATAGTCTGACTGCAGAAGAACTTGGCAGACTCCCAAGTAGATGTTGCGACAACTCTTAAGGCTAATGGGGTCTTGACGACCTAACTGAAAGGGATCAAGTCCGCTCACGCCTAATGTACACAAAAAGGGAAGGACTCGGCCACCAGGGTTGCTAACTTGGTTGAAAATGAAAAGAAGTTTAGTGGTCCAGACCCACCAATTGCAACAACAGGTTGATGATCTCCTACTATCTTAATTGGTCGATCAAAAGACACTTGGGGATTGGGACAAGAAGTACAAGTCCTTGGCTATAGAGTTGGATGAAATTTACCAGCAAGTCATGCTGCAACACGACGCTGGTTTCCAAAAAGCCTTGGACCAAACGGCCTACTTCTTCAACATTCCATTGGATGAAGGCAAGTTCGACGTCCAAATGGCCTTCCACAAAGGGAGGCTTATGCACGTTCGGGTTATCTCCGAGAATGAAGTTAGTGATGAAGATGTTACTGAAGACGAAGTGCTTTTACATTCTACCGATCAGGAAGAAGTTGTCGAAGACACCCCTAACCCATCAGATTGTTAGGTTTAGTTTTTCATTTTCTTTTCTTAAGAGTTGGTTTTACTTATATTTTGATAGTTTCGTGGGTCAGTTGGATACGATCGACATAGATAGGTTTCTTGTAAGTCGACCATTACCGGATCAATCTACATATTTGTTTAACTCTTTAAAGTAATATAAGTTCCACTTAAGTCCATACTCTTGTCTTTTCTAATTTATTATATTGTGTTCGCTACGATCGGTCCGAAGCAAATATACCCTTTGCGCAATAGGTAGTGGCTCATGTAATCTTTACTTAACCAATTTTATCAGTGAGGGTTCAACAAAGGTTCTTTTGGAACTCATATCGATCGTATGTGCTTGAATGGCATAAGTTCTTTCAAAACTCTTCCTTAACCGATGAGTTGATTGGTGTAGTAGGGGTTCATTGAATGAACTCTTTCTTAACCATTTTTAATGGTGAGCGTTCGATAGGGGTTCGTTTAGAACCCTTCCTTAACCATTTCAAATGGTGAGCATTTAGTAGGGGTTTGTTTAGAAGTCTTTCTTAACCAATCATACGGGCTTGAGGGTCATAGGTTCTTTTGGAACTCTTAACCAAGGGATGAAATTGTGTCATACGGGTTCATTAAATGAACTCTTCCTTTATCGACCGATGATATCTACTTCGTACTATAAGAAAAACGAGGACAAGTACTTGTAGTGAAACTCCTAATTTTATTAATTCGGTCACCTTATTAAAACCTCTCCGGTCAAAACTCTCCTTAAGGAAAATTACGATGGTAGGACAATGTACTTTGGTAATTACATTTGCACTAGCTGAAATAAAATTTAAGGTGTGTGGCCTTCTAAGTGTTGGGTATGGGCTTCCCGTCCAAGTGTTTCAAGCGGTATGTCCCGTTGCCTAAACTCTCTACTACTCTGAATGGTGCTTCTTAGTTTGGAGCTAGCTTACCATGTGTCGACTTCTTTTGGGCATCGTTAGTCTTTTTTCACACTAAGTCCTATCTAGTGAAGCTTCACCTTTTGACCTTGCAATTATAATGTCGTGCTACCATTCACTTGCATGCCTCTACCCGCACCGTCGCCTTTTTATTATGTTCGGTCGTAGTGTATAGCTCTATTTTCAGCTGGTTGATAACGGTTGAAAATACCGTTATCTATGATATAATTTTGGTACTAAACGCACCCTTTTTTACTTAGAAGCTTGCTTGAACTCATGTTTTTGCTTTAGTTTTGTGAATAAGTGAGTAGAGGATATACTTTATGATTTTATCACTAAATTCCCTTTATTTTGTAGCTAATAATGTGCTTGGAAGAATCTCCAACAATACACAGAGTTGTATAGAGTTGAATCAGCAAAAAAAAAAACAAGCAAAACAGAAAAAAAAAAGTGAGTTTTTGAGTGCTACCGCCAGGCCTGAGCGCTAGTTTTCTTCTTACACCACACCTGGGTGCCTTTCCAGGGGCGCTGAGCGCCAGTTTTGACCCATACCACGCTTGGGCGCCCCATTTAGGGCGCTGAGCGCCACCTAAGTGGGCTTTGACTTGTTTTATGTTATTTTTATGTTCTATTTAAGGACTTGGACGTCCTAGGGATTGTATCTTTTGATGGCTTAAGCACAGAAACACATTTTTCACTCCTTGGGGGTAGATTTTGGAGATATGACAACTCTCCTTTTTTTTGAGGGTAGATTTAGGGATGTGACAGCTCTCATCTTCTCTTTCTAGGGTTTTTTTATCTCTTTCATTCTTTCATTGTTCATCTAGTTTCTCCATGATGATGGGGAACTAAACCTTCTTTGTTGTTGGGGAAAGATGTAACCTCTTGAACTCTCATGTATTTTGAATTGATGGGCATTACCGAAGGCCAAAAGCCTTCGGAAACAGCCAGAAACCGTCGATACAAGGTAATTACAGACGGCTTATCGACGGCCAAAATACCCTCGGTAAATCCCTTGTCGCTAACATTTACCAAGGGCTTCCGCCCTTTAGTAATTACCGAAGGGCAAAAACCTTCGGTAAGAACCAGGCAGAATTAAGTGATATTTGTATTTGTTATCCAACCACACAAACCTGCATAACATGTTCACATCACAGACAGACCTGTATAACAATTTCAAACCACAGACAAACCTCCATAATATGTATTCCAAAGTCATCCAATCATTAATAGAGTAAACAACAATATAATAACATCATTTGTATTGTTAAAATTTAAGAACTTGTATTTGTAAATGAAACATTAAACATAAAACATAAAACAATTGTTCATCTAGAAAATGTAATGTAAGAGAATCATAATGTAACATAAAAAATGGTCTAACAACTATGTTCTATAACAAAATAAAACTAATAATCTACATAGTCATCATCAGAATGATCTTCATCATCCTGTTGCTTTATAGATGGCTGGACTGGTGTGGGCTGGACTGATGTGGGCTGGACTGATGTGGGCTGGATGATGTGGGCTGGACTGATGTGGGCTGCTGAGGGACAACAGGTGACAGAGAGGGTCGTGGCTGAGTCGGAGGGACAGTGGAATGAATGTCTGAAGCATCAGGCAGCGCTCTCATGACCAGGGACTTGAAGTTTGTAAACTCGGTTCTCAAGTCATTGTAATTTTCTCTCAAATCATGATTTTCCTGGTCACGTTGTTGTAGTAGCTGTGTCAAGCGCTCGATGGTCTCTTCAGCAGTAGTTGTGGAAGAAGAAGGTTGGTGCTTTAGAGTACCTCCTCTTGATGTTGTATAGTTTGTAGCAAGTTGTCCTGCACCGTACACTCGTCCCTTTTTCTTCCCACCAACGACATCGACCCAACACTGTGTCCTACAGATGTCGTCGTCCTCATTAGTCGCATCATCTGGTGTAGAAGCTGACCCATGTTCGGATCTAATATGTGAAAGTCTCGTAGAAAATTCTTCCTGTTCAAACATTAAAAGCAATGTTAGGGAATGATACAATAACATAATGAGAAATTAATATTAGTACCATATTTATTTGCTTACATGAGTCTTCTGAGATCTTTCATCAACGAATTGATTAGTGCCCTTCTGAACATCAGTCTTTGCAAAGACCTCATCAACATGGACCGCCCGTCCCAGAGCTTGTGCCTGCAACAGAATTTATAGTTAGAAGTGTACATGAATTAGAAAATACATAAGTTATATATGAAAGAAATACAAAAGTATTGAAAGTTTACCATACGAATGACATGCTCATGAACCGTGATCGACCCACCAGTATGCAGGGTGTCACCCTTTTCAAAAGCTCTGTTCCTTTGGCCTGTAGCACACTTATTGCAAAACTCTGCTGAATTCCAATGAGCGAGTAAAGAGTTCCAAATGTGCTCGCCCAACCAGTAAGGGCGCTCCCCTGCATTGCGGGCATACCTAAACATCTCTAACAGCCGATGAGATGCTTTCATGTGGAAATTTCTGTGTATTTGAGTTTCATGTTCAGGTTTTCACTCCACCTTCATCTGTAACAATAAACAAAACAAACATTTATTAATAAACATACTAAAATAAGAATGACAATTAGTTTAATTGGTTGTCCACCGTAAAACGCTCCCAGAATGGCTTTCTGTCGTCTATAGGTATTGCTCCCCAAGTAGGCCATGGATTCAAATATTGTTGCTTAATTGATCGTGTTATGGCCTGGGAAGCAATCTTGGATGGAATAAACCTGCATATAAAGAAATAAAAGTCATTTGAAGTAAGACAAACTTTAAACATCAAAATGGTTAAAAAAGGGATTAAAGTCTTACCCTTTACCATATGGCTCAATCCACGGTCGATCATGGAGGGGCGGGTCAACACCATCACCATCACCAGCTAAATCTGGATCAGCAGATGGTGTGGCAGTCTCAAAAGACGGTATAGAAGATGAGGAAGGTATAAAAGTAGGGTCAGGGGGAGCAGTAGGGGTAATAATCACAGGGGGAGGAGTGAGGGTAATAATCACAGGAGGAAGAATGTTTGCTGCAGGGGTAGGAGGAGGGTGTATGGCAGGCGTAGGAGAAGGCCCCACGGATGATGGACTGAGGGTAGCACTGATAGGTAGTGTAGCAGGCACCCTAAGTACATACTTTGGTGCCTGTCGTTGCCTCTTTTTAGGCCTTGCTACCCCCTTTCCTTTATCACGACGTTCTGAACCTTCTCTTGTCATGGCTGCATTGAAATGGTTACAAATAAAGTGAAAGAATAAAAAAGTCTAAGGAAGGATCAGTACAAGTTAACGTGAATGTAAAATAATTGCATACAACTTTTAAGCTGGTATTTTGCATAACTCAATTGGAATGTTTTTGAAATGCTAGTTAAATTTGCTACAATAAATGTCCAACATTCAATCATCATCATCATCATCTTCATCTTCTTCTTCTTCTTCTTCCTCATACTCATCATCGTCATTTTCTTCTTCTTCTTCATCATCATCTTCATCATCATCATCATCATCATCATCTTCTTCTTCTTCTTCTTCTTCTTCTTCTTCTTCTTCTTCTTCTCCTTCTTGTCGTCCTTGTATTGGTGCTTCTAATTCATCTCCATCACCATCAGGGTCGTGCAATCCGGTTATACGTTCAACTTCAATAATTTGTTGTGCTTGTGACATTTAGTCAAGTTGGTAGGCATCTTCCTCAACCTCATTTGAGTCAATGCGACCTCTAGGCTTGGTTTGTATTGCAACAGCCCAACCACGTTTGTCAATATTGCGGAATGGTGGATATGACACATAATAAACCTGTCTGACATTAGTTGGTAGAATGAAAGGAGCAAATGGTCGATATCTTAATCTCAAGTGGAGTTCAACAATGTTAAACCTAGGATCCACTCTAGTACCAGCTCTAGAAGGATCAAATCATTCACAATAAAAAAGTACTACTCTATTTGGAGAAGTAGTGGTGTTGTACTCTAGCTCATATATTTTATGAATGATGCCATAGAAATCATCATAGGAACCTTCTGTAAGGCCCTTGACGTACACACCACAATTTGTTGTTTTCTTTCCTTTAGACCACTCATGTGTATAGAATTTGTAACCATTGGTGAAGTAAGTGTGCCATTCTTTCACACATCTCATTGGCCAATTGGATAGATGTCTTAACTCTTGAACTGTGAGAGTTAATGCTTGATTAAAAACCTACAAAGATACCAACAAAATTTCAAAGCAAGAGTCAAATTAACCTTGCTCAAAACATGGGAAAAAGTACGGACCTGATTTCTGAACCATTGAGGAAACTCTGAGTGTATTCTAGCAGAAGCATTTCCTTCTGCGAATTGCTCAGCCACAAGAAATGAGATGGTACGAATGAAATGAATTAATGTATAACAATTTAAGCATTGCAAAGGTAAGAGTTGGATGATGACATACTCAAGGTACGACTTAACTTCACTGTAATTGATTAAGATATGGACATGAGTAGAGTTGAATTCAGCATCAGTTAACCAATGAGTAAATTCTTTCCCTGCATGATGGCCTGATTGTCGAAAAACTAACAAATTACCTTGACATGGTTCGGCTTGCCATTGCATTTCATTTCTGACATTAGTAGGGGACAACATGAAGTTTTTGAAATAATGTGAACAAAAATATGTTGCCTCTCTATGCAAGTAAGCTGCACAAATTGATCCTTCTACTCTAGATTTATTTTTAACTAAACGTTTGGATTCTCCCATAAACCTTTCAAAGGGATACATCCACCTGTATTGCACCGGTCCCCCAAGCCAAGCTTCATAAGCAAGATGAATTGGAAGATGCTCCATTAAATCAAAGAATGCAGGTGGGAATATTCTTTCTAATTTGCATAGAATAATTGGAATATTTTCTTCCATCTTTCTTAGGGAATTTTCCTTTAGGTCATTATAACTTCATATCAATGGTTCTAACAACTTTAATACAACAATTTGGACTTCTTTAAACTTCCAAACATGACAAAATCACATCAGAACGAAAAATGACATTTAATGACTCAATTATGCAAAATTTTGATGAACCACACATTAGGTATTTGAGGTTTATGGAATTCTTTCTTTTGAATAGTTTCCTAGGTCCATTTCAATACTCTAGACATGTTAGGATGTTAACATTAGTTAAAATAAGTGTACATTAGGTCTGGTTGCAAATTCTCACCCTTTAAGCACACTTTTTAGGTTCCAATTACTCAAATTATGAGTTGTACCTAATTCTTGGCTTTTGAATAGTTTCCTAGGTCAATTTCACTACTTTATACATGTTAGGATGTTCACATTAGTTAAAATAAGTGTACATTAGGTCTGGTTGCAAATTCTCACCCTTTAAGCACAGTTTTTAGGTTCCAACTACTCAAATTTTGAGTTGTACCTAATTCTTTGCTTTTGAATAGTTTCCTAGGTCCATTTCACTACTCTAGACAAGTTAGGATGTTGACATTAGTTAAAATAAGTGTACATTAGGTCTGGTTGCAAATCCTCACCCTTTAAGCATAGTTTTTAGGTTTCAACTACTCAAATTTTAAGTTGTACCTAATTCTTTGCTTTTGAATAGTTTCCTAGGTCCATTTCACTACTCTAGATATGTTAGGATTTTCACATTAGTTAAAATAAGTGTACATTAGGTCTGGTTGCAAATTATCGCCATTTAGGCACACATTTTAGGTTTCAACTACTCAAATTTTGAGTTGTACCTAATTCTTTTCTTTTGAATAGCTTCCTAGGGCCATTTCACTACTCTAGACATGTTAGGATGTTCACATTAGTTAAAATAAGTGTACATTAGGTCTGGTTGCAAATTCTCACCTTTTAAGCACACTTTTTAGGTTCCAACTACTCAAATTTTGAGTTCTGCCTAATTCTTTGCTTTTGAATAGTTTCCTAGGTCCATTTCATTACTCTAGACATGTTAGGATGTTCACATTAGTTAAAATAAGTGTACATTAGGTCTGGTTGCAAATTCTCACCCTTTAAGCACACTTTTTAGGTTCCAACTACTCAAATTTTGAGTTGTACCTAATTCTTTGCTTTTGAATAGTTTCCTAGGTCTATTTCACTACTCTAGACATGTTAGGATGTGCACATTAGTTAAAATAAGTGTACGTTAGGTCTGGTTGCAAATTCTCACCCTTTAAGCACACTTTTTAGGTTTCAACTACTCAAATTTTGAGTTGAACCTAATTCTTTGCTTTTGAATAGTTTCCTAGGTTCATTTCACTACTCTAGACAGGTTAGGTTGTTCATATTAGTTAAAATAAGTGTACATTTGGTCTGGTTGCAAATTCTCACCTTTTAAGCACACTTTTTAGGTTCCAACTACTCAAATTTTGAGTTCTGCCTAATTCTTTGCTTTTGAATAGTTTCCTAGGTCCATTTCACTACTCTAGAAATGTTAGGATGTTAGTACTTTAATAGACTTTGCATTCTTTGCACTTTTTGTGTATTCTAGGTACTACTTTCAGGTTATAAGTTCTCATATTTTGAATTTTAGGTATTTTTTGTAGTGTGAGTTCTTAATTAGCTAGGTTTTACCATTCTAAACTTGTTAGGTGATGACAAATTTATGAACACTGAAAAACGGCGCCACAAACTTTTTTAACCCTCGGCAAGTGTGACCGAATCGTATCAAGTAATAAACTCAGTAAGACCAAGTATCGTTCTCCCAAAGGACTCACGGCCTAGTTAGTTATATGATTTGTTGATTATTTAAGACTTGTGAACAATTGATTGTAGGTTTTAAATGCAAAAGACAATAATTAAACATGTATGCATGAATTTGAACAATGGAAAAGAGGAAATCAAGCACTTTAATGTATTAGATGGATGAGTATGTTGTTGGGGTAATCAATTTCATCTTATCCACTCTCATATACTTTAGGAATTCATCATTCTTTTCATCAATGTTAATGCCACTCTCTAAATCACCTTGCAAGAAGGCATATCCTTAATTACGAGTTCATACAATTCCTAGCATCTCTAATAATTAATTCTGAAGTGCAGAAGCTTAACGGCAACCAACCCTCATATTCCTATGTCTAGGCAATATGCTATTGGGAGAAATTTCCCGGATCTAGATTTCCCCGTACGTTCCCATATCGACAAAATCAATAATCATGGCATTGAATGAGTTAAACAATGCAAGCTTTAAGCAAAGAGGAAAAACCCTAACTAATGATGAAAGAAAGCATGTATCTTAAAATAAGATGTTAAAACACAAATTCCATATATGAGAGTTTCACAAGATTACATTGATTCCCCAACAACAATACAAGGTTTAGTTCACCATATTCATGGTGAAACTAGATGAACAATAATGAAAGAATGAAAGATAGAACCCTAGAAAGATGAGAAGGTAGCCTTAGCATCCAAGATCTTCCTCCAAGGGGTGGAAAGGTATGTGTTTGCTTCGTCTCCAGCCAAAGATACAAACCCTAGGAAGACCTAAAGCTTATATACTATTCGTAATATTACAGAAAAGTGGGCCTAAGCCTAAAAGACCACCGCTCAGTGGTACCAGCGCCAAGTCAATTTTCCCCTCAGCTGCATTTTCACGCCTCAGTGGAGCCAACGGGTGTTCTTGAGTGCCGCCTAGCGGTAAACTGCCGCTGAGCAGTACTTGCGACTTCTCCTTTTGCACTTTTTGAGTTCTTTTCTGATTCCATCTCTATCCTTCTTCACTTCTTTCACCAAATTCACCTTAAAGCCTGCATAAAACACTGAAATCAAGCATAAACCTGTCCAGCTCTCTTATTTCCAAGCTAGTTTCTAAGTGTTAAAGGTTGCTTTTAGTATCAATTTTAAGCATGAAAATAACAGTTTTTCAACTGTTATCACAACCCCAAACTTAGAACTTTGCTTGTCCTCAAGCAAACAAGATGTAACTCAATCTTCTACCAATCAATACAATGATTTACTCCATTCAAAAATCCTCTTTTCAAGATAAGTAAAAACTTCAATTAAGCTCATGACAAAGACTTCAATCAAGACATACACATGCTTTAGTGTTCACAAAGTCACTTAATATCCAACAAATGCTATTTTTCATGAATGATCAATCAACTAAGCATGGATGTTCATGTGCTCATGGAATATTTCCTCACTATATAAAGTGTTTCACTCAATCACACAAGTGTATAAGAGGTATTCAATCATTCACTCTACTATCACAATGTCACATGAATCAACTTTGCCTTTCATTTAACCACAATCAAAAAGCACTTACAAGCAAACATCATCACAAGGACTTTTCTATGGCTTATAATGTGGCTGGGCTAACAAGAAAATTGGTTTTTCTAGATCACAAAACCCTTGAGTTAAGAGAATCATATAAACACAATCATTCTTACTTTTCCCCAACTTTCTTTTGCATTGAGCTTTGCTTTTTCTTTTCTTTTCTTTCTCTTTTTCTTTCTCTTTTCACATACTTAATTCTTAGCTCTTAGCTCAATGCTTTCAATTTCCCTTTCTATTTTCCAACAACCCCAAACTTGAACATTTGTCAATACCACAAAATATTTTCTACTTAACTCAAGGTAAAGCTTTTCAGCAAGGGTTTTCAAATCATGTTCAAGGCTAGGGGTTCAAAGGATAGAACACATAGTGTTCTCTTTTAGTGGCTCATTTCATGAAATTGGCTAATACAAGGGTTACCAACAAATGGCCTTGATCATATGATGCAAACAAGCTAGTAATTCAATCATAGAAAACCTGGGCAAAGTCATTCATGCTTTCAAAGTAATAACACTCAATCACAAAAACTTTGGAGCTCAAAACCTCACATATAAGCTCATTCACATTTGACATACACATCTTGCTTAATATCACAATCACAATCACAACATCATGCATTTGTTCACAAAGCTTGTTGCTACGACTGTCGCGGTCATACAAATTTGATTGCACGAAAATATGCAGTATAGTTACTAGGAAGTGACTCCTAGGTCGTCTCTCAAGGACCAATTTTGGTGGTTCAGTCTCAGATTTTTGACACGAAGTGGGGGGGGGGGGGGGGGGGGGGGGGGGGGGGTTTGTGTTTTTGGTTGCGGTAAAATAAATTAAAACTGGAAATTAAATACAACTGAATTTAAAACACTGAAATAAAATTTAACGACGGTAAAAACTAAACGGTAAAATACGGTAAAAATAGAAAACATCTGAAAATAAAACAAACGGTAAAACAAAATTACAATATTTAACAGTGCAAAAAATCATTAACGGTAAATTTAACAGATAAAAACATTTAACTGGAAATAGAATAAAGACAATAAAAATAAAAACGTTTGAGTGAAAATGAAATTCATCAAAGCTTCCAAATCTTAAATTAAAGTCAACAGTACAAATAAAAATAACACGAGCAAAGGTGACACACTGCTACGATTCATAAATGAAAACTGAGAGGGAAGAGGAAGAGGCGTGAGCCTCCTCCCAGACGTGGGTTTCCTAAACTAGCAATCCTAAAATCTACTCTAAAATCTGATCCAAAATCTCGTCCCTCTGCCCCCAAATTCTGCCAATTTATAGCTGAAGCTACTCCTGTTACTTCTCTTTTTGTGCACACTTGAACGTGACTTTGCCATCCAGCACCATTTCTCAATTTTGTCTTTTAGCAACTTTCTTGATCAATTAATTTTCCACTTTTGTTTCCTTGTGGACGTGAAAAAGCCTTCCATTTCTCTTCACCACTTCATTGCTAATGAATAAAATATTCCAACTTAGACCGTGGCAGCTGCTTCCCCCTGGACGTAATACCATTCTCATGCCACCATGACAACACACCACTTCCTTTCTTTTCCAAACACACACACGCTGCTGGACCGTGGTGAAGGGCTGCATGCTGGACCGTGCTGCTTCCTGGATGGTGCTTCTTCCATTTGAAGAACGGAAGAGCTGCTGCTGCTCATCTTCATTCAAGTGCTGCGTGAACTGCTGCGTTTGGTGGAGGATGCTGGAAATATGGACGTCTGGATGGAGTTGCTTCGCTTGCTAGAATGGAGAACACCACTGCTGCACGTGTGCTGCACCAAAGGGACCGTGAGCTTCTCTATCCTTCCAGCCAGCTGCACTCCTTACGTTCCAATCTCCAATTGTCTTCAATTTTTACAAGCCATAAACGTTAAAAAGCGTGAGTGGTGGACCATGTGCTAGCCAAAAATAAAATGGAGAAAACCATTCAGATTTTTCCATGTGGGCCGTGAGATGTGAGCTGCCACTTAATTTAATTGAAGCTTTCCAAATTGATGGCTTCATATTCACGTTCCAGACAAGAGAGTTTGGTGGTTCCCATGTTGCAAAATGTATGCTCTTGATGTATGTTTGCCAAAATGAATGAAGAAAACTTCTTGGTTCCGTGAGTTTTGCTAGAGTGCTTTTTTAGTGGTGAATGGACCCCATATTTTAGCATTTGTTATCTCCTTTAACACCTTGCACGTATTCTTTCTTCAATCAATCTTTTACAAGAGTAATAATAACAAAAGAAGGTGTGTACGTGCTTCTCTCCAAAGGTTGAAGGCTTCTTCTTTTTTTTCAAAGCTAGGTGGGCCGTGTGTTATATTTCAACAAATTCACTTTCATTTTTGAATTCCTCCCAGACGTGATGTGTTCCAAAGTATCAACTAAATGCCAAAATAAAACCTTGAATGGGAAAATAAAACCGTGGAGTGGTGGCTGGTATTCTTAAGGCTGTGTGGTGTGTAGGAGTTCTAAATCAAATTTTTTATTTTAACACACAAAATAAATCAATGCAAAATCCATTGAGCTCTCCTTCTTGTGAACACTCTGCGGAGAGTCTTAGCACTGTCCAATGATCAATTCCAGCCACCACAAGTACTAAACATCAAGCAAACAATGCAAACATTTTAGAACACTCAAAACAGTAATTACTGGACTGACATAGGAGAGTAAACAAAATACTGGGAACAGCACAAAACGAATTTTAACAAACGAAAAGCTATACGTGAAAATAGACATCTAGACGAAACTATGAAAAAAAATTGCATGCAAAACGGATAAGAATTGAACTCAAACGAAGACACACAAGTTGACACAACATTCACGCAGCACTGGTAATCGTTTACAGCACCCCTGTAAACGATTACCCGAGAGGAATTGCAAATTTGTACAGAAAGTCCAACACAGGTACTCAGTCAGGTGAACACAGGTCACCATTGGCAAAAAAACTGACTTTGAGGCTTGTTCAGGTGTTCCAGTGGTGTATATTGGTTTCAAAACCAATTTTATTTCTTAAAATTAATCAATACAATGTGTAAATAAACATTCTTCTAAATGTCCCAAATTGTGTTTCCTAAATTTCCCTTGCAATCACTAATGCAAATAAATAACTCAAATAATTCAAATTAATTGAAATTAGAATTTTTGGTCAAATTAAGTACATTTAGTGAAAACGGGAAAATACCGGACATTTTAGCACAATTCCCTGATCAAATTTGGTACAATAAACTAAGTGAAGTGTATAAAATATCGACTCATCACTTGTGAACCACCTGTATAAGCATGTAATGTGCACATCTCAACATCAATCCATATCAAAGCATCATCAAGTATTACTTATCAAACAATCACAATCATAAGCAAAACATCATAACAGACAGAGTTTCCAATTGAGTACATCAAACCCTATTCTAAAAACAAAAGCAAATAAGTTCAGAACACTGGGTTGCCTCCCAGTAAGCGCTTGTTTAACGTCACGAGCCTAAACCAAAATTTCAAGGATCAACCAGTTGCATCATTGTGGACAAGTGTTGCACTTCTTCCCCTAGATAGGGCTTGAGACGTTGACCATTCACCACCCAACTTTTCTGTGGATCATCAGCAACTGGATTAAATATTTCAATTGCTCCGTGTGGATGCACTCCTTTTACTACAAAAGGTCCTGACCATTTTGTCTTCAACTTCCCAGGAAATATCTTCAATCTTGAGTTGAATAATAGTACCTGTTGTCCTGGATTAAATACTTTATTTACCAACTTCCTGTCATGATAAAATTTAATTTTCTCTTTATAAGCCTTGGATGAATCATATGCATGTAACCGCATTTCTTCAAGCTCCAGAATTTGCCTTCTGCGTGTGCCCTGAGTTTCATACGTATCAAAATTCAAGAATTTTAAAGCCCACAATGCTTTATGCTCCAACTCTACTAGCAAATGGCATGCTTTCCCATAGACTAATTGAAACGGTGATAAACCCATGGATGTCTTCATTGTCGTCCTATAAGCCCAAAGAGCATCATCCAGTTTTAGTGAGCAATCCTTTCTTGATGAAGTCACGGTTTTTTCCAAGATCCTTTTTATCTCTCTGTTAGATACCTCAGCTTGTCCATTGGTTTGTGGATGATAAGATGCAGCTACCTTATGTCTCACTCCATAATGTTTGAGTACTTTTTCTAACTGATAATTGCAAAAATGAGATCCCCCATCACTAATTAACACCCTTGGAGTTCCAAAACGTGAAAATATCTGCTTCTTCAAAAATTTAATTACCGTGCTAGCATCATTTTTAGGACAAGCTAATGCTTCCACCCATTTACTCACATAATCCACTACTACCAAAATATATTCATTGTTGAAAGATGGAGGAAAGGGTCCCACAAAGTCAATACCCCAACAATCAAAAACCTCAACCTCTAAAATGCCTTGTCATGGCATCTCATGACGTTTAGTGATCGTCCCTGCTCTTTGACACTTATCACAATTTCTAGCATGATTATGAGCATCTTTAAATAAAGTTGGCCAATAAAACCCTGATTGAAGAACTTTTGTTGTTGTTCTTTCTCCATTAAAATGTCCCCCATAAGGTGAATCATGACAATGCCATAGAATTCCTTCTGCTTCTTCATTTGCCACACATCTCCTCAGAAGATTATCTGCTCCAATCTTGAACAAATAAGGATCATCCCAAACAAACTGCTTGACATCATGCAAAAATTTCTTTCTTTGTTGCCAAGTTAAATCCTCTGGCATGACCCTTGCAGCTTTGAAATTAGCCATATCAACAAACCATGGCCTCTGCTGAATATACATGAGTGCTTCATCTGAAAAGATTCCCAGATTTCTGATTCCTTGCTAGTGACCTCCTTATTGATTAATCGTGACAAATGATCAGCAATCAAATTCTCACTCCCTTTCTTATCACGGATCTCCACATCAAATTCTTGCAAGAGTAATACCCATCTAATCAGACGTGGCTTAGAATCTGGCTTTGTCAACAAGTATTTGATAGCTGCATGATCTGTATAAATAATCACCTTAGACCCAATAAGATAAGGTCTAAATTTCTCTAGAGCATACACTATAGCTAGAAATTCTTTCTCGGTAGTAGTATAATTCAACTGAGCATCATTCAGAACTTTGCTAGCATAATAAATTGGATGAAAAATCCGTTCTTTCCGCTGGCCAAGAACAACTCCTATTGCATAATCACTTGCATCACACATTAGTTCAAAATTTTTATCCCAATCTAGAGCTACAATTACTGGAGCTAACACTAATTTGCTCTTCAATATGTCAAAAGCTTTCAAACATTCTTCATTCATCACGAAAGGAGCGTCCTTCATCACAAGATTACTCAATGGTTTAGCAATTTTTGAGAAATCTTTAATGAATCTTCTATAAAATCCAGCATGACCTAGAAAACTTCTGATCCCCCTTACATTTGTTGGTGGAGGCAGTTTCGCAATGACTTCTACTTTGGCTTTATCTACCTCAATTCCTTTAGCAGAAATTTTATGACCCAGCACAATTCCTTCGGTTACCATAAAATGACATTTCTCCCAATTAAGAACAAGATTCGTCTGAACACATCTTTTAAGAACAGTATTCAAATTCGCCAAACACCTTTGGAAACAATTTCCAAAAACTGAAAAATCATCCATGAAGACTTCAATGCACTTTTCTAAGAGATCTGCAAAAATTGTCTGCATACACCTTTGAAATGTAGCTGGAGCATTACATAATCCAAATGACATCTTTCTATAGGCAAAGATACCAAAAGGACAAGTAAAAGTTGTCTTCTCTTGGTCTTTTGGATCTACCACAATTTGATTGTATCCAGAATATCCATCTAGAAAGCAATAGAAAGCTTGACCTGCTAATCTCTCCAACATCTGATCCATGAAAGGAAGAGGAAAATGATCCTTCCTAGTGGATTTATTTAGCTTCCTGTAATCAATGCACATTCGCCATCCAGTAACTGTCCGAGTGGGAATAAGTTCATTCTTATCATTATGAATTACTGTCATTCCGCCTTTCTTTGGAACCACCTGTATTGGACTTACCCATTGACTGTCAGAGATTGGATAAATGATACCAGCTTCTAAAAGTTTTAACACTTCTTTTCTAACCACCTCCTTCATTACAGGATTTAACCTTCTTTGTGGTTGAGCACTGGGTCTATAATCATCTTCCATAAAGATCTTATGCATACAATAAGTTGGGCTGATACCTTTAAGATCTGAGATTGACCACCCAATTGCTTCTTTGTTAGCTTTCAGAATTTCTATCAATTGTTCTTCTTCTTATGGAGACAAAGAGTTACTAATGATAACAGGCTTTCTTCCATCTTCTTCTAGAAAGACATACTTCAGATGTGCTGGTAGTATTTTTAATTCTAACTTCTTTGCTTTGACTTCTTCTTCCTTATCAATTATCTCAAACTTTGTATCCTCCACTGGAATCTTCTTCAATGTTTCCAAGTCCATCAGACATTCTTCAATTAATTTCTCTTCTCCTTCATCTAAATTTTCACAAGCATCAATAAGAGTTTTCTCTAATGGAGAAACATACCGCACCATCTTTTCTTGCATCATACAAACTTCATCAAGTTCGTCAAATTGAAAACATGCTTTATCATCATTTGGATATGTCATGGCTTTGAATACGTCAAAGGTGACTTCTTCATCATGAACTCTCAATTTAAGCTTACCATTCTCTACATCAATTAAAACTCTAGCAGTCTTCATAAAAGGTCTCCAAGAATGAGAGGTACATCACTATTCCCTTCCATCTCCATTACAATAAAATCCACTGGAAATACAAACTTATCAACCTTCACTAAAACATCTTCAACCACTCCATATGGATATTTAAGAGACCTATCTGCCAGTTGAAGAACCATTCTGGTAGGTTTGATTTCCAAACCCTCAATTGTTTTACACATGGATAGCGGCATTAAATTAATGCTAGCTCCCAAATCAATCAATGCTCTTCCAACTTCCAAGTCTCCTATGGTGCACGGAATAGTGAAGCTTCCTGGATCTTCAAGCTTAGGAGGTAATTTCTGTATGATTGCACTGCAGTTACCCTGTACTTGGATAGTCTCCTTCTCAATGTACTTGTTTTTCTTTGTAAGGAGTTCCTTCAAAAATTTTGCATATGATGGCATCTGTTGCAATGCTTCAAAGAATGGTATAGTAATTTCCAGCTTCTTAAACAACTCCATGAATCTTTCCAACTGTTTTTCTTTCTCCTTCCTTGAATAATTCTTTGGATAAGGAAGTGCTTTTTCAAATTCTCTTTCTTTTTGTCTCTTATCTCTCTCTTCTCTCTCTTTTTTTCTTTCTTTTTATCTTCTTCTTTCTTTTTTTCTCTCTCAACTCTTTCTTTCCACTCACATGTTTCCTTTTCAAGCATCATCTTGGTTTGTGAACCAAGACCTCCAAGCAAGATTAGGACTACTTCTACTTCGTCAAATCCATGTGTGGGCGTCTTTCTTAATAGGCTTTTGTATCTGTCCCATGCATGACCTACTGATTCCTCCATGCCTTGCCTGAAAGATGAAATCTCTTGCTTTCCTTTATTTACCTTTGATTGTGGAAAGTATTTATTTAGGAACTTTGTCACCACTGCTTCCCACTCTGTAAAGCTTCCTTCTGGAAAAGAGTTCAACCAAAGCTTAGCGTTGCCTCGTAATGAGAATGGAAACAGGCTAAGTTTGATTACTTCGTCCGGCACCCCATTTATCTTTACTGTGTTGCAAATCTCGTTAAACGTTGTGAGGTGCTCATATGGGCTTTCGTGAGACAACCCATTAAATTGGTTACTCTTAACCAGTTGGATTAATGCTGGTTTCACCTCCATATTAGCCGCATTGACTCTTGGTCTTGCTATGCTATTGAAATGCTGAGGTCCAGCTATATTAGTGTAATCTGCAAGAGTTCTTCTGGCATTATTATTCTCCATCTCCTCAGTGCTATGGTCAGAACTTTGTGGTGATGGTTGTAACAGAGTTTCCGGAGAAGGAAAAAGTTCTCTAGATGTACGGATTCTTCTCCTCCGTCTACTCTCGTCTAAGCCTTCAAGAAGAGGTTCTGCAGTTTTCTTGCTCCTAGTTCGGATTGCTTCCTGCATACACAAGAGAACAAATCCCTAGAAGAATTGGTTAGCACAAAAAGATATAAAAGAAGATATAAGATCAGAGATAAGAAGATAAAATAAAAACAGTAAAAAATAAAAACAGAAAAAATAAAAACAGAAAAAATAAAAACAGAAAAATAAAATAAAATAATAACCGAAAAAATAAAAACAGAAAATAAAATAAAATAAAATAAAAACAGAAAAATAAAAACAGAAAATAAAAATAGAAAAAATAAAAACAGAAATTCAAATTTCAAAATTCAAAATTCAAGTCAAAGATAATCAATAGTCACACAAATGAACTAGTTAAACCACGAGTCCCCAGCAACGGCGCCAAAAACTTGATGACAAATTTATGAACACTGAAAAACGGCGCCACAAACTTGTTTAACCCTCGGCAAGTGTGACCGAATCGTATCAAATAATAAACTCGGTAAGACCAAGTATCGTTCTCCCAAAGGACTCACGACCTAGTTAGTTATATGATTTGTTGATTATTAAAGACTTGTGAACAATTGATTGTAGGTTTTAAATGCAAAAGACAATAATTAAACATGTATGCATGAATTTGATCAATGGAAAAGAGGAAATCAAGCAATTTAATGTATTAGATGGATGAGTATGTTGTTGGGGTAATCAATTTCATCTTATCCACTCTCATATACTTTAGGAATTCATCATTCTTTTCATCAATGTTAATGCCACTCTCTAAATCACATTGCAAGAAGGCCTATCCTTAATTACGAGTTCATACAATTCCTAGCATCCCTAATAATTAATTCTGAAGTGCAGAAGCTTAACGGCAACCAACCCTCATATTCCTATGTCTAGGCAATATGCTATTGGGAGAAATTCCCCGGATCTAGATTTCCCCGTACGTTCCCATATCGACAAAATCAATAATCATGGCATTGAATGAGTTAAACAATGCAAGCTTTAAGCAAAGAGGAAAAACCCTAACTAATGATGAAAGAAAGCATGTATCTTAAAATAAGATGTTAAAACACAAATTCCATATATGATAGTTTCACAAGATTACATTGATTCCCCAACAACAATACAAGGTTTATTTCACCATATTCATGGTGAAACTAGATGAACAATAATGAAAGAATGAAAGATAGAACCCTAGAAAGATGAGAAGGTAGCCTTAGCATCCAAGATCTTCCTCCAAGGGGTGGAAAGGTGTGTGTTTGCTTCGTCTCCAACCAAAGATACAAACCCTAAGAAGACCTAAAGCTTATATACTATTCGTAATATTACAGAAAAGTGGGCCTAAGCCCAAAAGACCACCGCTCAGCGGTAAACTGCCGCACAGCGGTACCATTGCCAAGTCAATTTTCCCCTCAGCTGCATTTTCACCCCTCAGTGGAGCCAACGGGTGTTGTTGAGTGTCGCTCAACGGTAAACTGCCGCTGAGCGGTACTTGCGACTTCTCCTTTTGCACCTTTTGAGTTCTTTTCTGATTCCATCTCTATCCTTCTTCACTTCTTTCACCAAATTCACCTTAAAACCTGCATAAAACACTGAAATCAAGCATAAACCTGTCCAGCTCTCTTATTTCCAAAAATATGAACAAAAGCATGATTCCAAGCTAGTTTCTAAGTGTTAAAGGTTGCTTTTAGTATCAATTTTAAGCATGAAAATAACAGTTTTTCAACTGTTATCATTAGGATAGTTTTTTTCTAGTTTATTTTCCTAGTTTAGTGCAATTTGCAATTGTAGTACACCTTTTTTGAGGTTTGAGTAGTGATTTTTACCTACTTCATCTACTTTTTTAGGTTTCAAGTAGGCAAACTTTGAGATTTAGCTACTTCATCTATTTTGACATGTTTCTTAGCTTCCTTTAACAACTTTAAACTCTTTAGGATGTGTAGAATACACACTCTTACGTTACTTTAGAACAATTCCCATTTTCTCACCTATTTAGTAGACTTTTTAGGTTTAAGTACCCAAATTTTGAGATTTAGGTTGTTTTTGTAGTGAGTTTCTAATTAACTACGTTTTACCATTCTAAACTTGTTAGGACAGCTTCTTAAAAGTTTCTTAGGCTAGTTTAGTCAGTTTGCAAATTTTAACCATTCTAGTGCATTTTTAGTAGTCATTTTGAAGAAGAAAAAGCTGTATTGGGTGTCAATTTTCGTGCACAAGTTATTTTGTGCTATTTGCCAGTTTAAACAAGTCCTAATTGTTGTTTTAAACCCAATTAGAGTTCAAACAAGTCCTAATTGTTGAAGCCAGATTCATCTATGTGCAAAATAGCATATTCAAACGTCATTTTTGAGTGAAATTGGGAACTAAAAGGGTGAATATGCTATACAGTTTGGTTTTGAACCCAATTAGAGTTCAAACAAGTTTAAATTGATGAATTAAAGTTGTTGAAAGTATTATCAAAGAGTCAGAATCACTTGTGCACGAATTCACTTTTAAAACCACCAATCTTGGGTCAATTTTTTGGTGCAGTGTTGAAAATTTAAGTGTTGTTTTGATGAAGTTGGTATAAAATTCCATTTTGATTGGAGCAAAACATGTTTCAGTTTTTCTTACTTTCTTCATCTGTTGTAGAACCTTTCTTAGAATCCATTTGAGTGCCTACTTCTATTCTACACCTATTTGTATTGGTTTTAAACTTGTTGGCATGTTAAAATTGACCAATTCAAGTCAGATTTTGGTGTTGTCCAGTGACCATTTCTGGTGTAGTTTTTGATCTGCTTTGGTGCTAATTTATGTGTGAAATTGTGGTGTTCTGAAGACTTTGTGGTGCAGTCCAGTTTTAGAAACATTTTCCAACTACGGTGGCATCTTAGGAAGTGGAGAAGGAGCAAAATTTGTGAATTCAAAGGGACTGTCCAGCAAGCAAAAATGTGAAAATTGGCAACTCCTATAGCCAATTTTTGAGTTCTAGGTTTTTTTTCGTAGTTTGAGTTTCTAATTAGCTAGGTTTTACCATTATAAACTTGTTAGAACAATTTCTTTGTTGTTTCTTAGGCTAGTTTAGTGTAGTTTGCAAATTTTGACCATTCTAGTGCATTTATAGTAGACCTTTTGAGGTTTTGAGGTTTGCATTCTAGGTTCTAAGTCTAAAACCTCTTACATATTTGACAATCAATTTCAAACAATTCAAAACAAAGTTTGGCAAAACTCAATGTATACAATATCATAAAACTCCAATCAACATAACTTAACATTCAAACTGGACATTCACATCATTTTAGAACAAGATAAAATTCATGAAACAAGAATGAAAATAATAGAACATACCACATATAATCATGCATTTTCAGTTTAGGTGACCATACCTTCGCCTTTGTTTTCCTTTCCTGATCAAGTCTTCTTTGTAGACTCTCTTCCTCCCCTTCTGGCCACAATTCCTTTAAAAACTCACCTAAGACATCAAATAGAAGTGTATTTAGGGTTATTCATTAGATTTCGTTCCATTAATTTAATAAGCATAGCAACAGTTTAAGCATTAGCTAATAGTATCCAAAAAGGAATAGCAATAACCAACTAAAACATCACCAAAAAAATTTATCATACTGCACCAGAATTCAACAAACCAATTTCTTTGAATTTTGACAACTTTTGGCCAAAGAAAATAATCAAACGGTAACTGGAAAAAAATTTCTGCACTAGAGAAAGTCCCTAGTTGGGTGGTTTGATACTAAAACACGTATGGAAGAGATTTAAACACACAACTGAATGTTCAAGCAACTTTGTTTGATGATTTTAATTGTGTTTAAACTCTAAAATGAGTTATAAACAGCTTGCAACTCAAAATCACTACTCCACTTCCATTTTAACTCAAAAAGTGATGGTTTAGAAAGAAAATCTTCATATAAACCTAACTATGACCAAATGAACAGTAATAGCAACTTTCAAACACCAGTTTAAACTTGTTCAAGCTTTCCAATAGCACAAAAAAAGCATAAACCGAAAATCAACCCTTACTATTGCCAATTGTGCAGTAAAATAAACCATCATACCACCAAAATAAAGTTTCAAAGTAAGTGAGGGACATCAACAAAACCAATTCAGACTTTAGCCAATGTACTTACTAGCTTCTAATCTTATCAAAATCATTTTAGAGTTTAGACATATCTAAAATCACAACACAAAGTTGTTCCAAACTACAGTAGAACCTAAGATTAACTTTGACAAAACAAGGGCAGCCAAGGTAAGACAAGCAAGAACAAAAGTATTGAAAAAAGTTAGCACACAAGTGAAACCTAAGATTAGCTCTAGAACAGATTAAGAAAGAAAATAAAAAGCTGTAGAATCGGTTAATGCACTTTGCTAAATTCATGTGAAATTGCTTGCTAGAATTTTATTGCAACAACAAATTCTAGTGCAGTAGCAAGTCCAATCCACGTTTTAAAATTGAATACATCAAGAGCAACACCAAATAAAATTGTCACTGCATTGTTCAGTCATAAATCTCACTTTTGTTGGTTCTTTCAGTTCTTTGTAATCATTGTTGTTATGATGCAGACTTTGAAGTTTAAAGCCAACCACTAGAAGCTTAAACCAGTAACAATTTTGACAATAAAGTGCAGTAACAGATTTCAAACCAAGATTAATTCTGCAGAGTTGGATTTAAAGAACAGAACAGAACAACACATAATTGACTCTTGGAATTGATGACACTATGAACATAGCAATGATCTAATACGAAGTAGGAAATGATTTTGAACTTTCTTTGATGTTTTAAGCTAATTGTTATTTTTTCAAGCTTTTGTAGGTTAATCTATAATGTTGTGTTCATATTAGTAGTTGTTGTTTTTATTAATTACATCAACATATCAGATTTTGTTTACTAACTGCTTTTAACTAAACTAACCACTATCTTATTAAACTGTTGTTTTGATCATAATTTTTTTTCTTAGTAGAGATTATATTTTTTAGTTGTTGAAGGCAAACTAAGCACTTGTAATTGAAATTTAAGAATCCAAGTTTCCATACTAGGTTGTAAGTCTAAATTGACTTTGTTTCCTTCACCATATAAACCTACTTAGTTATCTTGTCCACTTCATCAATGTAAACAATCCCTTGTTGAGATGCTTGAACATTGAACTCTGCTGCCTATATGGTAAAAACCAAACTCACAATGAAGAAATGGCAAGTAGAACTAGAAACAACACAAGATATCTTCTGAAAATGCTTAAATTATAAGTAAGTTTAATAACAAAAGTATTCCTCAACAAAGTGGTTTGGGTAGGGCATATGATGTGCAGGGACATAAATATCATCAAAGAATCCAAGACTTACTGCCAGCCATAGATTTAGAACTATTAAGCAGGACTATCTTGAATAAATCAATATTTGACAATCAATTAACATTTCAGATAAAGCAGATAGTGGATGGTGTTGTTTCATGATGAAAAAAATAGGTTGTTTTCAGTGTCACATCACAGATACAGAAATACAAAAACTAGCTCTGGTAACAACTCCATAGAAAAGTCACATTATTCTTTTAGAACACACTTTTAGCGTCAATTAAATTCATAGTTATCAATCCTAATAGAATAGCATGATGACTAACTGTTAGGTTCCTAGATAGCAGAAACTAGGAAAAACCCACTACATAAAATAAATAAGCAAACAGGTTGGTTTTCTCCCAAGAAGAGAAGAACTCAACAAGGATGAACAAGATATTCTACCGCGTAAAAACACCCAGAATTCTAACAAGATCCAATGCATTAGTGTTAGAATAATGAACAAACACACCTAACCAAGAGTAATACTACCTTGCCTCATCTAAACTGTTAAAGAACAACTTTGAACATCAATATGTAGGCCTTTATAAAGATTGCATTACAGCAACTACAATGCCAGGATCTTATAATAAACTCTCATGAAGTCTTATTTTACTTTCAATGGGTATCATCATGCCACCAATGTTGAAATACCAGCAGCACCAGCACCAGCACCAAATGGGCCTGCTCTTCCTCCTCCTCTGATAGATACCTTGTTTACAGAAGGTAAACGTCAACTCCTTGAAATGTTGAAACTCAAAATTTGATGATTTTAATAAATTTTAAGAAATTAGTTAGTGCATTTTACCGTTTCTCAACCTACAAAATTGAAACACTTTTTGATAAAATTATTTTCCATGAAAGTGATTAGACTTGTTGAGAACTAATTTATTATCCTCAATCCTATAAATATACTAATTATTGAAGTTTCTGTTTTGGCAGGAAAGAGCAACACTTCTCTAACTGTAATAGCAATAGCCTTTGTCACACTAGTAATTCTTATGTTGGAGAACTGATTTGTTGCGACTCATTCCCAGTTCAAGCTGAAAATCATGATGAAATCACATCAATAGAGACATTGCAATTGGACTTATCCACAATCATGACGGCTACAAACAACTTTTCTGATGCAAATAGGCTAGGAGAAGGAGGATTTGGACCTATTTAAAAGGTAAATATAACAGTGTCACAAAAAGATGTACATCACATCTACAAAATATAGTGGTATACCTGATAGGCCGTTACCCTGACTTACATTCATAAACTTTAAATTTTCAAGGTAAGCTCTCCAATGGTCAGGATGTTGCAGTCAAAAGGTTGTCCAATTACTCCCTCCAAGGAGAAATTGAGTTTAAGAGTGAGGTGATGTTAGTGGCCAAACTTCAACACCGAAATTTAGTTAAGCTGATAGGATATTGCTTGGAAAGAAGAGAAAGGCTATTGGTGTATGAATTTGTTCCCAACAAAAGCCTCGATTTCTTCATATTTGGCAAGTCAAAATTAAGGAACCGAACCATCTATTCTTCATTTATAAACATTTTAACTCATTGAGAATATCGTATCTTGGCTTTGGTTTGTAGATGAAGTTGGGCGGGCACAATTGGATTGGGAAAAGCGACACAAAATCATAACAGGCATAGCTAGAGATCTTCTTTATCTTCACGAGGATTCACGTTTGACGATCATTCACCGTAATCTCAAAGCAAGTATCATTCGTTTAGATGCCGAGATGCATCTAAAGATATCAAATTTTGGCATGGCAAGATTAGATTGTGGAGTTCAATGTTAGATTGTGGAGTTCAATGCTTCAAAAATTGTTATTAAAGTGTTAGACCAAACCAGAGACAAAATGTTTTGAGTTACCACAAAAAGATCGAACATCAGTAGATCAAACAAACAAAGAACGAGAGAGCCAAAACTGGAGAGCCAAGATCGAACACAGTCTTACCTTGACGGTCAATGCGGGAGCGCGCCAGAGCACCTCGAACTCGCTCAACCCACAAATGCCTCGACGCCTCCACCTTGATGCCTCAACCTCGACGTCTCCACCTCGACGCTCCACCTCACAAAAGAAAACGAACACGAAGCCACGCAAGAAGAGAAGACTAACACGAAGCCAAGCCAAAGAAGAAGCCAAGCCAAAGAAGAAGCCAAGCAAGAGAAGATTGTGGTAGGGTAGGGTTTGGGCGAAATTTTGATGAAGACGGGGAGAAGGTTTTAGGGTTCGAAAGTATCTGAAACTAGAACATATGTTACTAGAACGAATGACCGAAGGCGCGGGGAAGGGGATATGGGTTCGTAAGTATTATAAAATTAAAAAAACAATTAGGGGCGTTTTGTACATAAACCGCCGGGAATTATTCAGGGTTTCCAAAACCGCCGGAAAATAACCCCTCCTAAAATTAATTATTTTTGTAATGTATAGTGACATTTAATGTTTTGAACTATCTCTTGTTGTGTTGAAGTAGGTGAAAGGTCAGGGGAAATGATTGCTATTGTTGGTGACTCAATTAATCATGAAAGAGTTATAGGATCAACATCATTAGGAGGTATAAAACTTTGCTGCAGATTTATTGTGTTTATTTCTTTTTTCACTCTTGATCTTGTGAACAAAGACTTAGAGTTTTTTTCCTCAATCTCTTCTCTTTTACATTTCTCGCTAGCAAACCCAGAAGCTTCAAGCTTCTTCTCTATCTGTGTTCTCGAACGGACAACTCAGCTTGGGGAAAATCATTTGTGGCTCGCACAAAGAAGGTGGTCTCATGGTGACGAAGACGGTAGTACAGGCGCGACTTCAACGACATTATCATCTTCCCTAGTGCCTCGTGAGGTGCATGGTCGTTCTTGTTATTTTCCTTTCATTCATGCTGGTTCGCCACGCAAGGAGGAAGGTTTCCTCTCCCTTCACATTTCTTGGTTCCTCTTGCAAAGGGAGGGAGCTTCTACGTTTTGCGGTGACTTCACAGTAGAGGGGTCCAATTCTCATGTTTGGGTCATGATTTTGGGATTGAGTTTTCTTAGCTTTGCCTCTACAAGTGGTGGCGAAATATTGGAGGTTCTTATTTGGGATTGAGAGTTTTGAAATTGGGAATTTAGGGTTGTTGTTTCTCGCGATTTAGGGTTAGGGTTCTTGTGATTGGGGTTTTTCCTCACCTTGTAGAGAGTTTAGAGTTTATGATCTTCTTTTTTGGTTTGGACATTTTTAGGATTCTTGGTCTTACACTGTTTTGGAGTTTTCTCTACGTTTCTGATCTTGGAGTTCTATGCTTGCAATTTTGTCCTTCTAAATTGGGGTTAGGTTAAATTTAATTAAAAATTAATTAAATTTACATTTATATTTAATATAATTTATATTATATTATATATTTTTTCTAATTTTATTTTAAAGATGTATAAAATATATTTTTTTAAATTTTTGCGGATATCCACAGATACCCGATAGTTTTAAAATGTCCGCATGTATTTTTTATGCAAGTTCCTATGTGGGTAGCGAGCGAATTGAATTTCTGTTTTGTGGGTTGGGTCGTGGATAGACACTATTCGTGCTCAACCCGACCCGTTCCTATACCATCCCTATATAGGATCCACATCATTAGGAGATATACAACTTTGTTGCAAATTTATTGTGTTTGTTTCCTTTATTTCAATCTTATGCTTGTACGTGATGCAACATTGTTTGATTTATATTTTTCAACATCAATTTTTTGTTTTTTGTGTTAGAGACATATATGTCTTGCGAAACTTATCTTAACTACTAACTTTATTATACTTTTTCTCCAAGATAATTATATCATATATGACATCTTTTAAGGAAAAAAAATCGTCAATGATTTTATTTATAATACATATATGGTGACATTTAATGTTTTTAATCATTTCAGTGTGTGTTGAAGTGGGTGAAAGGGCTGAAGGAATGATTGATACAGTTGGTGGTTCAATTGACCATGAAAGAGACATAGGATCAACATCATTTGAAGTTATGCAACTTTGTTACCTATTTATTATGTTTATTACATTCCATTCACTCTTGTGCTTTTATATATATATATATATATATATATATATATATATATATATATATATATATATATATATATATATATATATTGTTTTTTTTGTGTGTGATATTGTATACTTTGATTTTTATTTGTGTTTAAGACATATGTCATGTGATATTTACCTTTCTCCTTTATTCTTTTCTAAAAGATAAACTTACCAAATATGAATATATTTTAAAAAAGAAAACATAAAAAAAAAATTCAGTCAAGTTTATATACAATGTATAAACATATATTTTGATATTTAATGCTTTTAATCATCTTATGTTGTGTTGAGGTGGTGAAAGAAATGAAGAAATGAGTAATATTGTAAGTGATTCAATTAATCATGAAAGAGTTATAGGATTCGCAATAACGACAGGTCGAGTCAGACATGAGTCGGATCATACATGGATAGTATCTATTCGTTACTTGATCCACAATAAAAATATCTAACTCGTCAGTTATTCTGATACTCATTGGTTATTCGTTTAAAAAGTACTCGTATTCTTTAAAACTCACACATATATGTAGATATAATATATATTTAAAAAATATTTTATAACTTTTTAAAATAATATCTAAAAAATTACAGAATATATATATATATATATATAAATTAAATTAAATTTTAATTTTAATTAAATTTAACCTAATAAAATATAAATTTAATTTAATTTAAATCAAATTCAACTTAATAAAATATAAATTAAATTTAAATTTTTTTTGGTAATCAGATACATCCTCATATGTAACCAATTTACAAATCGATATTAAAACATTTTTTATCCATAATAAATATCTGTACCAACTATCCACAAATTTTATATATAATTACGAGTACTTTTGTCCATCAGGAGATATCAACTTATTTACATATTTATTGTGTTTATTTTATTTTGTTCACTTTTCTGTTGGTACATTTTATGTATTATCAATCTGGCTATTGAACTTTTTGTTAATATATGATTTTATATTTAAGATGTATGTAAAAAAGTGTATTTCTAACACAAGATAAAATTAAATTTATAATTTACCTTACAGGAAGTTATCAAACATAAGTTGCCATCTATTTTCCACTTTATCAATTTTATTGTTTGTTAGAGACATATATTTCTCGTGAAAGTCATTTTAAATACAAGTTTTATTATTATTATTTTTTTACTTAGCGAAATTTATTTCTTGTTACTACCGACTACCGAGTAGGATAGACCGATCGGGTATACTTAGTCAATACCGAGTAGGTGAGATCGACTGACCCATTAGATCGACCGGGCACGTAAGGGTGATGGAAACCGATCGTTCCCGGTCGGACGTCAGGGTAGTACTCGCGAATTCTCTAGCCGTTGGCTGGAGACAGCTTTTGAATAACCATGAATGCATAATTAATGGTATAACGGTCATTGTCGAGCAGTTAAGGTGAGCATTGATCGTTATTAAGAGGTAAATTAATGGATAATATTCTTTGAAATCATATAAATAACAAGCGATTGAGAAGGTAAACCCTCTGATTTGATTAATTTTCACTAGACTTGCAAAGATAAATTCTGACTTGAGCGTCGGAGTGTTTCCTGCAGGTCACCCCACTTTGATATTGACAGAGGAGGAGTCAGGAGTTAAGGAAGAAGCGAGAAGGACCGATTGGTGAAGGAGGAATATTCCCGAGCGGTAGCAGCAGGAGTTTCCCTCGATCCCTTTCAGCAGAAACATTTTGGCGCCCATCGTGGGGCCGAGGATTGTTGAAGACACCCTACTAAGGCCATAAGGATGGAGCATGACCCGACAGCGTTTATGTAGGAGATGAGAAGAAGGATGGAGGCAATGTAGGCAGAAATTGAAACCCTTAGGGGCGAGCGTGATGCGGCTAGAGGGGCACAAGCTAATCGTCAATCTTCCGCACGTGCCCCAACACCGCCTATCATAGAGATGCCGGAGACGGAGCCGGACTCGGAGGAAGACACAGATCCTACCAATGACAGTCATTATCACGGGGAGGATCAGAGTGAGGCTGGTTCACATCGGACCGCCAATCGTCCGGTCCCAGCCGGCCGAGCGAGAGCCCTGCATCCGTTCACAGCGGCGGTCATGGAGGAACAGATTCCGGAGAGGGCGTTCCCGGTCGTGGAGAAGTATGATGGGTCAGGTGATCCGGAGGAGCATTTGAGGTCTTTCGTCGACGCCATGACCATCTACTCCCCTAGTGAAAATGTGTGGTGCAGAGTTTTTTCCTTGTCAATAAAGGGAGAAGCCTTAGCATGGTTCCATTCGTTGAGACCTCGAACCATCAATAACTTCGCCACCTTGAGGGACATGTTTGAGCGGCAGTTCTCTACGGATAGAGCTCAAAATTTGACGTATCTGGAGTTGACAAATATAAAGCAAGAGAAGGGAGAGAGTCTTCGAGACTTCATGGACCGGTTTAATAGAACCGCAAGGCAAGTGAGGGGAGTGGGTAAGAAGTTTACCATTAGCACTTTGGCCACTGCGTTGAAGCCTTCACCTTTCGCCGATAATTTGTTTGCGAAACCCCAATTAACCTTGGACGAATTGCAAGAGAGCGCCGCTCGGTTCATCAGAATAGAAGAGATGAGGGCAGTTCAGAGGCGACAACAGGAGCAGAGCTCAACTTCAGGGCAGGAGAAGAAGGAAGGTAAAAAACCGTTCGTACCCAGCGAGCGGCCAAAGGGCCAGAAGTACAGAGATGGCCCGAAATGGGGTAGATTCGAAAAATACACCCTATTAAATATGCCAAGGGCTAGAGTTTTGGAAGAAGCCCTGAGTGCAGATCTGATTCGTGTAAGACCTTCTCGGTCATCACCCAAGGCTGACGGGACTAAACATTGTACCTATCATCTAAATATAGGGCATAACACCGAAGACTGTACGGTGTTGAATTATAAGGTGGAAGAGCTGATCCGGGCGGGTTATCTGAAAAGGTTTGTTAAGGAGGAACGACGAGCAAGAAGCCCACCCAGAAGGGCGAGGGTGGAACGAAATGATAGGAGAGATGATAGACGCCTAGATCGGAGGCGGAGTAGAAGTCGTAGCCATGACCGATCGTTGCGTGGCACGATAAACACTATCTCTGGAGGTTTTGTTGGAGGGTCATCGGCGTCAAAAAGGAAGAGGAACCTAAGGGAGCTTAAAAGCGTTCACCGGGTGGATGTGAGGAAGCGCTCCATGCCGCCAATCACGTTCACCGATGAAGATTTTCATGCTCCTGATCCAGAACAAGACGATCCGATGGTAATAACAGCAGTTATTGCTCGGTACATCGTAGGAAAAGTATTGGTGGATCAAGGAAGTTCTGTTAACATTCTTTACTGGAAGACATTCCAGTAGATGGACATATCCGAGGACCTGATAGCCCCGTACAACGAGCATATAGTAGGATTTTCGGGGGAGAGAGTGGATACAAGAGGATATGTAGATCTGAGAACTTGCTTGGGAACCGAGCGGAATAAGGAACTAAAGACCAGGTTTTTACTGGTAGATGCAAACACATCGTATAATGTGTTGTTGGGCCGACCGTGCTTGAATGCCTTCGGGGCGATTGTTTCCACACCCCACCTTACACTCAAGTTTCCATCGGACAATGGAACCATTTGCACCGTTCGGTCCGACCAGAGGATTGCCAGAGAGTGTTATGTGGCCGGGTTGAAGGTTCAACCATCCTCGTCTGATCCACCCAACTGGCAGAGAAGAAGACGATCGGAGGTAGCCATGGCGAATTTAGACCCGAGAACTAATACCGATGATCGGATGGAACCAATGGGAGAAACAAGGACTTTCAGCCTTGAGCGGAAGGAGGAACATGTTACTACCATTGTGAGTGAGTTGGAGGAGGACCAAGCTAGGTCGATAGGTGCGGAGTTGAAGAAGAACAAGGATTTGTTTGCCTGGACTGCAGCCGATATGCCAGGGATCCACCCAAAGATTATGTCACATAAGCTGGCATTGTTCAAGGAGGCTCGACTGGTGGCACAGAAGAAAAGAAGGTTGGGGGAAGAGAAGAGATTGACGGTGGCAGTTGAGGTAAAAAAGTTGTTGGAGGCAGATTTCATCCGTGAAATCAAGTACACAACTTGGCTGGCGAACGTTGTGATGGTGAAGAAGTCAAGCGGGCAGTGGAGAATGAGTACGGACTTCACAGATCTCAACAAAGCTTGCCCCAAGGACTCTTATCCGCTACCAAGTATTGATGCGTTAGTGGATGGGGCTTCGGGGTTCCAAGTGTTAAGTTTCCTGGATGCGTATTCGGGATACAATCAGATTCCTATGTTTCCCCCAGACAGTGATGAGACGGCCTTCATCACCGAGCGGTCTAACTATTGCTATGAGGTTATGCCGTTCGGCTTGAAGAATGTAGGGGCTACCTACCAACGGTTGATGGATAGGGTCTTTTCCAATCAGATAGGTAGATGCATGGAAGTCTACGTGGATGACATGGTGGTGAGAAGCCGATCGGTAGAGGAGCATGTGAGGGACCCGGCGGAGGTTTTCTGTCAAGTTCGTAAGTACAATATGCGCCTTAATCCGGCCAAGTGCACTTTCGGGGTACCGGCAGGAAAATTTCTAGGTTTCCTGCTAACAACCAGAGGAATAGAGGCGAACCCCGATAAGTGCAGGATGATACTTGAGATGAGAAGCCCTCAGAGGCTGAAGGAGGTTCAGAGGTTGGTAGGAAGGTTGACTTCACTATCGCGCTTTATTCCAAAGCTGGCCGAGCGGATAAAGCCGATTGTGAGAATCATGAAGAAAAGTCTCGGTACTGATTGGGACGACCAGTGTGAGCAAGCCTTCAACGAGGTTAAGAGCATACTAGTCAGCCCACCGGTTATGGGACGACCTGATTCAGGGCATGCATTACAGTTGTTCCTGGCAATTTCGGAGGACACAGTCAGTTCGGCCTTGGTGCAAGAGCAACCCGAGTTTAAACTCGTGTATTTTGTTAGCAGAACGTTGCAGCCCGCGGAAACAAGGTACAAGCGAGTCGAGAAGATTGCTTTGGCCCTAGTGATGGTAGCGCGGCGCCTAAGGCCGTACTTTTAGAGTCACCAGGTTATAGTACGAACGGATCACCCGATCGCAAATATCCTACGAAAACCAGACCTGGCCGGGAGAATCATAGGATGGTCAGTAGAGTTATCTGAATTTGGGCTACAATTTGAGCCACGAGGGTCAGTCCGAGTACGAAGCATTGATAGCTGGGCTCGAACTGGCTAAGGACATAGGGGCGGTTTCGGTCAAATGTCGGACGGACTCCCAATTGGTGGTGGGACAGCTGAATGAGAGTTTCCAAACCAAAGACGATCAGCTGCTTCGTTATTATCATAAGATAAAGGAGTTGGTGAAGCAATTCCAGATGGTGGAATTTAAGCATGTGTCGAGAGAGCAGAATGTGAGGGTGGATGTTTTATCCAAACTCGCCAATTGTAAGGGGAAGGATCACTTGTCGTCGGTTATAAGGCAAGTTATGATGAGTCCTTCGGTGGAGTGTCTGTTAGTCCACGAGGTTTCCAATAAACCTGATTGGAGGAAGGACATCAGAGAGATTATTCAGAAGCAGGAGAGCGGCTCACACATTCGAGCGGTTGAAGCAAAAGTGGCCGCTCGGTTCTTATTAATAGGGGAGGATCTGTACAAGAGAGGGTTCTCCTTTCCTTTATTAAAATGTGTGTCCGCGGAGGAAGCTGAATATGTTATGAGGGAGCTACACGAAGGGGCATGTGGAATGCATACTGGGCAGCGAGCTTTACGAGCGAAGGTGATAAGAGCGGGCTATTCCTGCCCGACGGTGGAAAAGGACTGCAAGATATTTGTACAGAAGTGTTTGAAGTGTCAAGAACATGGCAAGAACCTCAATCTACCACCCGTAGAGTTGCACAGTTTGATGTCTCCTTGGTCGTTCGCACAATGGGGAATGGATATTGTGGGACCCATTCCAGTAGGCCGAACCCAGAAGAAATTCTTATTAGTAGTAATTGATTATTTCACCAAGTGGGCAAAAGCAGAGCCGCTCGCAACAATCACGGCGGCGAGGGTTCAAAAGTTTGTGTGGACACTCATATGCCGATTTGGAATCCCCAAAACCATAGTTACGGACAACGGGCGGCAGTTCGTTAATAAACGCTTGGGGGATTTCTATAAAAAGCTGGGAATTAAGCATGTAACGAGCTCGGTCGAGCATCCACAGACAAACGGACAAGTGGAAGCGGCCAATAAAGTCATTGTTGTGGAGTTGAAGAAAAGGTTGGGAGATGCTAAGGGAGCCTGGGTGGATGAGCTTCAGAAAGTCCTTTGGGGATACCGCTGCACACCACACGATGTAATTGGAGAAACCCCATTCAACCGTGCATATGGAATGGACGCCATGTTACCAGTAGAGGTACATTAGAAGGGGAATTCAAAGTTTGCAAGATAACAATGAGGAGCTTCGAGTGGAGCTAGACACCCTAGATGAACGAAGAGAGGTTGCAATGATCCGAGCGGAGGCCTAGAAAAGACTTCTTGCGAGACGTTACAACACTAAGGTCAGACCTCGACAATTTGTTGAAGGAGATCTCATGTGGAGAAAAACGGCCGAAGCCCGACGGGAAACTAGCCGCAAATTGGGAAGGTCCTTTCAGGGTGGTGGAAAACTTAAAGAATGGAGCGCACCGTTTGGAGTATTCGACGGGAAAGGCTATACCCAATACATGGAATGTGTCGCATTTAAAATTTTATTTCAACTAAGAACTTTGTATTTTTTATCCCATATCAATAATATTATGATTTTTATCACATCATGAAATCTTCATCATGTCATAGCAGCCAAGCGGGTGAGGCAGATTTCATTCGTGAACTCTCACCCTGGTCTTAGGACACGCTTCTAGAGAGCTCCTAAGACCTAAACCGAGCGAGTGAGGCAGCTTTCTTTCGTGAACTCTCACCTTGGTCTTAGGGCACGCTTCTAGAGAGCTCCTAAGACCTAAACCGAGCGGGTGAGACAGATTTCTTTCGTGAACTCTCACCTTGGTCTTAGGGCACGCTTCTAGAGAGCTCCTAAGACCTAAACCGAGCGGGTGAGGCAGCTTTCTTTTGTGAACTCTCACCTTGGTCTTAGGGCACTCTTCTAGAGAGCTCCTAAGACCTAAACCGAGTGGGTGAGGCAGATTTCTTTCGTGAACTCTCACCTTGGTCTTAGGGCACGCTTATAGAGAGCTCCTAAGACCTAAACCGAGCGGGTGAGGCAGATTTCTTTCGTGAACTCTCACCTTGGTCTTAGGGCACGCTTCTAGAGAGCTCCTAAGACCTAAACCGAGTGGGTGAGGCAGATTTCTTTCGTGAACTCTCACCTTGGTCTTAGGGCACGCTTATAGAGAGCTCCTAAGACCTAAACCGAGCGGGTGAGGCAGATTTCTTTCATGAACTCTCACCTTGGTCTTAGGGCACGCTTCTAGAGAGCTCCTAAGACCTAAACCGAGCGGGTGAGGCAGATTTCTTTCGTGAACTCTCACCTTGGTCTTAGGGCATGCTTCTAGAGAGCTCCTAAGACCTAAACCGAGCGCCAATAAAGGACTATTCGCGAAGACGTGTTAAATAAAGAAGGAAATTAAATGAGGCATACGCGTCCAAAATAAGAGGTCAATGGGTGTGTATTCATCCAAAATAAGTACATTACAAGGTAAGAAGGTAAAAAAGCAGTAAAATCCTATGTCTAAGACCTAGGACTGGACATGAGCCCCATCGGTCTCTACAATTACTTCAACGATAGCTTCAACATTGGGGACAACCGGAGGTGAGGGTGGAGGAACATGGATTGGAACTAGCTTATCATCCACCACCATCATGCTCACGTCAAGGCGGGATCGTCGGTAGGAACTTGAAAGAGGAGGTTGCATTGGGCGAGCGCTTTATCGAACCCGAGCAGATGCTCGTTCACCACTTCATCGCCCAGAAGCTTGTTGTCTGCCTCCAATCTCATCACCCGATCCTGGAGTGAATCCCGCTCGGCCAACAGGTTATCCGTCTCTGCCGTCAACTTCATATTGGAAGTGGTGGCTTTTTGGAGGTCAAGCTTGGCATCGTCCAAAGACCGTTGCATACGGCGCTGGGTAACGCGGGCCTCGGCCAACAGAGTGCTGGCTTTTTTCTTGTCCTCCTCCGCCATTCTTTCGGTCTCGACCAGGCGGAGGGTCAAGTCTTGGTTGGACTTGACGGCGGCATCGAACTTCTCTTGAAGAGCTTGAAGCTCTGTGGAAGTCGAGGCTCTCTCGTGGGCGGCATAGGCCAAGCACATCGTCGACTGAGCGACCAACTCCATAGCCATGTTGGAGGCCTCTTCCTCGGTCATCCCACTGACTAAAGCCTTTTCCTCAGCGAAAAGGTCAAAATGGATGTGTTTCGCCACCCACGAGTTTGGACTCAACAGCCTAGAGAGGGGAGGCCCGTCGGGCAGACTCCTCTTGGCATGTTTGGACTCAGCAGAAGTTTCCCGAACGGCCTTTCGTTTGCCCTTCTTCTTCGGGATGGACTCCGACTAGGGAGCCTGGTCAGTAGGGAGCCGAGTGGATTTGGGCGAAGGAATCTCGATCGGGGGCGGAGGAGGTGGCGCCTTTTGGACTGGCAGAGATGTTGTAGGAACGGCGGCAGTGGTCGGAGCGTGGGAGGAGCTCCCTCCTGGTTTCCTTATATTGTCCCCCCTCTGAGCGAACAGACGGGCGAAGGTGCTGCTCTTTGATGGATCCATCTTGGACAGATAATTTGCACATCATAAATGAATTTAGATAAGTTCCAAATGGCTGCTCAACAAAAGGTGGTCAAAAGTAGCTTACCGAACACGTTAGATGGAAGGTTTTTGTTGCCTAGAAAACTGATCAGAGCGCGGCAAGAGGACTTGGGGGCAGTTGACATAGTTGATTTATTAAATCCAGATCCTCGGGTGTCATCCGGGGCTTGGGCCAGGAAATAACCTTCTTTGGGTCTTGGGTCCAATAGAAGGGAAATTTAGCCTCTTTGTTCGGGAAACAGAAGCTTTGATACCTAGTCTCCAAAGGCACGACTTTAAAGAAATGCCCCTTAAAGTCCTTATACGAACTGTTGAAGAGGGTCAGCAGATGTCGATTCCCGATCGTGCGAAGGGAAACCCAAGGCTTGGACGGATGAGATTGTACATGAAAAAAGTAGAGGAAAGCCGCAGGAGTCGGGTTCAGCGCTAGGCCGGAACAGATGGCAGAGAACGCTTGCATAAATGCCCAGCCATTCAGGTGTAGCTGTGTAGGAGCCACGTTAAGTGTCCTCAGCACGCCCATTTGGAAGTCCGAGAAAGGTAGAAGAACCTTTAGATCTTTGAACATAGTAGCATAGACGTAAAAGAAGTCGGTGGGGTAATTTCCCCGATTGTCGCAGACGCGCTCGGTCATTTGGCAGATGGCTAGTTTAAAATGGCTAACGTCTCCCGCCGCCTTTACCAGAGAGATATTACCGATCAAATCCCTAAATGGGCGGCGATGGTGGAAGGAGGAAGAAATTTGTCTAACCTCATGAGGAGCCCAATCATAGCCGGGGACAACCGGCCAAACTCTGGGTTTCCCATCCCAAGCGCTGGAGGAGTCCACGTGGATGGCGACTTCCTCAGGAGCATCGCTATCCACTAGGAGATCGGAGGAGTTCCCAGAAGGAGAAGCCCCAGCACCACGACCCGCAATGGCACCCAAGGAAGAAGATGGACTATTAACATCATCGTCGGCATACCCCCTGCCCTCTTCGCCAGAGAAGTCGGAAGACATGATTACCTGAGAGGATGAAGATGAGGAGGATAGGAACGAGAGTAGAAAGCAGAAGACAGTAGCGATGGCAAGAAGAAAGGAGTAAAAAATTAGGGCAAAGGTGGAGCTATTTATACAAGGTAAAAAGCGATTCACCCAACAAATCTAGAGCGTCAAACGCTAGGAGATCTGACGATTCATTTGCGGAAAGATCCGACGGTTTAGGCGTTCTGACGGTTCATTTTTCGCCTTTCCCGCCTAAATTTTACAGTCATGACTCTACGAATTTTACAGTCGACACCACAGTCAAAGGCCTTGATAAGGGAAGGCGCGACCCGATCGGGGAACACTTCAAAACCCTACGCAAAAATATTTTGCTAGGGCTTGGAGGACTTGTGTTACTACCGAGTAGGATAGACCAACCGGGCATACTTAGTCAATACCGAGTAGGTGGGATCGACTGACCCATTAGACCGACCGGGCACGTAAGGGTGATGGAAACCGATCGTTCCCGGTCGGACGTCAGGGTAGTACTCGCGAATTCTCTAGCCGTTGGTTGGAGACAGCTTTTGAATGACCATGAATGCGTAATTAATGGTATAACGGTCATTGTCGAGCAATTAAGGTGAGCATTGATCGTCATTAACAGGTAAATTAATGGATAATATTCTTTGAAATCATATACATAACAAGCGATTGAGAAGGTAAACCCTCTGATTTGATTAATTTTCACTAGACTTATAGAGATAAATTCTGACTTGAGCGTCGGAGTGTTTTCTGCAGGTCACCCCACTTTGATATTGAGAGAGGAGGAGTTAAAGAAGAAGCGAGAAGGACCGATTGGTGAAGGAGGAGTATTCCCGAGCGGTAGCAGCAGGAGTTTCCCTCAGTCCCTTTCAGCAGAAACATTTCTTATTTTCTTTTTGCTACATTTCTTGTTGCATTGAAGTTGTTGAATGTGGTCTAGAAACGACTAGTGGTGCAGTTAACCCTGAAAATAATACATCATTAACCGCTTTAGAAGGTATGCATTCTAGTTACCATTCCATTTTGTTCTCTTTTTCCTATTTTCAAACAGGTGATTTTCTAATTTCTTTCTTTCCACCACTAAAAGCAAATGTGTTTATTTTTTGAGAACAAAAGTCAGCATATGCACATGTGATTTTCTTTTTTAACAGAACGTAATAAAATTATTATTATTATTATTATTATTATTATTATTATTATTATTATTATTATTATTATTATTATAATCATAAAAATAAATATAAAAACTTTTATAATATTTTTAAAAATAGTTTTTTGTATACTTTATAAGTAACTTTTTTATTACAAAAGATTACTTTAGTTTAAAAAAACAGTTAGTTTTAAAAAAATTGTCAAATAGAAAAAAAATAATTAAATTCGAAAAACAACAATCACTTAAAAGTAAAATTAATAAAACAATTAATTTACTTTAGAAAAACAGATAAAATTAAATAAAATGTGTGTAATATAGATTTCTAAACTTTCCTTGATTTTATCTATACCATTAGATTCAACTTTTTTTATACAAAGTTTTTGTTTTTCAGTTATATCCTTTTAATAGATATTTTTTAAATTCAAATAATTATTTTTCAATTTTAAAACTTTAGTAATTAATTTTTTAATACAAATAAGTATTCATAATTAAAAAATCCATTTACACAATATAAAAATTATTAAGACTATAATTTATTAATATTTTTTATTTCAAAATTTAAGAATTATTTTATAATTTAATAAAAAATTGCTACAGTAAAAAAAAGTGAATACACATATCTAGACTAAAATTCATTAGTAAATAACTAAAACCTATAAGTAAAACTATGTTGACTAAAACTATAAATTTAATAATTTTGATGAAATATTTTATCTTTCAACAATTATTTTGATGCAATATATTGTAAATAGATTGAAAAATTAATTTCCTTTTGAAACTCATTATTTAAATACTTTAAAGACCTATATGATCTAACTTTTAATTACTTAATCGATACCGTATATATTATTATTTTTATCTCTTTAGCATATTAAATCGTTCATATAGTATTTAGGAGTCTGAATATCATTTTGCAATGAAATTTGTATATATTTAATTAACCGTGTATATTTAGTGATTCAGATTATAAATATAAACATGGATTGATTTAGATATGGTAAGAAATGAAATTAAATTGAAAACATACAAAGCTACTAAATTAAAGTTAAGTTAATCGAGCAAGACAAAACTTCAATGGGTTGAATGTCATAAATTAAACTTAATGCAATAGTTTACATAATATATTTCTAAAATAATTCAACCATTCACACCGAAAATTCACAAGTCATAATTTTTTAGAGACAAGTTCTAAACTTTTATGTGAAAATACTAATCTCTTAGTTATTTTAACACAAGATTTTGCATTAAGAAAATGTGTTTAGCATGACTAAGAGATTATAATCTATGTCTAGAACCAAACCTCTAAATTATTCCATCCTCATTTTAATTCCAAATCAATTTTCAATGTTTGGATACCAAAAAAAATAGCATAAATAGTAAATTATGCACAGGAAGAATAATGAAAGAACACAAGAATCATAAAAGAAATATATATTACAAATATAAGATTATATAAAGTTGAGTTACATTACATCCAACCTCGATGAGGAAGTTAGGTACTTTTACACATTTGGAGTGTAAAAATGGTATAAGAAAGTGGAATGTATGAAGATCAACGATGTTCTTATGCTTTGGATGAGCCTATAACCTTCTCTAATCCTTTGGATAACACTACAATAAAAACGTGTATTACCGAAGGCTTATAACCGACGGCCTTTAGGCCTTCGGTAATGTATTGGTGAAATTAAATACCGAGGGTTTTTTTCCTTCGGTAATGCCAGCGATGCCTCATCATATGCGAACCACATCTTCGTCCCGCCATTCTCGAGAGATCCACCCGCACACATCTCTTTTTCTCTCGAACCTCCGCTTGTCTCCGATCCATATTTCAAGCTCTTCCGCCTCAGATCTTTATCTGCCATCCACGGTTAGTCTCTAGATCTTCATTCTCCCGTACATCTCTCCCTTACCTTAGCCTAATCCACCATAAAATCCACTTTTCACCGAGTAAACCTATCCTCACCGTTCTAACTTCACTTTTGCCCAATTAAAACCTCTTTTCGTTTCATTCCATCGATTCAATCGTGGAATCCTTTCTCTCCACCGATCAAAATGTCCCAAATCCCCAACCCTAGAATCTACACCGATCAAACCACTCAATCTAGGGTTTGCCTTCGTTGTCTGTCATCCGCTGCTCTTCTTCTTCAATTAGCTCGACCTGTGTCAGTTCCATGGTTCCTCGTCGATCTGCCTCGACCTAGAGCTATCAAGTGGTATTCAAAGCATAGGTTAGGCGCGTGTGCACGGAGCTAAGTATTTTCTTTGCCTTTCCATGTTGTCTTTGATTAATTATCTTGATTTGTTTTGGTCTTGTATTGAAACTTTAGCCGATTGAAAAATACAATTTTTTTTTCTGTTGTGCTCATGTGAAAAGAATTATTTTTAGTGCAGTTTATCATCTTGGTTTCTTTATTTTTCTTGTGTTTTGGCCGATGAATTTCCTGTATGAAATAAAAAGAAAATTGTTGGCTTTATTTGCTTCTTTCAAACATGATTTTTGTGCTAAAGTTAGTAAGAAAAAATGTTTTAATCTCTTTGATTTGGAAAATTATTCTAAATTTTGAATTGGTTCATATCTTTCGATGGCAAGGATGCTTATTATGGATTATGGTTCCCACTGTACTACAATAATCATCAGTATAAATCATATCTCATTGTTCATTTTACATTTGTTTTATTAACAACTTGCTTATTATTGATAATTTTTATTGTGTCTAATAGAACTAATTCTAGTTGTATATTGCACCTTCAGTAGATGTAGATGAAGGGACAACAAAGTTTTCAGAAGGTGAAGAATGTGTGAGTAAGAAGAAGATGGTGAAGGTGAAGAAGATGCAAAAGAAAGGGGAAGTGGGAGGGTTTGTTGTGTGACAGAAGAAGCCATAACTGTGGTGTTTGAAGTTGGTTGTTTCTGGGTACAAAATCAGAGTCGAGTGATGGGAAAGTGGCATGGAGGCAAACACCTTGGCACCATTCTCATGCTTCTCGTGACCACCAAGACCACTTAAGCGTTTACTTAAGGTAATTTCACTTTAAATTTCACCATTATCTTGATCCTTTTTTTTCAGTTTTTTCCCCTTTAATTTGAGTTCTTAATCATGATTATGTTTTGATATGTTATATTCTAAACTGTGTTCTTGCAGTAATACTTGTTTCGTCTTTGATTGTATTAAATTTGATTTCCTGAGTCACTCAAGTGTGAATCTAAATTGAATGTGTTCCCAAATACGTTGCATTCCCACTTCACATGCTTTCTTTTTCTTCTAGCAATTAGAATAAAGGTTTAGCCCTCCCAGAATGCAATGGCCTCTACATTTATTAACAAAAGTCAACAATTTAATATGTAATGTAAAGCTAACATTGAAGAAGGAGAAGAAATGCATGTCTATAAATATGTACAAAGATTGTTTCCAAGAGAAGTACAAGAAGATAGGCTAAAACTCTGTGAAACCCTGTCATGTTTTTTCTCTTCCTAAAAGCAACTCTCCAACAAGAATAACACACTTTTGTGTCAAAATGATGTTGTGTTGGTTAGAAGAAGTAGAGACATCACATATGTGAAGAGTTTTTAAGCTTCAGCAGGGAATTATATACTGAAATGACAAATAAAAACATCATTATTTGTGATACCCATTTGTGCATACACAGAAATGGCATGAGTGTTCTGTTCCTCCAAAGGCAAACAATAAAGCGAAAGATGTTATCTTGTTTTACAAAAGAATGATTACTTCTTTTTTATTCAATTTAACCTATGTAGGATAAGATTGTATATAATAAATACTAATTAAATGCCCATTAAATAACTTATTTATTTATTATATATGATTAGAGCAATTTGCTTAACTTCCTAAGATATTTTTCTATTTTAATTTGTATTGGTTGTATGAGTTGTCTGACAGTATTAGGCTATTTTAATTTGTATTGGTTGATATTCTGGAAGTGTTTGAATTGGTTGTGTAAGTGTTGATGGATGTATGAGCTGTCTGACAATATTAGGCTATTGATTTTTACAGTTTTACTTGATATTTTAGAAGTCATTGAACTTGATTCTTCTGGCTCTTCAAGACTGGGAGATATGTTCTGTTTTGATTTAGGCTTTCTAGAGCTGATTGGAAAGGGGAAATATTCTATCATCTTGTCCAATTCAACTTTTTGATATTTTCCATCCAGTACTTTTTAATTTTTAAGCTTATTGAGATACTCTATGTGGCAATAATTTTTGTTATTGTGACTGATATTAAGTTAACTAATAAGTTGCATTTAATTTTAATTAAAAATTGTAATTAAATTTTGTTGTAGGTCGTGGCTGCGGCAAGGGCAATTTTAATTAAAAATTGTAATTAAATTTTGTTGTAGGTCGTGGCTGCGGCAAGGGCGGATATCGCGAAAGGGGTTGTGGCTTTAGATCAAATGGACCAATCCAAGCAGCTGCATGAGGCAACTAGTTGGCTGGCATGAGTGCAGTGTAGATGACTTGATTAGGGAAGCAAAGCCATGTCTAATTTTATGTATTCTTTTTTTTGTTCAATTTTCTTCATTTCTCCCCTTCTTTTTCTCTAGGGCCTGAAGAACTGTAGGGCATTTTCTTCTTACAGTTTTAGTAGATGTTTAGTTTTGAGACTACTACCACATAAGGCACTCTTTGTTTTAGACCTTGGTTAGTTGTACTTCTGTTTTGGCTCTGAATCTCATTCTTTAATTTTAATCTCATTCTTTAATTTTTATTTTCTATAGAAGTGTTTAAATTCATGCCTTTTCCTTTTCTGATATATTTTTGCTTGTCTTTTAGAAAATATAATGTTCTAGGGGTGTGTGTTTTGATTTACCTGGACGACTTTCTTAGTTTGTCTGCCCTTTGGTAATTACCGAAAGTCCCTATCCTTCGGTAATTACCGAAGAATTTTGCCTTTCGGTAATTACCGAAAGCTTCTGCCCCTCGGTAATTGTTAGCGACAAGAGATTTATCGATAACTTTAGCAAGTTATTGTCTTGCTAGAAAAAGAGGAGATTTGTTAGGCGAGTGATGTCCTAGCTAAGTGAAAGGGTCATAAAAAGTCATTTTTCATATTCTTCAATTAATCTTCTACTTTTCTACCAAATAATTAAACAAAAAGGTATATTTATCTTAAAAGAAAAATTTTAAATCTTTCCATGAAAATAACACAAAATGCATGATACAAAAACAGATAAAAAGTTATAACAAGGATAGAAATAAGTAATTAAGACAATTATAAACTATATCACTAGTGTAAGGAAGAGATACGAGTTGTTTTTGACAATCAATAACGATTCTACAACCAAGGCATATTAAGACGAGGTAAAAAAGAGAAAAAAATTTACCTCAATTATAAATCGAAACAAAAAGACCTTATTGGTATATTCAATACAAGGAAGATTAATCTCATTCATAGTTTTTCACTATATTCAAAAATAACAAAAAAATACTTATAAATTAAATAAAAACTATATGCAATAAAATTATAAAAATATATATTTAGTTTTATAATTATAATAATAATTTCAATATCTTTTTTCGTCATAAAAAAAACACATTTACACATGTTTCCACTAATTTAAAAAATTGTTTGATGACAGTTTGTACTTTAAAGATTTATTTGTAAATTTGTTTTCCTCTATTTAAATACATCAAAACTCTTAAATGAACTAAACTTTACCAAAACAATGAAACAGATTTTGAAGTAGAGTATGGCGATGGTGTTTTGACTACATTGCAAAGTAGCTTAGGAGAGTTTATATCCGATCTAACAAGTGAAAGAGAGGACATTCAGCGACAATTACAGTGGTTGAAGTTACATGGTAAGAAGTGCAAGAGAGATGTTGATGATTGGTTGGACAAACCACAACACATGAAACAAAAAGTTATCGATACAAAAAACTCACTGAATCAATTTGGGTGCACTAACTTCTATGCATCAGAAGGACAAATGTATTTAGCTGAAATACTACAATTGTCTCAAGAAATGCAAGAACATAGGGAACAAAAACCTATGGTTTTGTCAAATGAATTTGTTGGTAGGAAATTTGAGGAAAATGTTAAGACTATATGGAAGCTTCTTCGAGATGATCAAGTTTTCATCATTGGAATATATGGAATGGGGGGAATGGGAAAAACATTTCTAGCAACTTATATGCAAAGTGAGATAAACAGGAAAAAAGCTTTCAAGGATGTCTTATGGGTTACTGTGTCTTACGATTTCACCATTTTCAAATTGCAGCAGCAAATTGTAGAAAAAATAAACGTAAAGCTTTATGGAAATGATGAAAGGAATCGACCAACAATTTTGGCGTCAGAATTAGAAAAAAGAGAAAACATAGTACTTATTTTGGATGATGTTTGAAAATATATTGATCTAGAAAAGGTGAGAATTCCTCTTAGAGTAAATGGTATTAAATTGATCATGACAAGTCGTTTAAGACATGTTTGCCAACAAATGGATTGCCTGCCAATTAATATGATAGGAGTGACACCTTTACATTGTTATTATGATAATGATGATGATATTTATTATGAGGTAGAGTTTTATTTCGGTTTTGATGATGATGAGGTTAATGATGTTGATCTTGATAATGAAGATCTTGATGATGATTGGAAGTTATTTTTGCTAAAACTTGGACACGGTGGGACACCTTCAACACTTTCCCCTCATGTGCATGACATTGCAAGATCTGTTGTAAGAAAATGTGGTGGTTTACCACTTGGAATCAATGTGATGGCTCGAATCATGAAAGAAAAAACTAACCTACATTGGTGGAAATATGTCCTGAATAAACTTGACAAATTGGAAATGGGAGTAGAGATGCATGAAGAAGTCCTAACTATATTCAGAAGTAGCTATGATAACTTAACTGAAAAGATGTAAAAAAATGTTTTTTTATATAGCACTGTTACCTAATGTTTTAGAAAGAAAAGATTTCATTCTGAAGCTTGTCGATTGGGATTGGGGACTGTTAAATGGAAGTATGAGTTTGGAGGAAATATTTGAGGAGGGAAATGTCATAATAGATGAACTCATTGACCATTCTTTATTGTTAGAGCATGTTTCAGGTCTAAGAATGTAAGATCTGATGAGGAAAATGGCCTGGAATATCTTCAAGGAGAATGGCAATAACATGATGGTAAAATGTAATGAAAATATGGAAAAAATATCACACATACAGGAATGGACAATTGATTTGGAAGTAGTTTCTTTGACTGAAAACAAGATAAAAGAAATTTCAGAGGATACATCTCCTAATATTGTCTATGTTTGTCCACTTTGCTTTTATTTGACAATTCCATTAGAAATATTCCAGAATGATTTTTTGAACACATGAATGCTCTAACAACACTTAATTTATCAAAAAATCGTAACTTAACACATTTGCCTCATTCATTGTCTAATTTGAGGTCTCTCATGCTCAATGAATGTTCAAAGTTGAAATATATACCTCCACTGGGAGAACTACAATCATTGCTAAGATGGGAAATTTCAGGTTGTTCCATCGAAGTACCACCAGAAGGCTCGGAAAAGTTGATAAACTTGAAATGGTTAGACCTGTCCAACCATGTTAATTTGGAGTTGGTACCAGAAAGTTTTCTTTCCAAATTGATCAATATTCAGTATCTGGACCTCTGTGGTTGCTCAGGTGTAAAAATAGAAGATATAAAAGGAATGACTATGCTTGAATGTTTTGCAGGAACATTTATTGATCAGAATAACCTCAACCGTTATGCACAAAAAACCCTTGCTAGTTCTTGTGGACCTCAAACTTATTTTATCCATTATGAGGATCGGAATCACAAAGGGCACTGGGAACCCTTTTGGTACCGAGAGCCTCTTTCCAAATTTAAGTTTCGAACTATGTGCATAAAAAATTGTGATGAAAAATTGTCCTATATCCTCCCCAGAGACTTTGCAAATTTATTTGTACGAGACAATGGTCAATGGGTATGTTTATGTCCTTTGTCATCAAATGGTCCTTCTCCTTTGAAAGAAATTGACATTCACCTTTGCACAAAACTGAAGAATTTGTTATGCTTATCTTGTTCCTTATGTTCTAATATCCAAAGCCTTCAATCTTTGAGGCTTTCTCATTTGGAAAGTTTAACTGCCATTTGCAAGGAAGATATTGCTAATTTAGTACAAGCATCGCCTCCGGGAAGCATGTTCACTCATCTCAAAGACCTTTATATCAGCAAATGCCATGGAATAAAGACGTTGCTGACATTAAGCTTAGTGCCACAACTTCAAAACCCGGAGTCTATGGATGTATCATTTTGCAATTCAATGGAACAGATATTTGCAGTCACTTATGATGATGATGATGATAGTATCAAAATTACACTCCCTAAGTTGACCGTTTTGGTCTTACGAGGTTTACCACAATTAAAGACAGTGTGCAAAGAAATTTTAGTCTGTAAATCTGGGTTTGAATTGGACATCACTGATAGTCCCAATTTATGTGAACCTAGAATAGAATATGTGGCTCTGTGATTGATCGTATTGATTCATATAATGATATGCTTAGTCTATGTATTCATTATTCTTGAAAAGACAAAACAAAATCATTTTACTTTTTAACAAACTGGAATGACTTTTATTGACACCAGTCCTAACAGGTTTGTGGAAAAATATATATCTGGATATCAGATAAAAGAATGATGATGTCTTTACAAAATCTAGTAGTTCTTTACGAAATATATATGTATATATATACACACACACTAGTATACTTTTGATCATCTCAAGTGTTATACCGCATTGTAAAACATTTCTCGTTGCACACAACTAAGCGTCTCCATCATAATACCGGAAATAATACTATCGCTCAATTAATAAAAGAAAAAACAACTAATATAAAGGAAAAGGCATGTATGTGAAGGATATTCAAAGGAAAAATCTTTTCACAGTTGATTTTTGGTCATTACGAGAAATTGAAGTATGAAGTTTGAAGTTCTAGAGATAAAGATGATTAATAATTTATTTAGCTTTTTATTTCTTTTCTATAATAATAGTTCTTAAATATTTTTTAAGAATTTTCTTTCTATAGGGTTTAGGGCTTAGTTGGTATAATTATAAGAAATTAATGCAAAAGTACTTAAATCGAAAAGAAACGAGGAATGACAACATGAGTTGGTAGGTAACGTTTTGGCGTGTTTCACATTTAATTTGTAAAAAGTGGGTCGGTCTAACTTGTCCCGGATAAGTAATTAATTTTTTAAAATTTTCTTCCTTAGTTATACATTGTAAAATACTAGGTGCAAAATTTTAATAACCTAATCTTTATTTAATTAAATTAGAAAAAATAATAAATTTTATAAGTCTATTTCTTAAAATAAATAATATTCATAATTTTATAATTTTTAACTTTTAAGTACAAGCCTATTAAAAAATTTCATAGCAAATGTGTATAATTAAAATAAGGTTTAATGTCTCAATAGGTCATTATTTTCGTCCCAAATTTGAAATAGGTCCTGTTATATTTGATGCAAATAAATCCTTTCCGTCAATTTCAGAAAACGACGTTAAGGAGTGTGTGACGTGGCGTGGAGTGCGTTAGGGACCTATTGAGACATTAAACCTTAAAAAATCTTAATTCACACGCCACGTCAACGCCGTTTTCTGAAATTGACGGAAAGGATTTATTTGCATCAAATTAACAAAAATAAGGATCTAATTAAGACTTCAAATATAACATAACAGGGACCTATTTCAAATTTGGAACGAAAATAAGGACCTATGGAAACATTAAACCTTAAAATAATAACGGAACTAAATTCTAAGTAATTAAAGTTGCCCAACGGAACTAAAAACTAGTGAAAGACCCTCCCGAAAACAAACTTAATTAATGATAAATCTATACAATACTCATATGACTATACACATAAAAGCTATAAACACATTTTGGAACAATTCTATACAATGTGGGCTTTGCAAGACAGTCTCTCCTGCCAATCATTGGCCCACGTGAGGCAGACCTAAGCGGGCCATTAGGTCAAAATACTCAGTCTACCCATACTTTTTCTTGCAGCCCTATTGATGGAAATGAGTTTATTTATTATCCTTAACATTGGTTGCACTCCTAATTCTTCTTTTTGTTTGAATACTTTTTTATATTTGTGAACACAATTACTCTAATGTTGTAAAATTCCAATGGTGTTGAATTAAAATTCAAGGAGACGTAAATTCTTTTAAGTTAAATCAAACTTTATTTTGGAAGTATATCTACCCTACGGTAAACATCATATTTACTCTAAGGTAAACATCTAAGTGAGTTTATAAGGTCAAATACAAGTCAAATGATAACATTGATAAATAGAAAAATCCAATCTATTATATGGATGGATATACCAAGATAGAGAAACTTGATTGTCATAGCTGTGCAACATAATGTTAGAGTGTTAACAATAAATCAAGAGGGGTAAATTGGTTTTTTTTCACAAACGTGTGTCTTTTAAATTTTTCTCTCAAATTAATCTTACTTATTAGATAAATTAAACAAATAAAATAGAGTAAGGGAAGAGAGAAATTACACAAATAATTTATATTGTTTCAAAGAGATCGATGTTCCTCTATCACAATAATCCTACGTCTAATTGCTAATCCTTCAAAGAGATTACAATAATCCTACGTCTAGTTGCTAATTCTTCAAAGAGATCAACGTTCCATTATCACAAAACTAATAAACTTTACAATCACACAAAAAAACAAGTTTAAGGTTTAGAAAACACCTTTCTTGAAACCATGAGAGATGATACTCACATCCCCTGAACACCACAAGGGATGAACACCTCCTCCGAATTCTTCTCAAAGGATGACAAGCTTCACTTAGCAACAAAAGCAACACTCAATCACACCTACATTGAAAGTTCTCGCTCTTGCCCACACCAAGTGATGGCAACCTCCTTAAGCTATGTTGGGCCAAAGCTTAAGAGAAAGCAAGGAGATGATCCCTGTGATGGATATGGTTGCGAAAATGGGTGGGAAAGGGGTGATATGATGTGCAAATGATGGTGGTGTGGTGATAGGCTCACGGTTTTTAGTGATAGATGATAGGCTCACGGTTTTTATTTGAAAGTTTTTTGGAATAATCGATTATCAATGAGATAATTGATTATCTTAGAAGAAATGGAGTTTTAAATACTTAGTACTTGTTTCTTTTATTTTCTTGGATATGTTATGAATGAAGCTTTGTTTAAAATGGTTATAAGTATACATATGTTAGGAAATTATTGATGTTCATGGGATGATATATATGTGTATGTGATGATAAGAATGAAAGTTATAGGTTGTGAGAAGAGATTCTATATTCAAGTAAGTTGTAGTGGATGCTTAACAGTGAGATTTAGTAAGTAGGTATCCTGATATTCTACCCACCATTCAACTCATGTAAAGATAAATGGGGTGGTAGAGAAAATGGAAAGAGGTCTTTACTCAAATCCTTTTCAGTTTTAGAAGTGAAAGATTAACCTCATGGATAGTAGGTCAAGTTACTCTTGTTTATAACTCTGCAGGATATAAATACTACCATGGGTGTACACCTTCAATGACGTTTATGTGAACATCGTATCTAGATAATTGAGTATAAAGATTTTATGTTTATTTAATTCTATAAAATTGTTAATTTAAATTATGATATGTTGATTTATTTGCACACTTACTTACCATGTTTGTTTGGTTTTATGTTTTTTTGTATATTTAGTTGAAATCTTTATCAACTATCATCATTTGGTGTGATTAGAGAATATTTTAAGTAATAACCTACAACTGGTGAAACAAGATATAATCAACTAATATATATATATATATATATATATATATATATATATATTGTTTTATATGTTTTTATTAATATAGTTATTGTTTTGATTAATTATAATAGTATATTTTTTTTCTATCTGTCATGTAAACTTATGATATTTTATTTAATAAATTGTTTTAATATAAAAAGTTAAAGAATTTATTTATTCTCGTGACAAATTGGTGTAAACTTTCGTTTCTGAAAATTCTACACATTGCATAAACTCGAATAATGTTTCACTCGAGAATATACACACACATGATGTAATTGAAAAAAGCTTCCTGGAGAAACCCAATAACCAGAAAATGTCTCATTGGATTCTTAATCATGGCCTGCACTGTTTGTTCATAATGGCATCTGAATTTTTTGTTTTCTTGTTACCAATATCATTAGTGGATGATAATTATTACCAAACGTGTGAACACTAACACTCAACTTTTCTTTTATTATTTACTGCACCATCATTGCATTGCATGCGCCTAGGTAGCCAGGTTTCTTTGCTACAGATTTCTAAGTATATATCTCCTTTTACTATAACCGTCCAATTTTACTACTGTTACACTGGATGATGACCACGATGTTACTGTTGCTTTACTGAAATTCTTTCAACAAAAACAAGGCAGAAGAAATAAAAGGAAAGGAAAGCTAAAATTGTCACAAGGAAACAATTGTTGGGTCAATTCTTTTGTGCCCTTTTTCATGGGGCTTTGCACCACTGCATCACACCTGGGAAAAAACCAATTTTTTACTAATTATGTTTTGACCAATTTTTCTTTCCTCCTATATTTTCTTTTACTTGCTTTCTTTTTTTTGAAAAGGGTATTTCAAATTATAACTTTCTCATCTACTTAAATGCATAGCCCTAATAAGTTAACACAAGGAGAATTTTAGCTTTTATAGTTTAAATTGCTTAATTATGATACGCAAGCAGCTTTAATGTTGGCAGTTTTAATTACTTGTTTTAAATATTCATATTTAAAAAAAATGAACAATTTAGTTCTCTATTAACATTAAATTTTTAACTATCTGATTACCCACCAACTTCGTAAATTCAAAATAAATTAGTCTATTAAAAGCTATAGATATATAACATCAGAAGTAAAATTGTTCGTTTTCTTAATATGCAAATTAAAATTTAAGAATTATAATCTTGTAAATGTATAGACCAAATGAGATAATTAAAATATAAAAAGACGAAAGTTTCCTATACACTGAATTAGTTATGGAGAGAATAAAAGTATAATTAAAAACCCCTCTCAAAGTGAAAGAAAGAAAGTGCAGTTAGAGAAAGTTGGTGGTGATTATTTAGAGTGTGTATATTACTATATTTGCATTTATACATTTTCCCAAAAGTGTTGTCATATATGGTTTGTGTTGTTTGGGTGTAACGCACCCATGACTTAGTGGGAAATTACATCATAGTTGATATTTAAGGTCTGCTAAGTGCAGCAGTGTGACTTGTACTGCATATTGTTGGATTCTTTTTTGGGAACAGGGAATTTGGGTGGCATTTCTGATTTTGTGGTCAAAGGGTTGTTGTAAAGTTGATATCAATAGGGATATTTGCTGATTTGCTGGATGTGGTTGACATTGGCTTTCCAAATGTTGGACAGAATAGAAGAGGCATAGATACACGAGAATGCTCTTCTGTCAGCCATGTGGGGTAATGATGTACATCTCATAACAACAATGTTCAGCAACTTCTGTGGATCATACCTTCATCTCATGCAATCTTCCCAATACAAAACATCATGTCACCTAATTAATGTTTCTCACCAACATTGTCATAGATTATCTTGTCTAGAGTTATCTTGGTCCTGCTATGTTCAGCTTATATACCTTACTTTTGTTACTTAAACTCACTCCAAAAAATGGAGAAGATCTGTTAATGCATTAAGTGTGTATCAACCAATTGATATACTCTATGATTAATGCCTTCTAGAGTAGAGAGATTACAAAGTAGGTACATTTTTATATATTGCTAGAAATCAAACCTTAATTAATATATAGTTTAGAGAAATCAACTATCTATTAAATGCATGTCTAGCCTTCTTGATGGAGCAAGATGAAACTGAAAACTCACATAGAGGAGCTTAAGATTTAGCGAAAAATCTTCACACCTTGAAACATATATGGCTTCATATCTTTCGAAAAGAACTAATAGAATAAATTTCACTCAACTCTGCTAATCTTTTTGTGAAATTGTATATATAAAATTATTTTTCAGTTTTTCTATCCTTACATGTATATATTAATTGATCAAAAATATTAAAGTAACATCCTTTATTTGAAAAACATTATTCTACATCTTCTTTGTAAAAGTTAAAAGGGCAAAATATGTGTTTGTATATGCTTCTGATAAGTATACTTAGAATAATCATATATACGTGTGTGTATATATATATATATATATATATATATATATATATATATATATATATATATATATATATATATATATATATATATTAAGATAAGAAATTTTTTTGATTCATTGGACTTTGTTTTGATATTTGTCCCTGTTTTTTTTATCAACGACAAAAGAAAACACGGCCAATTTTGCTGAATCACACTTTGTTAGGCGAAGAATTTCATTGTGCCATGATCTGCGAGGGTTGTGATAAAAGTTTAGCCTTGCAAACACGAAAGTTCATTCAGTATGTTACGAAGAAATGTGATGGATTTGTCTCTTTTATCATTTTTTAGCGAAAAATAAACGAAGATTTACAGTTTAATGATCAATCAATTATGCGAAGAATAAACATGGGGAATTTGAAGGTCCAACAACAATGTATTGTTATGAATGCAACGCTACAATCTGCAATTCAAACTATGATTTGTGCTAATGTCAATATCAGAACCTCTACACTCTACTCACTCAAAACATGGCGCACAGAAGTATTAACCTCTCTTTCCTTACACAAACTTTAAAGCATACCCTTTTGCAGTTAATACACAAATCTGAACTCTCATGCAAGTAGAAGCCTTATAGAACTCAGAATTTTCGTTGAGATTTGAGACTCGACTCAACTTGGTCTCTCCCTAGACGAAGAGGAATGCAAGAACTCAATGCAGTCTTCTACAGTTTCAGCTCGATGTGAATCAGTGAGGTCTGATAATGAACGTGACCTCACCAAAGTGGATGAAGAAACCTTCCTGGAGGATCTCCTTCTCACAGAAACGTTTCTTATAGCACTTGCCACCTTTTCTCCTAGCCTCAGTAGCAACCTGATAGGAGAAGAGTTTGTGTCCATATGCAATCTGAATGTACATGTTCTTGCGATCCTCATCCTGTTTCTTGAAACTCTACCACCGTCGTTGCTGTCTTCTCCACAGTGCCCGTGTTTGAGAAAGATGGTTGGTCTGTCGTTGACATCAGGACTAAAGCACACCCTTTTGCTCTTTCTAGACATTTGAACAGCTTCAGGAGAATAATATTTGCACAAAAGATTGTTGAGTTAAAACTTCCTAGTTTGTGTGCTAGAAGTGAAGGGAAAGAGAGAAACGGAATGAAAAAGGAAGAGAAGCTGAGTGGAATGTTGTGAGAGTAGACACATGTGGATGTGAGTATATATAGATCAATCAATTCAAGGAAAACCAAAGCTAGTAAAAGTGAAAAGTTGACAAACTAGAATCAAATTAATCCCGTGTTATATTTATCTTAAGATCACACAGTTTGCGTTTGGTACAAGAATTGTGTTTGTTACATGCTGTTTACCTAAGAATTCTGTATAGTAAAAGATTTCGTTTGTTGAGTAAGTTATTTGGTGGCAAAGAGAAAAACTAAGAGAAAGAGAACACTTTACTTCTAAGGTTTAAAGTTAAAGGAAAAAGGTGTTAATTATGGGATGATTGGTTCTAAACGTGTATACGTCGTTTGAAAGAATTGAAAATGTTTCGATTACGAGGTTGAGTCACTTCAAACAGCTGCATAATTTTTTTTAGATGTCTTATGGTAGTAATTCCTTCTAGTTTACATCTTCACTCTACCGATCGGAGGGGTATTTGTCAAAGATAATTCGATGTTTAAGTCAGTGAATTGTTTGTACGAAAGTTCAGAGTAATGATATTAAATGTACAGTAAATTCGATCATCTACCTTTTACCTTTGACCTGTATTTATAATTTTTGGTATAAACTTGAGATTAGTTACTCTGGACCTAATCTCATCCTAATACTCCTGATTACCATTTACCAGAAAACTTATTTATCAAATAAGGTCGGACTTCTCTTATTAGAGCCGTTAAAAGTAAAAGAATGTTTTATATTTGAAGAGGCTAACGAGGTTTATGAGGTTATTAAGGTAATGGATTGAAGAAAGAAGGAAGAAAGATAAAGATTGTGAGGGAGGAAGAAGGAGGGAAAAGAAAACAATAAAGGGTTTGGTCAAAAGAGAAAGTGGTGGTGGAGCAGTAAGGTGTTGAGAGGGAGACAAAGAGTGAAACAGTTGTGTGCTGAAAAAGGAGGTAACAGAGACAGTGAGGATAGCTAACTGCTTATTAGTCTTCCAATCAACGTTGCTTTTTAGGTGGTATTCTGCTTTTTGCTACACTTTGCTTCTGTTTCTGAAATCCAAAATCGAGATATCATATCATTGCACATATATCTTCTGCAACAAAGAGAATAAAGAAGAGGGAATCTGTTTGAATATGTTACTGGCGTGAATATTAGGGAACTAAGTTCCTAACAACTTCTTCTCATAAGTGCCAACTTTTCCTATAACCCTGTTCCTGTGCAACAAATTCATACTCTACAAAAATTTTATGAGTTCTTTCGATTGATGAATATGTTTCTTCTTCTTTTTTTCACAAGCGTTGTAACTTGTGATCGGAGTTCTGAATATAAGAAGTTCTAATAACCTGAGCATGTCTCTGAATGCACTCATTTGGAGTCAGCTTTGCAGAGCTATGTTCATTGCATGTCACAAGGCTTGTTGGAGGATAAATGATGAGACAAAAAGAACTGAAAATTCCAAGGGTGGCTAAATTTTTTATGATTATTTAAGTTTTGATTTTAGTTATAAGATACGAAGTTGTATTTAGTTCCTCTAAAATTAAAAATTGTCACTTTTGATTATTGTATTATATGATGTTAATTAAATGCTTTTATATTAAAAATAAAAGTTGAGTGATTCAAATTATATCCTAAAAAAATCTTACGATTCATAAAGTAAATGGTATTATTTGTCTGGAAATTTTAAAGAGAAAAAGCTAGTAAAGAAATATTTTACAGAGACTAAAATCAAATATCATATATTATATAGGAACTAAATAATGGTTTCAAACTTTTAAGAATGAAAAATAACTGTTTTGTAGATGTCAAAACCAGAATTCACTAATTTTATAGAGAGAATAAAAATGTATCTAATTCTTTTTATTTTAATATTTTAAAAATTGTTTTCTTTTATTATTATTTCTTACTATTATTAAGAATATGGATGAGTTGTTTCTTAATTTGATTTATTCCTATATATTGATAAATAAATAAAAACCATTTACATGGCTAACTAAACTAAACGTACTCCTGTGTTTGTTGTCTTTATGGCTAAAAACAAAAACTCAAAAGGAAGGAACAGAGAGAATGAAGAATTCTGACAAGAAAATTGAAAAAAAAAAAGTTAGAGAGAGAAGCCAACAGGAGAGGGATCGAAGTTCTTAAAAGAAGGTCCTCTCAATAAGTAATATCATCACATATCATTTTATACACTTTATTTTAATAACATTTTTAAAAGAATATTGTAAATTGAACTGTTTTTTAACGTTTAATTTTTCCAATAATTATTTGGTCACGAGCTATTTCCAAGTAAAAGGTTATTGCATATTTCAATTTAGTCTTTTGTTCAGAAAGAAAAATTATTAACATTTTAGAAAGGAAAATCATTTTATTTTGAGAAACTTTGTTATTGTTTTAAAGATATTTTAAACATTTTCAGCTTCATATTATTATTTATATAGTGAAACATACTTTATAACTTTTAAGATTTTGAGTATAATTTTTACTTTAAACGTTTTTTTTTTAAAAAAATAGATTTTTATTTAAATTGAAATCATTATAATTTTAAATTTAAATGAAAAAAATAGTTAATTTGAAGAATTGAGAATTTTTAATGAAAAAAAATTAATTGTTGCAATATTATAAATTTTAAAGAGGTGTGATTGATTTTTTCCTGTTTTAGACTTTGGTTGAATTGTACCATCTTTATCAATAAAAGACTCAATGAAGGTACCACTTTAAAACAAAACTCAAGTTACCACACCACAAAGTTGAATATTATCTAAAATATTAAAACTAATCTTTAACAACTAAATACAAGCAATTTTATAGAGATTTAAATTTAATTAAGTATTATTACTAATTTTAGCAATATTCTTCATTGGATTCTCTTCCCATGAAGGCAATACCAATCCTTACTTATATGTATCTCTTTATTAGTACTTTTTAGTACAAAAATGTTGTTTTCATATTTTTTTTTCTATTGTGGGATCACACTCTTTTCTTTATATCATACTTAAAAAGTAAAAAGAGAAGAAAAATAATAAAAATAAAAATCAAGTTTTCCCTCTTCTATCAAAATGCAAAAATAAAAACAAATAAAGAAAAGGTTTATTGTATGTCCTTGTTAACAAGTTAAATTAGTGCCCTGGAGTTTGTCTAGATACTAAATTTAAAAATTTAAATAATCCTTCTATTCTTTTACACCAACGAGTTTAATATTTGTACTAAAAGAATTATGTCAAAAAGTAAAGTTGGCCTTATAATTCATATTTATAATAAAAGGTAATTATAATTTCAAAGCTTAATTTAATTCCTAAAACTAAATTTTAAAATATTTTTAAACGTTGTTAACTGATACTTATTGTTTAAATAAAGTACTTTATCATCAACTATTTATAATTAATCTTGTTAACAATAAACCAAACCTGCCTTTTTTTTTTCAATAAACTTACCCTAAATTCGTGTATACATCTTTCATTCTGGATCTTTCTTTTATTTTCCCTTCACCTTCATAGGTTCATAAATCATTACTGCAAAAAAGAGTTTTGACGACTGTATTTTTTGGTCTTTAAGGTCTAAAAAAGTACTAACGTCACGTCATATTGAGAAACGTTAAATTGACGTCAGATTTAAAAAAATTCAACGTATTGACATCGAACATATAGCAATATCCGATGTCAAATTTTGTCATTGTCCGACGTTAATAAACTTTTTTGTTTTTTTTAATTATTTGTGATCCATTTTTATAACTTTATAAGACCTGAAAATCAGAAAAATAACAAATGTAATTCAATTTTCAGTATTTTATAGAGCATGAAGTATGAACTATGAACTATAAACAAAAGTACAAAAGCTATGACAATAATAGTATTAACTTGTGATTTTTGGTTTTGATAGCTATGGTTATTGGTTTTTGTTTGATTTCTTTACCACTCCTTATAACCCCTAGTTTAGAAAAAAAAAACACCAAGAGCTCTTATAGTGAGTTTTTGTTAAGTATAAAAATTATTTGAAAAGTGAACTGCGATAGATCTTTAAACTCCGGTTGACCGATTTGCTATTATTATATATGGATTTGGGATAGAAATAAATTTTCAATCACGTAGCAACTCGCGTAGCATGTTGTTCCTTCTAGATTTTCAAAAACATGTCATTTTCTATTTTTCGTCAATTTTTTTTTCCAAACTTTGCAAAAATATTTCACATACTTAGACTTTAAATTTTGATCTAAAATTTTTTTGTTGGGCTTCTCATGATATTTTGGTGCTTTGAACAAATTTTCAAGTTATATGAAGTTGTTTTTAATATACTTTCAGGTTTACCCTAAAGCTTAATTGTATAACGTGTAGTGTAGTATGAAAAACAAACAAGTTCAACAATGTAACAAACAAGTTCTTGAAAACAAAAATAAAAAGTAAGCTTCTTGAAGGTGGGTTCGTCGGAATAAAGTGTTGTCGTTAGTGAAAGAGAAACTATAATGCGTCTATGAAGAATAATACCAAAACAATCGGCCAAAACAAACGAAAATCATACGTAAAGTAGTTAATCAACATGTATTTGTATAAAATGAAAGAAAGATTACATGTGTTGGTCACAAAGCTTCGTTCGAAAAAAGTTTGAGTAGAGAAGAAGGTCTCGCGCTAAGATAAAGTGAATGAATTTTCAACCTCCCACCAAAATTTTTGTTGAATTCACTAACATATAATGTCTGATTTTAGGACATTTGACGTCTTATAACCTTTTGACGTCTAATTATAGGACATTTGACGTCACATATAAGTACATTTTCACCTTCATATCAAACATTTTCGCAAAATTTACCCAATAGAACGTTTGACTTCTCACTATCCAATGTTTTATAACCAATTGACATCGGACAAGTCTAAATCTAACATCTTAATTGAACTTTTATTTACAAAAATGCCAATGATCATTTCTCCTTCTTCTCTCTACAAATCCCCTACTCCTCTCTAAGAATTCTCACCTTTTCCTTCTCCTGATCAACAATCAGATCACGTTTAAGTCTTCCTGGTGTCAAGAGCTTTCTTTTGCACCGATCTAGTTGCTGATTTGAGCTGGTAAGTTCATCACTCTCACAGCACTGTGTTTTCTGGTACATGCAAACCAAGTTTCTGGTTTCATGAGTTATCATCTCATTCTGAACACACTTCTGGTCTTTTGATTTGTTTAATTTCATAAATCGTGAACCGTAATCTTCTAAGAATTCTGGTGGTGAACTTTTCTCTACAAACTGTGAGCGTTCGGCTAAGCTTTAGAGGTAAGGGAAACTTGTAATTTAATTAAGTTTCTTGTTTGATGATTTTTTATTGCTGGAATGGTGTTATGATTGATGATTTGGTTGATGTTGAAATATTGCATGTTTGTTTATAAGTATTGATAATTGATGAAAGCCATGAAATGGGCAGGAATATAGTCTGAGAGTGATTCTGTAATAATCTGCAAAATTATGTAAACTGTAACCGAAAGTCATTAGTGACCGTTCGGTTTTCCTTTGTTGTGTTCGGTCTTAACTGGATTCTCCTTATAAAGAGACTTTTAGTTACTGACCGTTTGGTCTCCTATTGTAGGTCAGCACACTAAATATTTAGTTATGTTTAGTTTTCTATTTCTACTTAGTTATCAGTCTAGTCAGGGTATTCAAATGAGTTAAGTAATCAACATTATAGTCGATTTCAGTATGTGAATAGATGTTAGGTTGTTTTCGTGGTCGGCCTTGTATATTTATATTTGCTAGAGCGTTCGGTCTCTACAGTACTAGGTCATAAACCTGGTGCTCGGTTTCAGTAGTACTCGGTCATAGATCAAGTACTCGGTCTTATAATATTCCTTAATATATTTACATCAGGTATTAAGAGTGTTCGGTTAAACTCCAAAACGTTCGGTCCAAGTTAATAGTGTTCGGTGAAATCTTGTAGGGTTCGGTTTAAGTTCTCAGGTTCCATCAAAAGTTATTATAATTTCGGTTAAGTCTAAAATCAGATGTATTCTTTAGTTTTTGTTACCTTCTTAGGATTCCTGTCTAGTGAAATATTGTTCTGTAGTAACTGTCGAGTTACAAGTAAACGTCCAAATATTATCAAGAGTGTTCGACTGATTATGAGCCTTATCTCGCATGGACCGTTCGGTCCTGTTCTGTGTATAAGTGGAAGACCGCTCGGTCTTACACTAAGTGTGTTGTTAGATTAGTTTTAAAGGTGGTCTTTTGTTCGGTCTTGTTTTGGAGATGAGAGTGGTCTTTCTTAATTTAGTTTGAATGTGGTAATTGATAGAGTATAATGATATTGGAATTGTGATATGAATGGAATGATATGGATGTAAAAGAGAATTCCAAGGAGGAATATCTCATGAATGGTATTGGAATGGTAAAGTATGAATGTGGACAAAGCTTAGCTGGCGTTTATCCTGATATTCCGTGATTACTCGTTCTCACGTAGAGAAGGGTAACTCATGTGTGGGAATGACAGGAGGTCCTAAACCATAAGCTGAATTTGGGAGGAACGGACTAACCTCGGGTGGCAACTGTTGAGGATATCCCAGTTATTACATCACCCGGGTGCAAAAACGTCGTAGCTACACATAATTCATACAGTCCGGACAGCCAGAGTAAAGTGGTCGGTCATTGCATGCTTTGACGTATGATTTTGGTTGGAAATGTATGAATGGATGTTTGCAGGATTGATTATTTGATATGTATCAACTTTATGTGAAATAAATGTTTTATAGAATTAATTAAATTACATAAGTTTACCCTATTTCCTGTCTTGTTCGTATTGTCGTTCGGTTGTCTGTTCTTGTTGCAATGATCATCCTATGGATGTGAGCAGAAGGAGAAGAGCTGCTGGAAGAGGCTTTGGTAGAAGTGGAAGTGAAAGCGGAACCCTAAGATTGTTCGGCCGTTAGATTGGGTTTTGGATGTTACAAATAATACATTTCATAATGTATTTTATGAAATGTATTAAAAAAATAATTCAAAATGTGTGTTCAGAATATATTTTTGAATTCAAAAATATTTTTTAATTACACAATCTAAATTTTAAAAACATTTATTCTCAATAATACAATTTGAAAGGTATTTTTACAATTAAAAATACATTTTATATAAGAAAAATGTATATTCTAAATTGTATAATTTAAAACGTATTATAAAAAATTAATATTTTGACATAAATTTTTTAACATACTTTATATCAAAGTGTCATTAGTTCATTTTTATTTTTTAAGTAGAAAGTTAAACAACACATTTTCAATTTTCCACATGTAAGAGTGAAAATATGTTATTCCAATTTTCCACTTTAAAATAAACAAATAACACTTTAACACGTAATTGTATCTAAAGTATGTACACTAGTAAAAAAATTGGATTCTAACACGCCGTATACGCTTCGGTTATGCAAAAACCGAAGCGTACAAAGCTATATACCTCGGTTCAGAAGCATGCGAGGCGGAAGGGAGATATTGCCTCGGTAATTGCAGACTCGATGCCTATATCTCTGCACAAAACACTGCAAAGGCTGACATCATTTTGAAAAGGTCCTATTGCCTCGGATAATTGGTAGAACCGAAACATTATGTTTGGAGATAGGCATCGGTTAAGTGAATAACCGAAACAGTATCCTCATTTATAATTTCGAAACAAGTTACCCTAGACTCTACATCTTCCTTCTTCCTTGCCTAAACCTCCATTTTCTCTCTAGCCAGCCTGCGTTTTTCTCCTTTCTCACGGCCTCTTCCTCTTCATCTTGTACGCCTAAACTTCTTCCCTGTTTTCCCTACACTGTGCACCGTTGTTCTCCCAAAGCGTTGCCTCCACTATCGTCGCCGCCCCGATTCCTTCACTTTGTGGGTGCCTCCTTCGTTGCCGTCAATCTGCTGCGATTCGTTCACTTTTTGGGTGCCGCCTTCGTCCCTACATTTGTCGCCATTGTCGCCCCCTCTGCCATCGTCGCCCCGTTGCCGTCATCGCCCCTGCTGCCCATCACAGTAAGTCATGCTTCTTGCCCTAATTGTGGAGGCCTCAGTGGAGAAATGTCCTTTGACGAGCAACAACTGAGGGCTGAGAATATGCGATTGAGAGAAGAAGTACATAACTTTGACCCTTTGTGGCTCCCTGGAAGCTGTGGCTTTGAGATTCTGAACCAGGATGAATATCTGAGATCTTTCCCAAAGGAGATAGGTCCAACACCCTTAAACGTAAAAATCAAAGCTTCAAGGCATTCCGTAGTGGTAATCTTGATTTCCAAACTCCTTATCTCTTATTAGGATTTACTTTAAATCTCTCGATTTTAATCTTTTATTCATTATGTTTTCCATTTATATGATTTTAAATCTCTCGATTTTAATCTTCTATTCATATTGAAATCAACGAACAAATGTGCAGGTATATGATTGGATAAACAATAGACCAGATCTGTTTGAGTTTCTGAGAGTGATGCAGCAATTCAGTTAGATGTAATCGCAAAAGTTCGTGGGTTTCCTAGTGCAGAAGTATTTTTTCTGAGTCTGGAAGAGCAGTTAAGAAATAAGAGAACTTATGGTGCCCTTTTGAATGTATATGTGCATTCCAGATCAAAGGAAAAGGCAGAATCTTTATTTGACATAATGAGGGGTAAAGGGTTTCAGTTTTTCCAAAAAATACACCAAACTTGGGATACCATGCTGTTATTTCTTCTCTGGTTAAAGTGGATGATATTGCAGGTGTAGAAAAACTTTATAAGGAATGGGTTTCAGTAAAGTTAAGTTATGATCCTAGGGTAGGAAACCTTCTCCTAGACTGGTTAATATTAAGACCATTGAAGCAAATAAATAATCATAATCTTGTGAGGTTCTGTAAGAGAAAAAATTAGAAAAATGACCCTACTACCTCGGTTATGTTTGATCCGAGACAAAATCCTACACTTTTATGACTCGGTTCAGAACCAAGGCAAAAAGTATACTCTTTTTTACCTCGTCTAAATATGCCTCGGTTATGGAACCGCTGCCTATGGGCAAAAATAACCGTTGTCGTTTTCCCTGACTACACTAGTGGCAAAAATAAGTGTTTTGGAAGATATTTCTTCCTTCATCTCCAACCCTACATTTCTTCTCCCACCTCTCAATTTTTCTTCTTTTCCTTTTTCTTCCACGTTTTTTCTTCTCATTCTTCTTCTCATTCATTCCCATGTTGTGGATCTGACAGTGACAATGGAAGTGAAGAGGTGTGTTGTCACCTATATAGGGAGGTGTGTAGAGACTAGACACAGGCTGGGCCAAAGAAATGAAGAGGGTACAATTATAATTTCATCAAGTCAATGGTGGTATAGGAAGTAAGGAAAGGAGTTGCAAGAAGAAGCAACTTACATCAAGTTCTAGATAATGGGCTTTATAGGAGGCCCATGTACAAGAAAGAGAAGGGAGCTTCATCGAGAGTTGCTCCCTCCATCACCCCAAGTGTTCCCTACACCTTTTTATTATTCTTTTGGGTTAAATATGTTTTTAGTCCCTAAACTATCACGCGATTTTGGGTTTAGTCCCTATTCGAAACTTTTGTTCCTTTTAGTCCTCTTAGTTTTGACACTCTTATGTTTAGTCCTTAAAATTGAACGACATTAATTTTATTTTATGTAGCAAACGGCGAGCCACGTTTGATGCAAGTTATTGTGCCACAACGTTTTGGTTTCTGAAATCATATTAGGGTTTTTAATTTATTTTATTTTTTAATTGGGGAAAAGTGATTCCCTCCTCCTGGTGAATCCTGATGACACTGTTCAAGAGCCTCTTCGAGATTGGGGTGCTTGCGATGAGATCCGCATAGAGCCAGTAATCAGTGGAGTGCTACATTTGTAATCACAACCAACTGACGCAATTAACAGATCAAGAAACGATGAGGGAATAAAGCAAGGAAAAAGGAGAGGAGAAGGAAGAAACCTGTTCGATGAGACGGTGAATAGGACTTCCATTAGAGGTGAGATTGGAGGTTTCTCGGTAGGTCCTGTTGACAAAGACGTTCTTTTTGCGTTTGATGAGGAACAAAACGGTGATAAGGGAGAGGAAAACGACACCGGAAACTGCACCAGCAACTTCAGCAGTTAGGGGTCTCTTGGTGCCACTATTTTTCTTCTTTGAGATTTGTTTATTAGGGGTTTGTGGAAGAGGGTCTGGGTTCGGCTCAGTGAGACTACCTGTTATGTTGTTGATTTTGAAAACTTCAATTGCATTGAGTTGTTCATCCTGAATGAAGCTTTTACTATTAGGATGCATTTCCAGTGAGGCATGACCGAGACCGAGCGGAGGCATGATCGAGACCGAGCGATCGGTGAAGCAGTAAATGGATTGAGTCCTGGCAACCGAGCAGAGGCATGACCGAGACCGAGCGGTGCATGATCGAGACCGAGCGGTGCATGACTGAGACCGAGTGGTGGTAGGGATGACAACGAGTCGGGTCGGGCACGGATAGTGTCTACTCGCAACCCGACCCGCATGTAAAAATCGTACCCGCAACTCGACCCTCTACCCGTTGGATATCCGCATAAAAAAAATCCTTGGATTTTTTTCAACCCGCAGATATCCGTTGGATACCCGTTTTCAACCTAAAATATATTTTGTGAATTTTTAAATAAGGTTTAAATTATATTACAAGTTAAAGAGAAAAATTTAATATATTTGTTACATATTAAAAAGACACAATATAATTTTTAAACAAGTTAAAGAAAACAAATACTGAACAACTTTTGAAAAAAAAAACATTAGGAAGAAACACCCAATAACGAAGTCTCAATTTAGTCACAAGATTAATCCACAAATATCTATCAATGTATGATAAAGAATTTCCAAGAGAACGCAAATAGGAACCCTAAACCCAAATTCTGAAAATGAACGCAATCACAGAAATCTCCAAACCGCGATAACCACCAGGGTCTTCAAAAATCCAATCTACATCAATGAACTAAAATCCAAAAGAAACTCAAAACACTCTTTCAAATCATAACCCCAAAACAGGGAAGAAATCAAGAAACGAACTCCCAAAACGCGAATCAAAACGTACAAAAGAAACCCCCAAAATTAGAAAACAAATAAAACCTTAATTTCAAATCCCAAATCGAAACAAAACCCCAATCAGAACCAAGAGAGAGATAGGAAGAAGAAAAGAGTCCTCCATTAAGAGAGAATTTTCTAATGGGATTCTATGTATATGTTTGATATCTCTATTAGGGTTAGCTCAAAAGTAATGTAACCCCTTTTTTTCTTTTCTTCTTTAAAAAAAAAGTAATTAAAAGGAATCCTAAGTCATTGTTATTAAAATTTCCCCTTTTTAAGAGTAATAAAAAAAATTAATTTAAAAAAATATTAATTAAATTTTTATTATTTATTTTTGGGTAACGGGTATTTGCGGGTTGGATAGTATAATTCCCGCATCCGACCCGTTTAGAAGCGGGTATTAAAATATCTGCTACCTGTTACCCACGGGTAATAAATATCCGCGGATAGTAACTATCTATCGTGGGTTTTATCCGCGGGCGCGAATTTTTTTGTCATCCCTAAGCGGTGGTAGTTAGGATTTTGAGTTCTGACAATATCTTCTCTTCTCTTCTCTTCCTTGCTCGATCGTCCCAATAACATTTCTTATCTCACATTCATATACATCATTCATTTTGCCAGGATGAGTCCACTCGCATTTTGTTCTCAACCCCACAGTTTTTGTTCTAAGCTTCTTGAAATTGTTATGATATTCTGATTGAATCTTGAGTTTAGAATTTTGTTCAGGTTTTGAATTGCGTATCCTTTTTAAATGCATCCATGACTGAAACTCCATAGAATCTGTCTCGACTTTTGTTAATATGCTTACCAGAATCTTGAAGATTTCAAAAATTGGATTTCTTTGACTTCCCCGGGACACTAGTAGTGCTGGCTCATCAAGTGTATCTGACAAAGGAAAAACAACAATCTGGTATGGAGTTCTGAATAAAAAGAGAAACATAAACCAAGCTGGGAGCTGCATCTGGGTGGCGATAATTTAAATAGATGAATAACTTTGAAAGAACTAGATCAGGTCAGTGCTATGGCGAGCTCAAAGGTAGGTTTTAGGTTTTCTTTACTTCTGTTTTCTTTTTCTACTCGCTACTTGGGAACCTTTTGTCTTTCTACTTGCATCTTCTCTTCTTCTTCTTCCAACAACATATGCAGAGAAGGTGTCGCCAATAGAGGAGCGGAGGAGCGGAGTTGGGGATGGAGATGAAGGAGGTGAAGGTGGAGGAGACTATGGAGTCGCAGGAGGATAAAAAGAAGAAGAAAAGAAACATGGCACACAATAACGAAGGAAGGTGGCATAACACGTGGCTCGTCGTTTGCCACATCAAAGAAAATTTAACGTCGTTCAATTTTAAGGGCTAAAGTTAAGAGTTTCAAAACTAAGAGGACTAAAACGAACAAAACTTTTGAGTAGGGACTAAACTCAAAATCGCGTGATAGTTTAGGGACTAAAAACATATTTAACCCTATTTTTTTTAATTTCAAAAATACCCTATGTTAATTTAACTTTTACCATTTAATTTTATTTACCTTTTTTAAGACTCTAAATCTCCCTACACCCCTTTCATTAGTAGCTTTAGTTTCATATGATGAAAAGTTTGACCAATGTCTTAGCTTCTGTTCAAACAAAGCAGCTCCGTTTTATGCCTTAATTTACACTCCAAAAAATGTTTCATTTTCCAGCATCCTTGAATCCTCTGCACAGAACCTAAGGTATTTGGTGCATTCAGCGTCAAAACCAGAGTTTATATTCACACCCTTGACTGATTCACATGTCCAAGTGGCAGTGACTTGCTCAAAGAAACTTGGTGTTCATATGAGAGTTCATAGTGGTGGCCATGACTATGAAGGACTCTCGTATGTTTCTGAAGTCGAGTCCCCTTTCATGATTCTTGATCTGTCCAAGCTTCACTCCATTGATGTTGATATAAAAGACAACAGTGTCTGGATTCAAGCTGGTGCCACTATTGGAGAAGTATATTACAGAATATATGAGAAAAGTTCAGTTCATGGTTTCCTTGCAGGCCTTTGCATAAGCCTGGGTGTTGGAGGGCACATCACAGGAGGTGCATATGGATCCATGATGAGAAAGTATGGTCTTGGAGTTGATAATGTTCTTGATGCAAAAATTGTTGATGCAAGTGGCTAAATCCTTGATACGAAAGTCATGGGAGAAGACCTATTTTGGACAATTAGGGGAGGTGGAGGAACAAGCTTTGGAATATATATTTTTAAACGGATGAGATATCGACATCTGTTTGTCCTTCAACGGATCTCGATATTCGTACATGAATGTTGACATCCGTTTAAGAATCCAACGCATATTCACATTCGTTTAAATATTACTAAAGGGTAAAAGAGAAATGAACAGGTGTAAGGAGCAGTATGTGATGATGGAGGGAGTAACTCTCGAGCTTCATCATATACCTCCAAAAGATTTCATCATACATTTCCAAAATTTAATTAAATGTCTATTTCACCTCTAATTAAAAACGTTTTTAATTTGTTAAATTTGTAAAAAACCAAAAAAAAATATGATCAAAGATTCTTAACCAGTTTCAGTTTTAGATTTCTTACTCGTCTTACTACTGTCTTGGATTTTATTCTTCTTCATTACTCTCTTTTAATTTGTAAATATTTAATATTTATTTAAAACTTTCATTATTCAAAAAACAAAATCAAAAAATAATACCATAAATTTAATATCTATAATTAAATTATAAAATCACAAACTAATACAATAAATTAAACAATTATAAATTATCTAGTAAACTTAAAAATAAACACCAAAATAATAATACATAAAAGTACCTAAAAAAATCATTCAAAATTTTGGTATCAATACCAATTTTTTTTAAAATAATTTTTAAAAAGTCATATAATTTCTTTTATAACAAAATGAAAAACTAATAGAAAAAATCAAACATTTATAATTAAATTATAAAATCAAAAAAATAATCTAATAAACTTAAAAATTAAAACAACAAAATAATAATAGTTAAAACTACCTAATAATTTAAAAAAATTAAAATGAATTATAAATAAATTTATATTTTTAATAAATTTAAAATATTCATACAAATTATCTAATTAAAAATTTATAAATAATATAATTAAACATTTTAAAATAATTTTTCTAACAATATTGACTTTTAATGTTTTCATTATATAAATTAGTAAAAACACATCATGTGTGTTGAAAAATAAATCATTTTAATATTTTTATTATAATTATAAAAATAAATTTAATTAATATTTATAATTTTATTGTAGGTAGTTTTTATCTTTTTCCATATAATTTTTTTGTTAGAAATAGTTCTTTTAATTTAAAATAATAGTTAAATTTCAAAGAAAAAAATATTAAACTGAAAAATCGATTAAATTTAAAAAAAGTCACTAAAAGAATGAAATTGGTAAAAATATTATTTTGATTTAAAAAAATACTTAAAGGGTAAAATTTAGTGCCGTCAAAATGGGTTGAAACTCGTGAGCCAACCCGGCTCACCAAGGGTTTGAGCTGGGTTGGGTTGGAAAAAAATACAAAATTTTGTATGCGAGCCAATTTTGACCCGGCTCACTAAGAACCCGGCTCACACGGGTTGAACCCGTGGTGGGTTGGGTTGGCTCACCAACCCACCTATTTTTTTTAATTAAATTAAATTAATTATTCAAATCCTATTTTTTTTATTGAAATCAAATTAATTATTCAAAATGCACAACCTTTACTTAGCAATAGAGCATTTCGCGTTGTTGTTTTTCCAAAAGTTCCCCTCTACAAATAAAACCCTAAGATTATAAATTGGATAATATTATAGATGAAGATAAAGAAGAAGATGCTTCAAGATAGCATAATACTGTGAATTTATCCATTCAAAACTCCAATTTAATAGATGGATAATATTATAGATTGGATAATTCAGGAATATATCATTTGTTTTATCATGTTTATCTACAAGCATGACAATTTTATCTTGTACTATATATTTTTGTTAACGGCTATATGTAGTTTTTTGGTCAAACCGTTGTGTATGTCTTATTAAACTAAATTGAAAATTTTTTATGCTTAATAGCTTATAATATATATAACAATATATTTCTTTTGTTTCATTCTCTTTTATATCAATTGGTCTAATTATTACTGTTTCAATTTGATCGATCAAAGTAACATGTTATAAGAACATGAGAAGAAGAAGGTGAAAAAAAGTTAATTAAGTGAGCCAATGAGCCAACCCATTTAACCCACCAACCCGTAATGGGTTGGATCGAGTTCGAATTTTTTTGGCTCGCTAATAAATGAGCCGGGTTGGGTTGACTCACTAAGTGACCAACCCGTGGTGGATCGGACCGGGTTACCCGTTTTGACAGCTCTATATAATAATAAAATGTCTAAACTGAAAAAGAAAATTTCTTTATATAATAATATAGATAGTATAGATTATGAATTCAAAATTCTAATTTTAATTAAAACGTAATATTAAAAATATGCTAATCATTTCAATCAAAATATTTTATTTCAACACTATAAAACAACTTAAGTCACATGGTTTTAATTAAAAATTTGATAAAACTACAACTATGTACATATAGTTTTATGCAATTTTCAACCTAATGTGTTTTATTTATAAAACAAATATTATAAAGTTGTTTGCACTCAGCATTGCCTAATAAAAGATTAAATAATGACTTTATTATTAAAAAAATGAAGGCTTTTTATCTTATTAAGGTACAATATCTAATCTCCGGATAAATTAGTTGATTTATGAATAAGAATGAAAAAGAAGTTTTATATTAACGATAAATTTGTTATAATATATTAATATTATATTATTGCAAAAGTTAAAAAAGCATTAATTATGAGATTGAATTCTGTTGCAACGTTAGTGCTTTAATTGGCAAACGGAATTAAACATACTAACGTTCAAATTTTCAATGTGAATTAATTCGAATCTTAAAAATCTTTATGAATTTTATTTTTTTTTATTTAATTGATTTCTCCTTAGCTCTATAAACAGAGAGCTATTTCTCCATTCCAAAACACACAAAATTCAATTTCTCATTCTTTTCTCTTCTGAGGTTTATTTGGGTTATTTTTATACTTATTTTAAAGATTCTTGCTAGTTCTGAGATCCTCATAAATATTCTGAAAATTTCTTGTTGTATCCTTGGGGACTTGTGCAACACTGCGGATAAGTCCTTAAGGACATTGACTTTACACGCCTCAGGAAATTTTGTTCGTGATTCTGTCAGTCCTTTACAACAATCTTAAGGACTTATGGCTAACATCAACAACATGCCTTCGGAGAGCTAAACCATTGCTTCCAAAACCCAAACAGTCTTCGCAAAATCACTTCCGGACGTGTCAAAAATCGAGGTTTTCTCTGGACAGAACTTACGACGTTGGCAAGAACGTGTGTCTACCATTTTAGACATGTATGGAGTTGCTGCTGCTCTTTCATCTCCGAAGCCCGACTCCACTATTCCTTCAAACTCAAAACTAGTTGAAGAGTGAACTTACGCGAATAAGGTATGCCGACACATTCTGCTTAGTGCACTTTCTAATTATTTGTTTGATGTGTATCCTTCCTACAAGGAAGCAAAAGACATTTGGGACTCCTTCTGCTGAAGATGTCATCAGACAAAGATTCGACATAAAAACTCAAATCAATGAGTACCATAAGCTGTTGGAAGATATCAAAAAATATTCCGCTACCAGATGAATTTGTTTCAGAACTTCTGATTGAGAAATTGCCGCCATCCTAGACAGATTACAAACAACAGTTGAAACACAGACACAAACAAATGTCTCTACCAGAATTCATTACACACATAATAATTAAAGATACCAATAGGAAGGAGTCTGCAAGTGCCAAAGCTTTATCTGCAAAAAGCAAATTTGTTCGTGATTCTCTCATCTTTTACAATAAAATTATCACAATTTCAAATCAAAGTCCACTTAAAATAGAGGTCTACGTAAAAAATAACGTTTGATTATTCAGGTAAACATAAGAATAATATATCAAAAAACATGTGAGAGATTATATATATATATATATATATATATATATATATATATATATATATATATATATATATATATCACTAGTAGATGCAACACACAATTATATTAGCTGAGCTACATTAAGCTATAGTAATTTGTTTGCACCCAGTTAATATATTATAGCATAATTGTCAAGCAACTATATACATTCCTACTTTGCCTTTATTACTTATATCTTAATTCTTTTAAACTATATATTTTGTTCCTCACTTGTTCAATGAAAACGGAATGTTCCAATACTTACATTGTGTTTTATTAAACGTTACTATCAATATTGCTACCTAGATTATGTTCTTACAATTATCTTTGTGATTAAACTACTCATATTACTATCTTCATCATGTTAACTTAATATATAGTCTTTGCTGTCCTAAACATATATATATCTTGAAGAAAAGAAATAGAAATGAAACAATTTATTTATAAGGCAATTTGTAGAATTTTTTAATATAATTTTTTAAATTATGAATAAGATAATTTTAATTTATGAAAAAAATCATTTTATTTTTTTTTCTATAAAGAAGATTTTAAGAGGTTGATAATATTAACTGGTTTCTGATACAAGAAAAAAAATTCTACCGATGATTATAGGTGATACAAAATTAAAAAATTAAATTTGAAAAAGAAAACAATTGCTTTATTAAATTGGTAATAAATCAAAAACTTATAAATTGGTTAATCATAAAAAAGAAATATATATTAAACTTATTGAGATGGAAGTGGAGAGTAACTAAATTTTTATTAAAATTTGGATTTGTTTGATGATGAACTTATATTTGAATATTAAATAAAGTTCAATATGGAAGACTTTTTTATATTTAAGTAAGTAAAAGTATAAATAATAGTAATAATAATATAATATAATATAAAGATAATGAGATAAATATTATACTATTTTTTTTATAAATGTGTACATATAAACTTTTGAATTTCTATTAGAGGTGTCAAAGTAAGCTCCGGTTCACGGATCGACTCACCACAAATGAGCTAAAAACTAGTCAGCTTAATCAATTTCGCTTTTTGGTGAATTAGAAATTTTGTAACCTGACTCAAATTTTCACAAATTATTGAATTAGTTGGTCTGATCATTTACAAATATTTTGTTTAGATAATTTATTTAATAAATTTATTGCAGTTCAATAAAAATGGATTTACTCAATTTTTTTAACAGTGGAATCAAAGTGTTTACTTAATTCTTAAAATATTATGATAAAATAGTAGTTGAAAATTAAAGTATCACTGTATATAACTTGAAAAACAAATAAATTAAATATCTAAATTAGTCAAATATTATTAAACAATATCCTAGTACTTAAAAAAGACCAAATTGTGAACTTATATAATTAGAAGTAATGAATAATTTTAATAAAAAATACAAAAACTGATAAAAATACTAATAAAATATTGATGTTGATGGATTACACAATACACAAATGCCCAACTTTACTAGAGATTATTTTTCAAATTACTAACGATTTTAATCCTGATAAATATGTTTGTCGTAGTTATAAAAATTGCTAAGAAAAGCAACGTCGACAATAATTAACGGGGGGGTTTTCAGAACCATCGATACTTGTTAGAGTTTTCTAAAACTGCTGATATTTGCAAGGTTTTTTCAAAACCGTTAGTATTTGTGGGAGGTTTTCAAAATCGCTGGTACTTGCGAGGATTTTTCAAAACTGCCAGTACTTGCATGGTCAGTAGTTGTTGGGATTCTCCAAAACCGCCATTACTTACTTGTTTTTCTTATATTATTGAAATGATTTAATTATCATAAAAATTCTATAATAATAAAATACACAACAAAATAATTTAAAACTAAAATTAAATATTTTTATAGAAAATTTGATTCAAACATCAATTATAAGAGAATAAAAAATTTATATATACTACAAGCAAAACATTTTATAGATTCAAACATCAATTATAAGTGAAAAAATCGGTACGTGGTTTTTATTGGTTCTACAAAAAGCAACTAGCTAACTATGACCCACGAGTAATTACTTGTTACAGTCATTTTTTCTATAAACATCAAGCACTAACAAAAGTATTCACTTAAATTGGTATGAGGTTTGTATTAGTTCTACAAATCAACATATGTTTTTCTCATGGTTCTGAGTCACATGTCAGCCACTATACTTGATGAAATGCTCCACAAAAATCTTTGCTCTTTTACCAATGCATGCTTTCCTTTTTTCTTTGCCTTCCCCAACCCATTTTCAATCAACTAGTGCATTGCAATTAGCCTTTTCTTCTCACTGTCCGTAATAGATCATTGTCTTTGTTTCCTTCCATTGTCTAGAGTGGTGAAGCATCATAGGGAGCATCTTTCTCTGCCATATCATCTTGGATTTTCAACCCTTCAACCCCCATGAACTCAATCTTTTGCATTGTGAAGGCTAGAATATTCTCTGTTGTAAGTGGAGTTTCATCCACGTTCCAAAGTTCCGTTGAAATATTTTCTTTAGTGTTATTGAGGCATCATCTCCAAAAGAATTTTTTTTCTTGACCTTGCAACTGTTTGACCAACTGTAGACACTAAAGTAACATACAATGCATAAATTCTACTATTTTTTCTTCACTAAAAATATAAGCAGCAAATAGCGTTGTGGCAGATTCAATAACCTTTAACATTTCTTATATCAGAACACAGGAATATTAGTAATTAACCTTTAACATTTCTTTCAATGATTCAATAATCAGATTCAATAATAAGATTTGAAAATAAGATTATGTGGGTTGTGATGGGAAACATTGCTAACATCAGTCTTCGGCGAGGTGGCTGTGAAGGAGAGAAGTTCCACATCTAGTAAAACATTGTAAGGGACTTCCTCCTTTGGTTATAAAAGAGAGGTTAAGGTTCCCCTTTCCTCATCCCATTCTCTTCTCTTCCTTCTTTAGTTCTCTTGCTTTTAAGCAATTGAGGAATTCTTAAGAGTGTTGTAATTTCTCCTCATAGTATAAAATTTCCAATTATTTGCCTAGTCTAAATTTTCTCATCTTTATTCTTTGTTGTGTGTGCTTGTGTCGTATGACTGATACCTAACAGTGGTATCAGAGCTATTGGTTTGTATTCCGCTGCTATTGTCATTAGAATAGTGTTGGTAAAAATTTTGAGTATGCTCTGTGGTTGCGGTTTAATCCGATCTAGTGTAGCGGAGAAAAATACAGCAAAGGAGATTTGGGATGTCCTCATAAAATTATATGAGGTCAAGTCTCTTCACACAAGGATATTTTTGAAAAGAAAACTTTACACACTTCGAATGAGTGAGTTTACTTCGATGACGGATCATATCAACCACCTCAACACCTTGTTCGCCCAACTATCAGTCGCAGATTTCAACATAGTTAAAAATGAGCGTGCAGAACTTCTACTTCAAAGCTTACCAGACTCGTATGACCAACTCATCATCAACGTTACGAACAATAATATTGAAGGGCGCCTATACTTTGAGGATGTTGCCGGAACTATTCTTGAAGAAGAATCCAGGCGAAAAAACAAAGTAGATAGAGTGGGAACCTCTAAACAAATAGAAGCATTGATGATGACAAGAGGAAGGTCAATGGAACGTGGCTCTAGTGGGAGTAAAAGTAATGACAGGTCAAGCTCACAAAGTAAGAAGAGTTTCAAATACAAATGTTACTATTGTGGCAAGAAAGGGCACACAAAGAAAGAGTGCTGGAAGAGGAAAAATGAAGCTTCAACCTCACAAGGTTGTGTTGCAAATGCCGAAGAAGATGGAGAAATCCTGGTGAGCGAAGCAGCAATCAGTTCTAATGGTGAAAAGAAATTTCATGATAGATGGATAATGGATTCAGGAGCAACGTGGCACATGACTCCACATCGAGACTGGTTTCACACTTATGAGCCTATCTCAGGTGGATCTGTTTTCATGGGAAATGACCATGCATTGGAGATTGCTGGAATTGGTACAATCAAAATAAAGATGTATGATGGTATTGTTCGCACAATTCAAGGTGTAAGACATGTGAAAGACTTGAAGAAGAATCTATTGTCTATAGGACAACTAGATGACCTCGGATGTAAGATCCATATTGAAGGAAGGATCTTGAAGGCGGTGAGGGGAAATTTGGTAGTCATGAAAGCTGAGAAAAACATGGCAAACTTATATGTGCTTATGGGAGATACTTTGCAAGAAGCTAATGCAACAATTGCATCAACAAGCCAAGAAGAAGCGGTACTAATGTGGCATCGTAGACTTGGGCAGATGTCAGAACGAGGATTGCAAATTCTTGCAGAACGTAATCTCATACCCGGGCTCAAGAAGGTTGATTCACCTTTCTACGAGCATTGTGTGACAAGCAAGCAACATAGGTTGAAGTTTGCTAGAACGACTACCAGAAGTAAACATATACTGGACTTGATCCATTCTGATGTGTGGGAATCACCAGAACTATCCCTCGGAGGAGCAAAATACTTTGTATCATTTATTGATGATTACTCTAGGAGATTATGAGTGTATCCTATCAAGAAAAAGTCTGATGTGTTTGCCCAGTTCAAGGAATTCAAAGCACAAGTAGAACTTGAAACTGAAAAAAGAATTAAGTGCTTGAGAACAGATAACGGAGGAGAATATGTAGATGGAGATTTTCAAGAATTCTGCAAGAAAGAAGGTATTGTCAGACAATTTTCAGTACCACACACACCGCAACAAAATGGTGTAGCAGAGCGGATGAACAGAACTCTTCTAGAAAGAACACGAGCTATGTTGCAAACTGCGGGTGTAGCTAAATCCTTTTGGGCAGAAGCAGTTAAAACTGCGTGTTACTTGATAAACAGGTCACCATCAACTGCAATTGAGCTGAAAACTCTAATGGAGATGTGGAATGGCAAAGCAACTAATTATTCATCCTTACGTATATTTGGTTGTCCTGTGTACGTGATGTACAACACCCAAGAAAGGACAAAGTTGGATCCAAAATCCAGGAAATGCATATTCTTGGGATATGCTAACAATGTAAAGGGGTATCGTTTGTGGGATCCTACTGCCCACAAAGTTATTGTTAGCAGAGATGTAGTTTTTGCAGAAAATGAACTGCAAAGTAAGCAGACAAATGACAACGAGAAGAAGGACAAGGTTATAGTACAGATAAAGAAGAAGCCTTTAGAAAATTCTTCCGATTCAGAAGAGGGGCAAGAAGAACATGAGCCAAATGAAGTTGGTGATGGAGAACTCCGACGTACAACAAGAGAAAGAGTCAAACCATCTTGGCATTCACAATATGTGATGACAAGTTGTCAACACCCAATTTCGTCCGACTAAATAATATAGGTCTTTCTTTTTTTTATTGCATCTTATTTTATTTTATGTTTTTTATGAATTTTATTATTTTATTTTGTTTTTTTATTTCATTTGATTTTTCATATAAGTATTTTAAAGAGAAAGCAAAAAGAAAAAAAAAAGAAGAGAAAAGGAAAAAACGGTTACTCCCTCACGCACACGGACACATGCACTGCCCTTTTGGCTCTCCACCACCCCTCTGCTCCACACACACACGTAACCACCCCAACAACTTTTCCTTTTTCACTCCCAACTCCATTACCTCGAAGGGGGAGGCCATTCACTCCAGGGAGGGCTCTCCGCATCACACAACACTCAATCCTCCTCCATTCTCTGTCAATGATGGCAACTCATATACACCTATTACCATAGCCATAGGGACACCGGGGATCAGAATCTACCATTTTTATCCATTTCCTCTTCATTTTCATCTAAAACACCATCTCCAACATCATCAACACTTCCACGGCCAAACACCCATCCTCCATACTCACGCTCACAGCCCATATCCATCTTCATTTTTCATCACTCACGGCTACAAGAAATTCCTCAACCATGGCCTAATTTCAAATCTCTCTCTACCCTTCTCCATACTCTGTCGACACCGAAAGAACCCCTTATCACCTCCAATCCCATTATCATCATCAATCCTGACTTCTAATACCAAAATCCCCCAAATACCTTTTTCCTGCAAAGAAAAGAGAATCAATCCAAGCATTCAGTCAATACACATAACAAATCCAGCCTCCCCACACTCATATGCGCACACCACGGGCTTACTGTTTCCCAGTAGACAAAATATCAAACGAAAAAAGATGATGAAGAGGGAAAGAGCTCCAGTGACGGCCGGTGATGGTCTTGACGGTGGGCAGCTGGGCTAGTGATGGTCTCGGCGGTGGACGACTGCGCTCGCAACACCTTGGGCTACAACTTGCAGTGTTTGATTTCAGTGGAAGGGAAGAAGATAATCATCTCCTCGCGCGTAAAGGGGAGAAGCAGGGAGGAAGACCCAATACGGCGGCTAGCAATCCCTCCGGCAGGGAGCATCGGCGCTGGCAGTGGTGGCATCCTAGGTTGTTTGGTGGTGGAGCTGAGGCGGTTGCCGGTGTGGGTCGCGTGCACCGGTAGCGAATCTGGGCCGTGCGAGAATAAGATTGGTGGAAGGTGGTGGCGTGGGGGCCGGTTTGGCGGCACGCAGGGAAGACGCCCCTTCATCGGATTTCTGGGCCGGGAGAGGAGTCAAGAGGTGGCGTGGTGGCTGGTTCGGAGAAGCTTGGCGCGACAACCAGTGGGTCTGTGGCGGCGATCAGCGCACAGGTGGCGCCCCGGTTTGCGGCTGGCGACGGCCGGTCTGGTGGAGGCCGCAGTGTGCTTGCGGAGGTGACGCCCGTGAGCCTCTTTGGTCCTATGCGGAAGAGGAAAGCCCTAAGTGTGCAAGGTCTCTGAATGAAAAATGAGATGAAGTTGGGGAACCCCTAATGGGTTTCTGATTGGGGTCAAGAGGCCTTGGGCCTGGTGTGGTTTGCTTCCCTTTTCCTCCTGCCACATGCACAATTCTATTCACACCCCCTTCCATTTGGGCTGAAACCCATTCTATTTCTGCAAACAAAAATAAAAGAAGAATTGGGCCTGTGCACACTATTTCGGGATGCACCACCATTTTCATCTTTACACCTTGGCAGATTCAAAGTTGGAGAAAAAGAACTTTGACCCAAACCAAAAGAGCCTCAATTTCACTCCACACCTCTGGTTTTTATTTCTGTACCCCTATTCATGTTGGGCTTTTCTCTTGCTTTATTTTTATGCTTTTGTTTTCTTTTTATTAGTTAGTTTTTTATTGCATGTAACCCCTTTATGATAGTCCACGCGCTTTTGTTTTTATTTATATCGGTTAGACTTGTTTGTTTTATTCTCCATAAAATTACAAAAAATATTTTGAAAAGGTTTAAGCACACGTGCGACCGCTCGCGTAGGCCTTGTGCTGAAAATCTTTTCCCTTTCTTTTACAAAATTTAAAAATCAAATAAAAATATTTTGAAAAGGTTTAAGCACACGTGCGACCGCTCGCGTAGGCCTTGTGCTGAAAATCTTTTCCCTTTCTTTTACAAAAGTTAAAAATCAAATAAAAATATTTTGAAAAGGTTTAAGCACACGTGCGACCGCTCGCGTAGGCCTTGTGCTGAAAATCTTTTCCCTTTCTTTTACAAAAGTTAAAAATCAAATAAAAATATTTTGAAAAGGTTTAAGCACACGTGCGACCGCTCGCGTAGGCCTTGTGCTGAAAATCTTTTCCCTTTCTTTTACAAAAGTTAAAAATCAAATAAAAATATTTTGAAAAGGTTTAAGCACACGTGCGACCGATCGCGTAGGCCTTGTGCTGAAAATCTTTTCCCTTTCTTTTACAAAAGTTAAAAATCAAATAAAAATATTTTGAAAAGGTTTTAAGCACACGTGCGACCGCTCGCGTAGGCCTTGTGCTAAAAAACCTTTTCCTTTTCTTTTACAAAAGTTAAAAATTAAATAAAAATATTTTGAAAAGGTTTTAAGCACACGTGCGACAGCACGCGTAGGCCTTGTGCTAAAAAACTTTTTCCTTTTCTTTTGCAAAAGTTAAAAACCAAATAAAAATATTTGAAAAGGTTTAAGCACACGTGCGACCGCTCGCGTAGGCCTTGTGCTAGAAAACCTTTTCCTTCTTTATTAAAAATACTAAAATATTCCCAGCTACAAGTAATCTTTCAGAAAGAACTACGTAACCCTGATTTCTCATTTTGAATGAGAATACGTAGGAGCAAGGTCAATCCTTGTCGGGCCCAAAAAACTAAAAAATATATTTTGTTTATTTAGAATTTTATTTTAGGGACTAGTTAAACATTTTGAAAACCACATCATATTCGTGCATTTAGTTAAAGGTACTGCCTTCGGGCAGGCGTTGTAGGGTGCTAATACCTTCCCTACACGTAACCGACTCCCGAACCCAAAATCTGGTTTTCGTGGACCGTGTCTTATTATTTTATGGTTTTTCCGTAGTTTTCCAGAATAAACTATGGTGGTGACTCCAAATCTCTTTTCCAAACCCGTTTCTTTTTGGATCGTCGTCCCGTCGCGATTCCGGTTGCGACAGATGGCGACTCCACATCTCTTTTCCAAACCCGTTTCTTTTTGGATCGTCGTCCCGTCGCGATTCCGGTTGCGACAGATGGCGACTCCACTGGGGAGTGCTAGAGAGTCGAGCCATTTAATTAGATGCGCGAATTCTATGTGGTTTTGCTTTGTGTTTTTCTTTCCCTTTTCTCTATCTATGCTTGATATTTGGAATAACTGCAATAACTGTTGAATATTGAACCCTAGGGTAGACAATATGTTCATATCTGCCTGGGAATTTTTCTGGTTGTTTTGCAGGTGAGGGTTTGGATGTGCATGTTCTCCCTTCACACACACACTTTCGGCATATCATGAGTGGGGCCCTATACCCGGGTCTGAGCGTAACTTAGAATTAGAGGAGTTGTGTAGCGGTGTCACTCTGGGATGTACTTCCTGTTTGGCTATCGTGAGAACTCCAGCTAGAGTCTGTTCTCTTCATATGTGTTTCCACACCTAGTTGATTACTCGACTGTTGTGGAGATACTATAAAGGGGGCCATAGCTCTAGTGGCCGTTGATCTTTAGGTTCAGGTAACCATCCTTGTGAGATTCCATATACTTAACCTTAGATCTTAAGTGTTCGACCTTCATTAGGGCACAAAGGGAGATGTGTGCAGTCTTATAATCCTCATTTTTGCTTAATAAAATCAATCACCTAATGCATATCTTTATATTTTTTTTATACACCTTTTTCTTTTCTTTCTTTTTCTCATGCATTTTTATGGTCTTGTCACTGGTTCTAGTCAGAAAATTATAAATTTGTGATTAAGCCTTTAAGATAAAATGGAAATTAACATGAGATCTGAAGTCAAGGGGGGTTCAAGTTCAGACATTTTAAAGGAAAGGATAGCCATTGAAGTAAGGGAGGATAATATGGATGGCCTGAGAGAACTGCTGAAGAAAATGGAGACAACCCAAAAGGATGCATTCAGGAAGGAGTATGGGAATTTGTTGAGCCTGTTAGAGGTGGAAGTTCAAACACCGGCCATTACTCTTTTAGCCCAGTCTTATGAACCGCCATTGAGATGTTTCACTTTCTGGGATTTCCAATTGGTGCCTATGGTAGAAGAATTCGAGCAAATCTTAGATATACCTCTTGAAGGAAAAATTCCCTACAACTACCTCGAGCAGTATATCCCTATCTTGCAGTTAACGAGGATCAGGAAAGTACACCCAATGAAGTTGGAAAGCAAGTTCACAATCAAGGGCAAAGTGAGGGGCCTTCCTCAAAGATACTTATGGGAATACCTACATCGTTTGGCTTAAGAGGAAAATTGGGAAATGTTTACGGATGTATTAGCTCTTCTCCTCTATGGTGTCATGCTTTCTCCTAAATGTCAAAAACCTCGTCAATTATGCCGCTACGAATGCATTTGTGGGATATAAAAAACGCTGTGAGAATCCAGTCAGTGCCATCCTGGTTGAAGTTTATGGGACCCTTAATCGTTGTTACGAACTTAAAGGGGGAAAGATGTTATGTTGTCTACTAGTGTTGTATATGTGGTTCATTTCCCGAGACGCCTTAAATTCCCCGTACCCCACGGACGAGCTATTGCAGAGTAAACCGAATGTGAAAGGAGCAAATGAATGGGCGCAACTTTGTGCAAGTTTAAACGAAGAACAAGTTAAATGGTGTGTTCCTTGGCAGCATAGATCGCAGATTATATATCATTGCAGGAGCTAAAAACGAGCTTGGAAGAGTCTCCAACAAATTATAGAGATGAATCAACCACAAGGCACGCAGAAACGCTCGTCACACATGCAGAAACGCTCGGCGCAAGAGTGACGCCAAGTGAACGTTCGTCCAGCTCTCTGAAGACGACGCTCGTCCTGGAGCAGAAGAGGACGCTCGTTTTGAAGACGACGCTCGTCCTGAAGCAGAAGAGGACGCTCGTTTTGAAGACGCTCGTCCAGATGACGTGAGAAGAGGACGTTCGTCCAGGACTCTTAGAATGGACGATCGGTCAGTAGAAGAGGACGATCGTCCAGGCAGAAATGGACGCTCGTCCTGAAGCAGAAGAGGACGCTCGTTTTGAAGATGACGCTCGTCCTGAAGCAGAAGACGACGCTCATTTTGAAGACGCTCGTCCAGATGACGTGAGAAGAGGACGTTCGTCCAGGACTCTTAGAATGGACGATCGGTCAGTAGAAGAGGACGATCGTCCAGGCAGAAATGGACGCTCGTCCTGGAGCAGAAGAGGACGCTCGTTTTGAAGATGACGCTCGTCCTGAAGCAGAAGAGGACGCTCGTTTTGAAGACGCTCGTCCAGATGACGTGAGAAGAGGACGTTCGTCCAGGACTCTTAGAATGGACGATCGGTCAGTAGAAGAGGACGATCGTCCAGGCAGAAATGGACGCTCGTCCTGGAGCAGAAGAGGACGCTCGTTTTGAAGACGACGCTCGTCTTGAAGCAGAAGAGGACGCTCGTTTTGAAGACGCTCGTCCAGATGACGTGAGAAGAGGACGTTCGTCCAGGCAGAAATGGACGCTCGTCCTGGAGCAGAAGAGGACGCTCGTTTTGAAGACGACGCTCGTCCTGGAGCAGAAGAGGACGCTCGTTTTGAAGACGACGCTCGTCCTGAAGCAGAAGAGGACGCTCGTTTTGAAGACGCTCGTCCAGATGACGTGAGAAGAGGACGTTCATCCAGTGGGATAAGAGGGCGCTCGTCCAAGATTTAGGACGTTCGTCCAGGCCAGAGAATAGGACGCTCGTCCAAATTTCAGTGAACGCTCGTCTGTTTTCGATTTTTTCCACGGGCGCAACTTTTGCTGATGTGTCTATTTAATCCAGAAATACGAAGGGCTTACGGTCTTTGGTTCTTTGGAGATGCATCTCACTTAGAGGAGAGCTTGGAAGGCTGCTAGGTCTCGTGGGAACACTCCCTTTTCCCTCTTGGTTTCTTCATCTTCTTTCATGGCCATTTTATGTTGTGAGGAATGAACTTTTGCTAAAATGCTTCATCGAGTTAAGAACGCTTACAAGAATGTTGTTCGTTTCAAGGGAGACCCAAGATAATGGACTTTTAATAAAGATTCTCTTAGCCAATGAATCGCAGAGAAGGTTAGGACAATCAAGTTACCATTCAAGTCAATCCCTGCTTACCGGAAAAAAAAAAAAAAAAAAAAAAAAAAAAAAGAACTTCGTAGTGCTGAGCAGTAGATGAAAACAGCATTTGAGAAACTAGAAAAAAATGTTAGCATCAAGCTAAAAAGGAGACATCCATAAATAATGATTCCGATGAAAGAGTATGTCATTGAACAAGGACAAGTTACAAAGAATTGGAAGTGACGTCTCTCACAGCTAGCTTCCCTTGCCGATGAAGCCATTGAAAACGTCCCTAAGTTCTTAGCTGATGCTGAGTCTGTAATGTCAATCATCAACCCGCTTAAGGGGATTGAAACATTCCTCAATTGCTGCAGGGAACTTATCAGAGAAATGAAGAATGTTATGGCTAAAGCCTGAGATGGTTGACCAATACGTCCTATGTCTCACGTCTTGGGAACTTCTGAATGATGAACCACCTTATTGAATTTGTTTCATGTTAATTTCCAAATTACACCGAGGCAATATTTTCGCAACTTTATAATTTCCGACTGGAGTATTTGAACTACATTGTCTCTTCTTTTTCTTTTCATTTTTATTTTCTTTTTCTTAATTTGTTTCATCTAAAAAAAAACATAAAAAAAAAATACGGCTAAACATCCAAGATACCCTAAAGGAATCGAACCAGTTAACAAATCTTGGAGAACCAAAGAGAAGTTCAAGAAGGGATGAAAGTCGATATCCAACAATTGAAGAGACAAATGAGCCAAATCCTAGAGGTCCTGAATGCCTTACAAAGCCTTGGAGATTCGTGCGTACCACGACTATAATAGAGAGTTCCAGAGGCACAAACTTTCCCTCCTTATGGTCTTCCCCTACATTACACTTCACCATTGGGAGTGGAATTGAGGCATGTTCACACTCAAAAGGCAGAATATAACACAGTTCAAGGAAGAAACAAGCTTAGGGCAACCACTTTCATGGTCCCTGCAAAAATGATTCAGCCCAATGTAGTGAGCAAGACAATGACAAAGCAACCCGAGTTGAAATCTTCTCCTCATGTCGTTACGCCAATGGATGTTGAGGTTGACAAATGTAAATTGGAAATGCTGGAAAAGGGCAAGATTCATAGAAGTTGGAGGAAGCCTTAACTTTGAAAATGTTGCAAGGCTATACTTAATCTCAGAGGTGGTGATACCTCCCAAAGTTTAAATTACCTGGAGGGATCACTTGTCTTCAGAGCCATCCCATGATGTATGAAAAAAATTGTTCACGCATGTGAAGTTGCTAATTCATTTCTTCTAAGGTAGATTGGCTGGCATGACACCAAACTGGGGCACTCACCTTGAACAGTCGTGCATCCGGTCTTGGGAGGATTTGGTGGATGCTTTCTTGAGGCAGTACAAATATATCAAGGATGGGCACTTGATTGATTACAACTGCAGACCTTAATGAAGGAGTCTAAATTGTTCAAAGAATATGCCAAAGGTGGATAGAGACTGTTGCTCAAATGAAGTTTCATCAGAGTGACAAAGAAATGGTTCCCATATTCCTCAATACTCTGTAATCACCCTTCTGTGAGACCATGGTGAGCAGTGTTTCCATAAGCTTTACAAACTTGGTGATAATCAAATAAAGAATTAAAATTTGTGTGAAGACTGAAAAGATCGCACAAGGTTCTACTATGATAACAAATGTGAACAAGTCTGGTCTAAGCCTGGGATAAGGAGAGAAGAAAGAGCTCAATCACATTCCACTGCTCAAATACCGTTGGCCTACCCTTTGAAACTGCTTTGAGACAAAATTGGACTCGACCCAAACTCAACTTTCCACCAAACTGTTAGGTAAACATGTTGATCAAGACAACGGGCTTATGAGTTTCACTCCTAACCTTCTGACTTATGCAACGTTTCTTCCAAGTCTCCTGCATAAAAAGCTTGGTCTTTACTTGTTACATGAAGCCTGTAAAGCCTCATTTCCGCAAGACTCGTGATGCATCATACACAAAAGGTGATTATCATGAATGGGTTATTGGTCATTCCACCAAAAGTGCTGGGGGTTCAAGTGCAAAGGCAAACTTTGATTCATTCAAGATGATTAAAGTATGAAGAAAGTCAACTAGACACTAAGGCAAGGCTTGTGAATGCCTCTACAAATGCCATGAAGAAATGAAGTGGGCTTTAAGACCACATAAGAAAGCATAAGTCATTGTACAAGTAAATTTGATGTTGTGAAGTGTCTTGCTACCAGGGAAGTATGCTCATTGATATCGCACTGTCATCCATGACTTGCAGTGCAAACATTCACTACAGGGTTTCTCCAAGTAGTGCTGGAAATCGAGTCTTGAAAGGGTATTACGAAAAAAAAAAAGGAAAACAAAATTGAAAAAAAAAAACAAAAAAATGAAGGAAATCTTGAGTCACTTGTCTTTCTTGTGAATCGTCAAACTCTTGTTTTTCGAAAAAATAAAAAAAATAAAAAAAAGGAAAAATGATGAATAATCAAAAAGAAAATTGGGATGTCAAGTTTTTCTGAGGTCAAATGTTTAAAAATAACAATTTGATATTTCCTTTCGAGATGTTTGTGCACGTGTTGCTTGAAAGCCTTCACCCTTCACTTTCTCTAAAATAAAGGATTTTCCCCAACAAACACTGTCACTGCCCTCAATAACAAAAACCTTTACACTGGGGCAGATTGGCCTGGCCAAAATTTTCCTCGCTTGCGCTAGTTGGGTGATCCCGGAATCCATTGAGACAAACAGAAGAACTTTCAAAAAGAGAATAAGCCCACTAGATTGAAAACCCGAAAGGGCAGTCTAGAAAGGAAAAGAAAAGAAAAAAAAAAGAATTCATGTTGAGGTCATCTAGTCGTAGAATTAATCTTTTGAAAATAAAGCAATCAGAATTTGAAATGATGTGTGGCCATCTTTTCTTTATCTAAAAAGCAAAAAAAATATATATCCATTGCCACCCTGTTTGAGCCAAAAATAAACTCTTTTTCAAAATTATCCCCAAGCAAGGGTTGTCATCAGGTAGGAGTCAACTCATGATGCAAATGAAGAGCACTCAATGATCAAACGAAGAAATTTCATCAAGAAGAGTGAACAAAGAAAAAACAAAAAAGAACAAAAAATCACAAAGTGATGATGGAAAAAATGAAAAAATGGAGTTCAAAAAAAAAAAAAAAAAAAAAACAAAGTGCTCAAAAGGTCAAATAGTTGATACAATGATAGATGACAACCCTTGTTTCAAAAAATGTATCTGATAAGCATTCATTTGGGCCTTTAACCCTTTCTTTCAATACCTTCTAGCCCTAGCCACATTACAAGCCTAACAAAGTCCACACAGATTAAATAATGTTTGCTCAAATTTTCATAAAGCTTAATTTTGCGATAAGACGAAATGACTTGCAATGTGTCCAAAAAATAAAATAAAACAAAAAGAACAAAAAATTTGAAAATGAATGAAAAAAAAGAGAGAAAAAAGTAATGTCTCAGGAAGAGGGGATCTCTTTGCCAATGAGGCAAAAACATGCAAAAGAAAATCGGACCAATTGGGGTCATCCTTTTAACCGATCCTTTTCATGCCCACTACCTCTTCCAACCCTAGGCAAAAAAAAAAAAAAAAAAAAAAAAAAAAAAAAAAAAACTGGGGCAGCTTTGTAGATCTCATCACGCATCTTCGCCCTGAAATTTATCAACCCATAATTTCAAGACTGGGGCAGCTTTGCGAATCTCACTTGAATTTTTCACCCGAATTTTTCCCAAGCACCAAACTGGGGCAACTTTCGGGATATCCCGTTTCACTTTGACATTCACATATCACATCTTCGGCAAGGAGTGTATGAGGAATGATGTGCCCACGTGGTTGTCCTAGTCTTCTCCAAACCATCCTAAACATCTATCATTTTTCTCACTTGCTAGTGAATTCAAGCATGCGTGCATTGATGTCACGAAAGAAAAGTCAAAATGTAATTATCTCAAACTTTAGACCTCGAGATGTATGACATTCCTCTTTTTCACAAAATATTGAAAATAAGAATAAGTATGATGATTGCAAGAAAGATGACTGACTCAAGCAGAAGAAAAATAAGCGAAACACAAAACAAGGCAATTTTTTTCCATATGTGTGCATTCATCCATAAAAAAAAAAAACCAAAAAAAAAAAACATTTCACAAAATTACAAATTTCAAGAATTTCCAAATCCAAAAGCCCAATTTCCATATTGGCCCCCAAAGCCTAGTTTCACCTGGCTCACAAAGCCTAGTTCCCATACTGGCCCATAAGCCCAGTTTCGCCTGGCACTCTAAACTCAAGTTTTTTCTTTTTGTAACGGCCCTCTGCGTGGCAATGGTCGGTTTTAAATTTCTGTTCTGTGAGTTTGGCCCTCTGCGAGGCAATGGCCAAATCCAGGTTTTAGTTTTCTGTTATCGGCCCTCTACATGGCAATGGTCGGTTTTAAATTTCTGTTCTGTGAGTTTGGCCCTCTGCGAGGCAATGGTCAAATCCAGGTTTTAGTTTTCTGTTATCGACCCTCTACGTGGCAATGGTCGATTTTAAATTTTTGTTCTGTGAGTTTGGCCCTCTGCGAGGCAATGGTCAAATCCAGGTTTTAGTTTTCTGTTATCGGCCCTCTGCATGGCAATGGTCGGTTTTTAAATTTCTGTTCTGTGAGTTTGGCCCTCTGCGAGGCAATGGTCAAATCCAGGTTTTAGTTTTCTGTTATCAGCCCTCTGCGTGGCAATGGTCGATTTTAAATTTTTGTTCTGTGAGTTTGGCCCTCTGCGAGGCAATGGTCAAATCCAGGTTTTAATTTTCTGTTATCGACCCTCTGCATGGCAATGGTCAGATTTAAATTTTTGTTCTGTGAGTTTGGCCCTCTGCGAGGCAATGGTCAAATCCAGGTTTTAATTTTCTGTTATCAACCCTCTGCATGGCAATGGTCGGATTTAAATTTCTGTTCTGTGAGTTTGGCCCTCTGCGAGGCAATGGTCAAATCCAGGTTTTAGTTTTCTGTTATCGACCCTCTGCATGGCAATGGTCGGATTTAAATTTCTGTTCTGTGAGTTTGGCCCTCTGCGAGGCAATGGTCAAATCCAGGTTTTAGTTTTCTGTTATCGGCCCTCTGCATGGCAATGGTCGGATGTAAATTTATGTTCTGTGAGTTTCGCCCTCTGCGAGGCAATGGTCAAATCCAGGTTTTCGTTTCGTGTTGTTGGCCCTTTGCTACGCAATGGTCGATTTCTTTTGTTGCAATCTCATCTTTTTCATGAACTTGGTTATCATATATATTTGAATTAGTTTTTATTTTTCCTCTCTCTTTTGAAATCCAGACGAAATTAGTGTTTCTTTCTTTACTTAGCCTTTACTCAGATAATACGAAAATATCAAATTTTCATATTATCTAGTAAAATCTAAGTAAAGAGGGGCAGCTGTCAACACCCAATTTCGTCCGACTAAATAATATAGGTCTTTCTTTTTTTTATTGCATCTTATTTTATTTTATGTTTTTTATGAATTTTATTATTTTATTTTGTTTTTTTATTTCATTTGATTTTTCATATAAGTATTTTAAAGAGAAAGCAAAAAGAAAAAAAAAAGAAGAGAAAAGGAAAAAACGGTTACTCCCTCACGCACACGGACACATGCACTGCCCTTTTGGCTCTCCACCACCCCTCTGCTCCACACACACACGTAACCACCCCAACAACTTTTCCTTTTTCACTCCCAACTCCATTACCTCGAAGGGGGAGGCCATTCACTCCAGGGAGGGCTCTCCGCATCACACAACACTCAATCCTCCTCCATTCTCTATCAATGATGGCAACTCATATACACCTATTACCATAGCCATAGGGACACCGGGGATCAGAATCTACCATTTTTATCCATTTCCTCTTCATTTTCATCTAAAACACCATCTCCAACATCATCAACACTTCCACGGCCAAACACCCATCCTCCATACTCACGCTCACAGCCCATATCCATCTTCATTTTTCATCACTCACGGCTACAAGAAATTCCTCAACCATGGCCTAATTTCAAATCTCTCTCTACCCTTCTCCATACTCTGTCGACACCGAAAGAACCCCTTATCACCTCCAATCCCATTATCATCATCAATCCTGACTTCTAATACCAAAATCCCCCAAATACCTTTTTCCTGCAAAGAAAAGAGAATCAATCCAAGCATTCAGTCAATACACATAACAAATCCAGCCTCCCCACACTCATATGCGCACACCACGGGCTTACTGTTTCCCAGTAGACAAAATATCAAACGAAAAAAGATGATGAAGAGGGAAAGAGCTCCAGTGACGGCCGGTGATGGTCTTGACGGTGGGCAGCTGGGCTAGTGATGGTCTCGGCGGTGGACGGCTGCGCTCGCAACACCTTGGGCTACAACTTGCAGTGTTTGATTTCAGTGGAAGGGAAGAAGATAATCATCTCCTCGCGCGTAAAGGGGAGAAGCAGGGAGGAAGACCCAATACGGCGGCTAGCAATCCCTCCGGCAGGGAGCATCGGCGCTGGCAGTGGTGGCATCCTAGGTTGTTTGGTGGTGGAGCTGAGGCGGTTGCCGGTGTGGGTCGCGTGCACCGGTAGCGAATCTGGGCCGTGCGAGAATAAGATTGGTGGAAGGTGGTGGCGTGGGGGCCGGTTTGGCGGCACGCAGGGAAGACGCCCCTTCATCGGATTTATGGGCCGGGAGAGGAGTCAAGAGGTGGCGCGGTGGCTGGTTCGGAGAAGCTTGGCGCGACAACCAGTGGGTCTGTGGCGGCGATCAGCGCACAGGTGGCGCCCCGGTTTGCGGCTGGCGACGGCCGGTCTGGTGGAGGCCGCAGTGTGCTTGCGGAGGTGACGCCCGTGAGCCTCTTTGGTCCTATGCGGAAAAGGAAAGCCCTAAGTGTGCAAGGTCTCTGAATGAAAAATGAGATGAAGTTGGGGAACCCCTAATGGGTTTCTGATTGGGGTCAAGAGGCCTTGGGCCTGGTGTGGTTTGCTTCCCTTTTCCTCCTGCCACATGCACAATTCTATTCACACCCCCTTCCATTTGGGCTGAAACCCATTCTGTTTCTGCAAACAAAAATAAAAGAAGAATTGGGCCTGTGCACACTATTTCGGGATGCACCACCATTTTCATCTTTACACCTTGGCAGATTCAAAGTTGGAGAAAAAGAACTTTGACCCAAACCAAAAGAGCCTCAATTTCACTCCACACCTCTGGTTTTTATTTCTGTACCCCTATTCATGTTGGGCTTTTCTCTTGCTTTATTTTTATGCTTTTGTTTTCTTTTTATTAGTTAGTTTTTTATTGCATGTAACCCCTTTATGATAGTCCACGCGCTTTTGTTTTTATTTATATCGGTTAGACTTGTTTGTTTTATTCTCCATAAAAATTACAAAAAATATTTTGAAAAGGTTTAAGCACACGTGCGACCGCTCGCGTAGGCCTTGTGCTGAAAATCTTTTCCCTTTCTTTTACAAAATTTAAAAATCAAATAAAAATATTTTGAAAAGGTTTAAGCACACGTGCGACCGCTCGCGTAGGCCTTGTGCTGAAAATCTTTTCCCTTTCTTTTACAAAAGTTAAAAATCAAATAAAAATATTTTGAAAAGGTTTAAGCACACGTGCGACCGCTCGCGTAGGCCTTGTGCTGAAAATCTTTTCCCTTTCTTTTACAAAAGTTAAAAATCAAATAAAAATATTTTGAAAAGGTTTAAGCACACGTGCGACCGCTCGCGTAGGCCTTGTGCTGAAAATCTTTTCCCTTTCTTTTACAAAAGTTAAAAATCAAATAAAAATATTTTGAAAAGGTTTAAGCACACGTGCGACCGCTCGCGTAGGCCTTGTGCTGAAAATCTTTTCCCTTTCTTTTACAAAAGTTAAAAATCAAATAAAAATATTTTGAAAAGGTTTTAAGCACACGTGCGACCGCTCGCGTAGGCCTTGTGCTAAAAAACCTTTTCCTTTTCTTTTACAAAAGTTAAAAATTAAATAAAAATATTTTGAAAAGGTTTTAAGCACACGTGCGACAGCACGCGTAGGCCTTGTGCTAAAAAACTTTTTCCTTTTCTTTTGCAAAAGTTAAAAACCAAATAAAAATATTTGAAAAGGTTTAAGCACACGTGCGACCGCTCGCGTAGGCCTTGTGCTAGAAAACCTTTTCCTTCTTTATTAAAAATACTAAAATATTCCCAGCTACAAGTAATCTTTCAGAAAGAACTACGTAACCCTGATTTCTCATTTTGAATGAGAATACGTAGGAGCAAGGTCAATCCTTGTCGGGCCCAAAAAACTAAAAAATATATTTTGTTTATTTAGAATTTTATTTTAGGGACTAGTTAAACATTTTGAAAACCACATCATATTCGTGCATTTAGTTAAAGGTACTGCCTTCGGGCAGGCGTTGTAGGGTGCTAATACCTTCCCTACACGTAACCGACTCCCGAACCCAAAATCTGGTTTTCGTGGACCGTGTCTTATTATTTTATGGTTTTTCCGTAGTTTTCCAGAATAAACTATGGTGGTGACTCCAAATCTCTTTTCCAAACCCGTTTCTTTTTGGATCGTCGTCCCGTCGCGATTCCGGTTGCGACAGATGGCGACTCCACATCTCTTTTCCAAACCCGTTTCTTTTTGGATCGTCGTCCCGTCGCGATTCCGGTTGCGACAGATGGCGACTCCACTGGGGAGTGCTAGAGAGTCGAGCCATTTAATTAGATGCGCGAATTCTATGTGGTTTTGCTTTGTGTTTTTCTTTCCCTTTTCTCTATCTATGCTTGATATTTGGAATAACTGCAATAACTGTTGAATATTGAACCCTAGGGTAGACAATATGTTCATATCTGCCTGGGAATTTTTCTAGTTGTTTTGCAGGTGAGGGTTTGGATGTGCATGTTCTCCCTTCACACACACACTTTCGGCATATCATGAGTGGGGCCCTATACCCGGGTCTGAGCGTAACTTAGAATTAGAGGAGTTGTGTAGCGGTGTCACTCTGGGATGTACTTCCTGTTTGGCTATCGTGAGAACTCCAGCTAGAGTCTGTTCTCTTCATATGTGTTTCCACACCTAGTTGATTACTCGACTGTTGTGGAGATACTATAAAGGGGGCCATAGCTCTAGTGGCCGTTGATCTTTAGGTTCAGGTAACCATCCTTGTGAGATTCCATATACTTAACCTTAGATCTTAAGTGTTCGACCTTCATTAGGGCACAAAGGGAGATGTGTGCAGTCTTATAATCCTCATTTTTGCTTAATAAAATCAATCACCTAATGCATATCTTTATATTTTTTTTATACACCTTTTTCTTTTCTTTCTTTTTCTCATGCATTTTTATGGTCTTGTCACTGGTTCTAGTCAGAAAATTATAAATTTGTGATTAAGCCTTTAAGATAAAATGGAAATTAACATGAGATCTGAAGTCAAGGGGGGTTCAAGTTCAGACATTTTAAAGGAAAGGATAGCCATTGAAGTAAGGGAGGATAATATGGATGGCCTGAGAGAACTGCTGAAGAAAATGGAGACAACCCAAAAGGATGCATTCAGGAAGGAGTATGGGAATTTGTTGAGCCTGTTAGAGGTGGAAGTTCAAACACCGGCCATTACTCTTTTAGCCCAGTCTTATGAACCGCCATTGAGATGTTTCACTTTCTGGGATTTCCAATTGGTGCCTATGGTAGAAGAATTCGAGCAAATCTTAGATATACCTCTTGAAGGAAAAATTCCCTACAACTACCTCGAGCAGTATATCCCTATCTTGCAGTTAACGAGGATCAGGAAAGTACACCCAATGAAGTTGGAAAGCAAGTTCACAATCAAGGGCAAAGTGAGGGGCCTTCCTCAAAGATACTTATGGGAATACCTACATCGTTTGGCTTAAGAGGAAAATTGGGAAATGTTTACGGATGTATTAGCTCTTCTCCTCTATGGTGTCATGCTTTCTCCTAAATGTCAAAAACCTCGTCAATTATGCCGCTACGAATGCATTTGTGGGATATAAAAAGCGCTGTGAGAATCCAGTCAGTGCCATCCTGGTTGAAGTTTATGGGACCCTTAATCGTTGTTACGAACTTAAAGGGGGAAAGATGTTATGTTGTCTACTAGTGTTGTATATGTGGTTCATTTCCCGAGACGCCTTAAATTCCCCGTACCCCACGGACGAGCTATTGCAGAGTAAACCGAATGTGAAAGGAGCAAATGAATGGGCGCAACTTTGTGCAAGTTTAAACGAAGAACAAGTTAAATGGTGTGTTCCTTGGCAGCATAGATCGCAGATTATATATCATTGCAGGAGCTAAAAACGAGCTTGGAAGAGTCTCCAACAAATTATAGAGATGAATCAACCACAAGGCACGCAGAAACGCTCGTCACACATGCAGAAACGCTCGGCGCAAGAGTGACGCCAAGTGAACGTTCGTCCAGCTCTCTGAAGACGACGCTCGTCCTGGAGCAGAAGAGGACGCTCGTTTTGAAGACGACGCTCGTCCTGAAGCAGAAGAGGACGCTCGTTTTGAAGACGCTCGTCCAGATGACGTGAGAAGAGGACGTTCGTCCAGGACTCTTAGAATGGACGATCGGTCAGTAGAAGAGGACGATCGTCCAGGCAGAAATGGACGCTCGTCCTGAAGCAGAAGAGGACGCTCGTTTTGAAGATGACGCTCGTCCTGAAGCAGAAGACGACGCTCATTTTGAAGACGCTCGTCCAGATGACGTGAGAAGAGGACGTTCGTCCAGGACTCTTAGAATGGACGATCGGTCAGTAGAAGAGGACGATCGTCCAGGCAGAAATGGACGATCGTCCTGGAGCAGAAGAGGACGCTCGTTTTGAAGATGACGCTCGTCCTGAAGCAGAAGAGGACGCTCGTTTTGAAGACGCTCGTCCAGATGACGTGAGAAGAGGACGTTCGTCCAGGACTCTTAGAATGGACGATCGGTCAGTAGAAGAGGACGATCGTCCAGGCAGAAATGGACGCTCGTCCTGGAGCAGAAGAGGACGCTCGTTTTGAAGACGACGCTCGTCCTGAAGCAGAAGAGGACGCTCGTTTTGAAGACGCTCGTCCAGATGACGTGAGAAGAGGACGTTCGTCCAGGCAGAAATGGACGCTCGTCCTGGAGCAGAAGAGGACGCTCGTTTTGAAGACGACGCTCGTCCTGGAGCAGAAGAGGACGCTCGTTTTGAAGACGACGCTCGTCCTGAAGCAGAAGAGGACGCTCGTTTTGAAGACGCTCGTCCAGATGACGTGAGAAGAGGACGTTCATCCAGTGGGATAAGAGGGCGCTCGTCCAAGATTTAGGACGTTCGTCCAGGCCAGAGAATAGGACGCTCGTCCAAATTTCAGTGAACGCTCGTCTGTTTTCGATTTTTTCCACGGGCGCAACTTTTGCTGATGTGTCTATTTAATCCAGAAATACGAAGGGCTTACGGTCTTTGGTTCTTTGGAGATGCATCTCACTTAGAGGAGAGCTTGGAAGGCTGCTAGGACTCGTGGGAACACTCCCTTTTCCCTCTTGGTTTCTTCATCTTCTTTCATGGCCATTTTATGTTGTGAGGAATGAACTTTTGCTAAAATGCTTCATCGAGTTAAGAACGCTTACAAGAATGTTGTTCGTTTCAAGGGAGACCCAAGATAATGGACTTTTAATAAAGATTCTCTTAGCCAATGAATCGCAGAGAAGGTTAGGACAATCAAGTTACCATTCAAGTCAATCCCTGCTTACCGGAAAAAAAAAAAAAAAAAAAAAAAAAAAAGAACTTCGTAGTGCTGAGCAGTAGATGAAAACAGCATTTGAGAAACTAGAAAAAAATGTTAGCATCAAGCTAAAAAGGAGACATCCATAAATAATGATTCCGATGAAAGAGTATGTCATTGAACAAGGACAAGTTACAAAGAATTGGAAGTGACGTCTCTCACAGCTAGCTTCCCTTGCCGATGAAGCCATTGAAAACGTCCCTAAGTTCTTAGCTGATGCTGAGTCTGTAATGTCAATCATCAACCCGCTTAAGGGGATTGAAACATTCCTCAATTGCTGCAGGGAACTTATCAGAGAAATGAAGAATGTTATGGCTAAAGCCTGAGATGGTTGACCAATACGTCCTATGTCTCACGTCTTGGGAACTTCTGAATGATGAACCACCTTATTGAATTTGTTTCATGTTAATTTCCAAATTACACCGGGGCAATATTTTCGCAACTTTATAATTTCCGACTGGAGTATTTGAACTACATTGTCTCTTCTTTTTCTTTTCATTTTTATTTTCTTTTTCTTAATTTGTTTCATCTAAAAAAAAACATAAAAAAAAAATACGGCTAAACATCCAAGATACCCTAAAGGAATCGAACCAGTTAACAAATCTTGGAGAACCAAAGAGAAGTTCAAGAAGGGATGAAAGTCGATATCCAACAATTGAAGAGACAAATGAGCCAAATCCTAGAGGTCCTGAATGCCTTACAAAGCCTTGGAGATTCGTGCGTACCACGACTATAATAGAGAGTTCCAGAGGCACAAACTTTCCCTCCTTATGGTCTTCCCCTACATTACACTTCACCATTGGGAGTGGAATTGAGGCATGTTCACACTCAAAAGGCAGAATATAACACAGTTCAAGGAAGAAACAAGCTTAGGGCAACCACTTTCATGGTCCCTGCAAAAATGATTCAGCCCAATGTAGTGAGCAAGACAATGACAAAGCAACCCGAGTTGAAATCTTCTCCTCATGTCGTTACGCCAATGGATGTTGAGGTTGACAAATGTAAATTGGAAATGCTGGAAAAGGGCAAGATTCATAGAAGTTGGAGGAAGCCTTAACTTTGAAAATGTTGCAAGGCTATACTTAATCTCAGAGGTGGTGATACCTCCCAAAGTTTAAATTACCTGGAGGGATCACTTGTCTTCAGAGCCATCCCATGATGTATGAAAAAAATTGTTCACGCATGTGAAGTTGCTAATTCATTTCTTCTAAGGTAGATTGGCTGGCATGACACCAAACTGGGGCACTCACCTTGAACAGTCGTGCATCCGGTCTTGGGAGGATTTGGTGGATGCTTTCTTGAGGCAGTACAAATATATCAAGGATGGGCACTTGATTGATTACAACTGCAGACCTTAATGAAGGAGTCTAAATTGTTCAAAGAATATGCCAAAGGTGGATAGAGACTGTTGCTCAAATGAAGTTTCATCAGAGTGACAAAGAAATGGTTCCCATATTCCTCAATACTCTGTAATCACCCTTCTGTGAGACCATGGTGAGCAGTGTTTCCATAAGCTTTACAAACTTGGTGATAATCAAATAAAGAATTAAAATTTGTGTGAAGACTGAAAAGATCGCACAAGGTTCTACTATGATAACAAATGTGAACAAGTCTGGTCTAAGCCTGGGATAAGGAGAGAAGAAAGAGCTCAATCACATTCCACTGCTCAAATACCGTTGGCCTACCCTTTGAAACTGCTTTGAGACAAAATTGGACTCGACCCAAACTCAACTTTCCACCAAACTGTTAGGTAAACATGTTGATCAAGACAACGGGCTTATGAGTTTCACTCCTAACCTTCTGACTTATGCAACGTTTCTTCCAAGTCTCCTGCATAAAAAGCTTGGTCTTTACTTGTTACATGAAGCCTGTAAAGCCTCATTTCCGCAAGACTCGTGATGCATCATACACAAAAGGTGATTATCATGAATGGGTTATTGGTCATTCCACCAAAAGTGCTGGGGGTTCAAGTGCAAAGGCAAACTTTGATTCATTCAAGATGATTAAAGTATGAAGAAAGTCAACTAGACACTAAGGCAAGGCTTGTGAATGCCTCTACAAATGCCATGAAGAAATGAAGTGGGCTTTAAGACCACATAAGAAAGCATAAGTCATTGTACAAGTAAATTTGATGTTGTGAAGTGTCTTGCTACCAGGGAAGTATGCTCATTGATATCGCACTGTCATCCATGACTTGCAGTGCAAACATTCACTACAGGGTTTCTCCAAGTAGTGCTGGAAATCGAGTCTTGAAAGGGTATTACGAAAAAAAAAAAGGAAAACAAAATTGAAAAAAAAAAACAAAAAAATGAAGGAAATCTTGAGTCACTTGTCTTTCTTGTGAATCGTCAAACTCTTGTTTTTCGAAAAAATAAAAAAAATAAAAAAAAGGAAAAATGATGAATAATCAAAAAGAAAATTGGGATGTCAAGTTTTTCTGAGGTCAAATGTTTAAAAATAACAATTTGATATTTCCTTTCGAGATGTTTGTGCACGTGTTGCTTGAAAGCCTTCACCCTTCACTTTCTCTAAAATAAAGGATTTTCCCCAACAAACACTGTCACTGCCCTCAATAACAAAAACCTTTACACTGGGGCAGATTGGCCTGGCCAAAATTTTCCTCGCTTGCGCTAGTTGGGTGATCCCGGAATCCATTGAGACAAACAGAAGAACTTTCAAAAAGAGAATAAGCCCACTAGATTGAAAACCCGAAAGGGCAGTCTAGAAAGGAAAAGAAAAGAAAAAAAAAAGAATTCATGTTGAGGTCATCTAGTCGTAGAATTAATCTTTTGAAAATAAAGCAATCAGAATTTGAAATGATGTGTGGCCATCTTTTCTTTATCTAAAAAGCAAAAAAAATATATATCCATTGCCACCCTGTTTGAGCCAAAAATAAACTCTTTTTCAAAATTATCCCCAAGCAAGGGTTGTCATCAGGTAGGAGTCAACTCATGATGCAAATGAAGAGCACTCAATGATCAAACGAAGAAATTTCATCAAGAAGAGTGAACAAAGAAAAAACAAAAAAGAACAAAAAATCACAAAGTGATGATGGAAAAAATGAAAAAATGGAGTTCAAAAAAAAAAAAAAAAAAAAACAAAGTGCTCAAAAGGTCAAATAGTTGATACAATGATAGATGACAACCCTTGTTTCAAAAAATGTATCTGATAAGCATTCATTTGGGCCTTTAACCCTTTCTTTCAATACCTTCTAGCCCTAGCCACATTACAAGCCTAACAAAGTCCACACAGATTAAATAATGTTTGCTCAAATTTTCATAAAGCTTAATTTTGCGATAAGACGAAATGACTTGCAATGTGTCCAAAAAATAAAATAAAACAAAAAGAACAAAAAATTTGAAAATGAATGAAAAAAAAGAGAGAAAAAAGTAATGTCTCAGGAAGAGGGGATCTCTTTGCCAATGAGGCAAAAACATGCAAAAGAAAATCGGACCAATTGGGGTCATCCTTTTAACCGATCCTTTTCATGCCCACTACCTCTTCCAACCCTAGGCAAAAAAAAAAAAAAAAAAAAAAAAAAAAAAAAAAAAACTGGGGCAGCTTTGTAGATCTCATCACGCATCTTCGCCCTGAAATTTATCAACCCATAATTTCAAGACTGGGGCAGCTTTGCGAATCTCACTTGAATTTTTCACCCGAATTTTTCCCAAGCACCAAACTGGGGCAACTTTCGGGATATCCCGTTTCACTTTGACATTCACATATCACATCTTCGGCAAGGAGTGTATGAGGAATGATGTGCCCACGTGGTTGTCCTAGTCTTCTCCAAACCATCCTAAACATCTATCATTTTTCTCACTTGCTAGTGAATTCAAGCATGCGTGCATTGATGTCACGAAAGAAAAGTCAAAATGTAATTATCTCAAACTTTAGACCTCGAGATGTATGACATTCCTCTTTTTCACAAAATATTGAAAATAAGAATAAGTATGATGATTGCAAGAAAGATGACTGACTCAAGCAGAAGAAAAATAAGCGAAACACAAAACAAGGCAATTTTTTTCCATATGTGTGCATTCATCCATAAAAAAAAAAAACCAAAAAAAAAAAACATTTCACAAAATTACAAATTTCAAGAATTTCCAAATCCAAAAGCCCAATTTCCATATTGGCCCCCAAAGCCTAGTTTCACCTGGCTCACAAAGCCTAGTTCCCATACTGGCCCATAAGCCCAGTTTCGCCTGGCACTCTAAACTCAAGTTTTTTCTTTTTGTAACGGCCCTCTGCGTGGCAATGGTCGGTTTTAAATTTCTGTTCTGTGAGTTTGGCCCTCTGCGAGGCAATGGCCAAATCCAGGTTTTAGTTTTCTGTTATCGGCCCTCTACATGGCAATGGTCGGTTTTAAATTTCTGTTCTGTGAGTTTGGCCCTCTGCGAGGCAATGGTCAAATCCAGGTTTTAGTTTTCTGTTATCGACCCTCTACGTGGCAATGGTCGATTTTAAATTTTTGTTCTGTGAGTTTGGCCCTCTGCGAGGCAATGGTCAAATCCAGGTTTTAGTTTTCTGTTATCGGCCCTCTGCATGGCAATGGTCGGTTTTTAAATTTCTGTTCTGTGAGTTTGGCCCTCTGCGAGGCAATGGTCAAATCCAGGTTTTAGTTTTCTGTTATCAGCCCTCTGCGTGGCAATGGTCGATTTTAAATTTTTGTTCTGTGAGTTTGGCCCTCTGCGAGGCAATGGTCAAATCCAGGTTTTAATTTTCTGTTATCGACCCTCTGCATGGCAATGGTCAGATTTAAATTTTTGTTCTGTGAGTTTGGCCCTCTGCGAGGCAATGGTCAAATCCAGGTTTTAATTTTCTGTTATCAACCCTCTGCATGGCAATGGTCGGATTTAAATTTCTGTTCTGTGAGTTTGGCCCTCTGCGAGGCAATGGTCAAATCCAGGTTTTAGTTTTCTGTTATCGACCCTCTGCATGGCAATGGTCGGATTTAAATTTCTGTTCTGTGAGTTTGGCCCTCTGCGAGGCAATGGTCAAATCCAGGTTTTAGTTTTCTGTTATCGGCCCTCTGCATGGCAATGGTCGGATGTAAATTTATGTTCTGTGAGTTTCGCCCTCTGCGAGGCAATGGTCAAATCCAGGTTTTCGTTTCGTGTTGTTGGCCCTTTGCTACGCAATGGTCGATTTCTTTTGTTGCAATCTCATCTTTTTCATGAACTTGGTTATCATATATATTTGAATTAGTTTTTATTTTTCCTCTCTCTTTTGAAATCCAGACGAAATTAGTGTTTCTTTCTTTACTTAGCCTTTACTCAGATAATACGAAAATATCAAATTTTCATATTATCTAGTAAAATCTAAGTAAAGAGGGGCAGCTGTCAACACCCAATTTCGTCCGACTAAATAATATAGGTCTTTCTTTTTTTTATTGCATCTTATTTTATTTTATGTTTTTTATGAATTTTATTATTTTATTTTGTTTTTTTATTTCATTTGATTTTTCATATAAGTATTTTAAAGAGAAAGCAAAAAGAAAAAAAAAAGAAGAGAAAAGGAAAAAACGGTTACTCCCTCACGCACACGGACACATGCACTGCCCTTTTGGCTCTCCACCACCCCTCTGCTCCACACACACACGTAACCACCCCAACAACTTTTCCTTTTTCACTCCCAACTCCATTACCTCGAAGGGGGAGGCCATTCACTCCAGGGAGGGCTCTCCGCATCACACAACACTCAATCCTCCTCCATTCTCTATCAATGATGGCAACTCATATACACCTATTACCATAGCCATAGGGACACCGGGGATCAGAATCTACCATTTTTATCCATTTCCTCTTCATTTTCATCTAAAACACCATCTCCAACATCATCAACACTTCCACGGCCAAACACCCATCCTCCATACTCACGCTCACAGCCCATATCCATCTTCATTTTTCATCACTCACGGCTACAAGAAATTCCTCAACCATGGCCTAATTTCAAATCTCTCTCTACCCTTCTCCATACTCTGTCGACACCGAAAGAACCCCTTATCACCTCCAATCCCATTATCATCATCAATCCTGACTTCTAATACCAAAATCCCCCAAATACCTTTTTCCTGCAAAGAAAAGAGAATCAATCCAAGCATTCAGTCAATACACATAACAAATCCAGCCTCCCCACACTCATATGCGCACACCACGGGCTTACTGTTTCCCAGTAGACAAAATATCAAACGAAAAAAGATGATGAAGAGGGAAAGAGCTCCAGTGACGGCCGGTGATGGTCTTGACGGTGGGCAGCTGGGCTAGTGATGGTCTCGGCGGTGGACGGCTGCGCTCGCAACACCTTGGGCTACAACTTGCAGTGTTTGATTTCAGTGGAAGGGAAGAAGATAATCATCTCCTCGCGCGTAAAGGGGAGAAGCAGGGAGGAAGACCCAATACGGCGGCTAGCAATCCCTCCGGCAGGGAGCATCGGCGCTGGCAGTGGTGGCATCCTAGGTTGTTTGGTGGTGGAGCTGAGGCGGTTGCCGGTGTGGGTCGCGTGCACCGGTAGCGAATCTGGGCCGTGCGAGAATAAGATTGGTGGAAGGTGGTGGCGTGGGGGCCGGTTTGGCGGCACGCAGGGAAGACGCCCCTTCATCGGATTTCTGGGCCGGGAGAGGAGTCAAGAGGTGGCGCGGTGGCTGGTTCGGAGAAGCTTGGCGCGACAACCAGTGGGTCTGTGGCGGCGATCAGCGCACAGGTGGCGCCCCGGTTTGCGGCTGGCGACGGCCGGTCTGGTGGAGGCCGCAGTGTGCTTGCGGAGGTGACGCCCGTGAGCCTCTTTGGTCCTATGCGGAAGAGGAAAGCCCTAAGTGTGCAAGGTCTCTGAATGAAAAATGAGATGAAGTTGGGGAACCCCTAATGGGTTTCTGATTGGGGTCAAGAGGCCTTGGGCCTGGTGTGGTTTGCTTCCCTTTTCCTCCTGCCACATGCACAATTCTATTCACACCCCCTTCCATTTGGGCTGAAACCCATTCTGTTTCTGCAAACAAAAATAAAAGAAGAATTGGGCCTGTGCACACTATTTCGGGATGCACCACCATTTTCATCTTTACACCTTGGCAGATTCAAAGTTGGAGAAAAAGAACTTTGACCCAAACCAAAAGAGCCTCAATTTCACTCCACACCTCTGGTTTTTATTTCTGTACCCCTATTCATGTTGGGCTTTTCTCTTGCTTTATTTTTATGCTTTTGTTTTCTTTTTATTAGTTAGTTTTTTATTGCATGTAACCCCTTTATGATAGTCCACGCGCTTTTGTTTTTATTTATATCGGTTAGACTTGTTTGTTTTATTCTCCATAAAAATTACAAAAAATATTTTGAAAAGGTTTAAGCACACGTGCGACCGCTCGCGTAGGCCTTGTGCTGAAAATCTTTTCCCTTTCTTTTACAAAAGTTAAAAATCAAATAAAAATATTTTGAAAAGGTTTAAGCACACGTGCGACCGCTCGCGTAGGCCTTGTGCTGAAAATCTTTTCCCTTTCTTTTACAAAAGTTAAAAATCAAATAAAAATATTTTGAAAAAGGTTTAAGCACACGTGCGACCGTTCGCGTAGGCCTTGTGCTGAAAATATTTTCCCTTTCTTTTACAAAAGTTAAAAATCAAATAAAAATATTTTGAAAAGGTTTAAGCACACGTGCGACCGCTCGCGTAGGCCTTGTGCTGAAAATCTTTTCCCTTTCTTTTACAAAAGTTAAAAATCAAATAAAAATATTTTGAAAAGGTTTAAGCACACGTGCGACCGCTCGCGTAGGCCTTGTGCTGAAAATCTTTTCCCTTTCTTTTACAAAAGTTAAAAATCAAATAAAAATATTTTGAAAAGGTTTTAAGCACACGTGCGACCGCTCGCGTAGGCCTTGTGCTAAAAAACCTTTTCCTTTTCTTTTACAAAAGTTAAAAATCAAATAAAAATATTTTGAAAAGGTTTTAAGCACACGTGCGACCGCTCGCGTAGGCCTTGTGCTAAAAAACTTTTTCCTTTTCTTTTACAAAAGTTAAAAACCAAATAAAAATATTTGAAAAGGTTTAAGCACACGTGCGACCGCTCGCGTAGGCCTTGTGCTAGAAAACCTTTTCCTTCTTTATTAAAAATACTAAAATATTCCCAGCTACAAGTAATCTTTCAGAAAGAACTACGTAACCCTGATTTCTCATTTTGAATGAGAATACGTAGGAGCAAGGTCAATCCTTGTCGGGCCCAAAAAACTAAAAAATATATTTTGTTTATTTAGAATTTTATTTTAGGGACTAGTTAAACATTTTGAAAACCACATCATATTCGTGCATTTAGTTAAAGGTACTGCCTTCGGGCAGGCGTTGTAGGGTGCTAATACCTTCCCTACACGTAACCGACTCCCGAACCCAAAATCTGGTTTTCGTGGACCGTGTCTTATTATTTTATGGTTTTTCCGTAGTTTTCCAGAATAAACTATGGTGGCGACTCCAAATCTCTTTTCCAAACCCGTTTCTTTTTGGATCGTCGTCCCGTCGCGATTCCGGTTGCGACAGATGGCGACTCCACATCTCTTTTCCAAACCCGTTTCTTTTTGGATCGTCGTCCCGTCGCGATTCCGGTTGCGACACAAGTCATGATGCATATTGTCTCCTAAGTGAAGAAGGAGAACCTTCAATTTTTCAAGAGGCCGTGACTAGTTTAGATGCTTCTCTGTGGATGGCTGCAATGCAAGAAGAAATTGAAGCTCTTCATAGAAACAAGACATGGAATCTTGTGGAACTTCCAAAAGGTCGAAAAGCCATTGGTTGCAAATGGGTTTATAAGATCAAGAAAGATGGCAATGATCAAGTGGAAAGATATCATGCTAGATTGGTAGTTAAAGGATATGCTCAGAAAGAAGGCATTGATTTTAACGAGATTTTCTCTCCAGTCGTTAGACTAACAACAATCAGAATTGTCCTTGCAATGTGTGCTGCATTTGATTTACATCTAGAGCAATTGGATGTAAAGACTGTTTTTCTTCATGGAGAACTTGAAGAAGAAATATATATGCTCCAACCAGAAGGTTTTGAAGAAAAAGGCAAAGAAAACTTGGTTTGCAGGTTGAACAAATCTCTATACGGTCTAAAGCAGGCGCCAAGGTGTTGGTATAAGAGATTTGATTCCTTCATCATTAGCCTCGGATACAACAGACTAAGTTCAGACCATTGTACTTATTACAATAGGTTTATAGAAAATGATTTTATTATTTTATTGTTGTATGTGGATGACATGTTGGTGGTAGGCCCCAACAAAGCTCTAATCCAAGAACTGAAGGCACAATTGGCTAGGGAGTTTGATATGAAGGACTTGGGACCGGCAAACTAGATTTTAGGGATGCAAATTCACCGAGACAGAAAAGATAGGAAGATTTGGCTTTCACGGAAGAACTATTTATTAAAGATCTTGCGACGCTTCAACATGCAAGATTGCAAGCCAATTTCTACCCTACTTCCTATCAACTGTAAGTTATCCTCAAGTATGATACCTAGCAGTGAAGCAGAGAGGATGGAAATGTCTCGTGTACCGTATGCATCAGCAGTAGGAAGCCTCATGTATGCCATGATTTGTACAAGACCGGACATTGCTCAAGCAGTGGGAGTGGTTAGTAGATTCATGGGAAATTTTGGTGGAGAGCACTGGAATACTGTTAAGAGGATCCTTAGATACATCAAAGGAACATCAAACGTTGCATTATGTTATAAAGGATCAGAATCAATTGTCAGAGGTTATGTTGATTCAGATTTTGCAGGTGATCTAGATAAAAGGAAATCTACTACTGGATATGTGTTTACAATTGCTGGAGGGACTATAAGTTGGTTATCCAAGTTACAAGATGTTGTAGCTCTGTCTACTACAGAAGCTGAATACATGGCAGCCACTCAAGCATGTAAGGAAGCTATTTGGATTAAAAGGATAATGGAGGAACTTGGGCACAAACAACAACAAATTGTTGTGTATTGTGATAGTCAAAGTGCTTTGCACATTGCAAAGAATCCAGCCTTTCATTCTAGGACAAAGCACATAGGAATAAGATATCACTTTGTGAGGGAAGTAGTGGAAGAAGGAAGTGTTGATATGCAAAAGATTCACACAGATGAAAACCTAGCAGATGTCATGACAAAGCCGGTCAATACTAACAAGTTTAGGAAGACTCGATCCTGTTACGATCTATTGGAAACATAAGCAACATGGATGGCAAATGTGGTGTGAAGATTTGATTAGTTTAATCAAAATCTTCAAGTGGGAGATTGTGAAGGAGAGAAGTCCCACATCTAGTAAAACGTTGTAAGGGACTTCCTCCTTTGGTTATAAAAGAGAGGTTAAGGTTCCCCTTTCCTCATCCCATTCTCTTCTCTTCCTTCTTTAGTTCTCTTGCTTTTAAGCAATTGAGGAATTCTTAAGAGTGTTGTAATTTCTCCTCATAGTATAAAATTTCTAGTTATTTGCCTAGTCTAAATTTTCTCATCTTTATTCTTTGTTGTGTGTGCTTGTGTCGTATGACTGATACCTAACAGTGGCATCGTTGGCGGCTAGGCCAACGCCGGATTACACCAGAGAAGTCGTTGCGGGTTGTTTCGTGTGCGGCGCATACCTGACCTAAATAAGTGGCAGAGGAAAATAATAAGTGATAACCGACGATAGCGGTTCTGAAGAAAGATCGACAAAAAAATGTGAAAGGTGTTGAGAAATTTGAATAAGAAGGGTTAGGGATAAGGGAAGCTAAGAAGGAAAGAAAGAAAAATGAAGACTATGCAGGGATACGTAAATACTCGAAGTTGTGAAAAAAAGAAAAGGAAAGCTGCAAAATATTAACACTTACAAGCAGTTTATAAAAAACCGCCGAAAATTAATTTAAAATAAGAAATACAAAAAGCTTAGTTGCGGTTCTGCGTATCAAACCGTCGGAAATTTTATTTTAAAAAAAGAAATTAAAACTTAATTGGGGTTTTTATTAAAACTGCATGAAGTTAATAGAGGTTTTTGAAATCGTCAGGAAAAAAAACTCGTGATATATTATATTATTTTACTAGTGATAGGTCAACCAGACTCGAACCTGTTTAACCATGGGTTAAGTAAACTAGGTTCATTTCAACCCTCTTTAAAAAAACTAAAAATTTTCACCCCAACTTAATTCAAATCTATGGTGAATTAGATTGGTTCACAGGTTAGAATTTATTTTAACATATCTAATTCTCATAAATAGAGTTGAATAAAAAGATAATACTTTTTATTTCGTGATTGTATTCCTTAAGCTCTACTAAAGTGAATAGTTAAGTTGTTATGTATTGAATTTGATTTTGCTTATTTAAGATATTCAACTAATGTTAGTGTGCTAATAAACTCAAGAGTAGGTAGGTACACAAGTTCCATAGGTTAGAAAGCTAATTAATGTACTGAGTTGGTGACCCTTTTGTTCTATTGTTTTAGGATGAAGAAGTTTTTATGACCAATTATTAGTATTTAGATTGTCCTCTCATGATTAATTTGTAGATGACTGACCTTTTACAATTGAGTTATTAATATGTAAACTTTGAACTTGATCACGATCTCATATGTATCCACCATATCCTTAGCCTTTTCTCACATTATCATTTTGAGCAAAGCAAGTCAAAGCTTTAGAATGTGTGAGATTCTAAATCATGTCTGAGATCCAAGTTCACTCTTCAATGGTAATGTGTTGAGAATATTGGCATCTCTTTATCATATTAACAAATTTATGGTAACTTTGCTAGTGTTGAGAGGTGTATATCTCATACCTTCACATATGTTCATGCTTCAAGGGTTGGCTTCAGTCAAATTCCAACGTTATTATTCCTTATTTGCTTAAAAAGTGTGATAATAACTTATTTTAGCATATTAATTAGACCTTTTCATTCTTCTCTATGTCATGAATTTTTTTTTTATTTCATGTCAAATTTATGGTTTAACATTTTTAGAGATAAAAGTTACTATCATTTGTATAATTTTTTGTAGAAAAGTGAAAACTTTGAAGGCAAAGAAAGGAAGTCATTTCAGGATCTCCTCACCCAACAACCAAAACTTTCAACTAATGAGAAGAGCATTATAATTGTTGGACAAAAAATACTTAATGAATAAATGAAGTTAACATTATTTAAAAAATGACCTCTCATCCACTGATAGTTATGATTGTTAAGTGACAAATCACGTTTTAGGAGTTGTTGAAAAGGTAATATTTAACCCAGAGATCTTGAGAAAAGTTGCTATGAGAAAGGAGTTAAAAAATGATTTATCACTTCAACCTTGTCATTCTCTTTACCATTTTTTATATTTCGAAGGTAGAAAAGTAACTAATAGAATTGGATGTAATAAATCTTATATGTAATTTTTTTTTCAATAGAAATGTGTTATGTGACTCTTTATATTTTCTTTTTAGTACTTCATATTGTATCACTAGTGGAAAAAGAGCTTTCCATGATGACTTATTATGATAGGTGAAATCCACCTATCATAATACATTGATCGGTAGAATTTCGTAATAAAACTAAAAGATATTATGACGTACTTTAGGAAATCTGTCATAATAGGTGTAGTGATGACATTTTTGTAATAAAAGTTATATGTATTATGACAAGTAAAAGCCACCTATCATAGTAAATAGGATGCGGTGGCAAAATTAATATTATGATGAAAACATATTATGACAGGTTTTAGAAGACCTATCATAGTAAGACTCTACTATGATTGTTGGTTACTTACATGTCATAATAGTCGTAAATCCCTAATTTCAGTTTCCCTTCATTTCATTCGTAGCTTTCACTTCATTTTCGAACACTCTCTCATCTTTGCATGCACACTCCTACTAGCCAACACCTTAACATCGTCAACGCTCGCCATCGCCTCCATGCCGTTGACACCATCGTCTCCCGACATCCGCAGCACTATTGCGTCTCTAAGGTAAGGTTTACTGAACTCCACGACATTTTCTATTTCTCCCATGGTCTCTGCTGAACTCCACCAACTAATTAAAAATCAACCAAAAATTAGTAAACTAGTCATAATGAACCTGTTAGCTCTCGGTTGGACTAGAAAATTATTTTCCAAAGTAAATTATATCATGTAAGTTTATTTTAAACAATTCACATCTCCAACTTGTTTGGTCAATACAAACATGACGTTGTCATTCTAATTTATCATATGTACTGAATTTCAAATTGAAATTTAAACTTAATAAATTTGTTACCATCACGCTCATAGTTTAACTTCTACTCCTTTCATTTCTATGATTTTATCAAAATTATAAAAATGATGTTGTCATTTTGATTTATCATTTGTCGTGGCTCATAGTTTAACTTCTACTCCTCATCTCTATGATTTTATCAAAATTGGTATTAAGAAACTAAATGCTTTGCAACTATTATGAGTTTATGCTAATGTCTTCTGGAGTTTCTTTTTTTTTTTTAGTTTTGAAATTATTGAAATTATTGTAGACTTTAGTTTTTTTACCAATTTAATAATAATCAGAAGGGAAAAGATATAGCACAACCCTCCAATCAAAAATCAACATCAACATCATCAATTATTTTGTTATTAAAGTGGTAAACAAATGAACGAATAGAGCAAGAACAACAAATTGCGATGTCACGGGTTGTTGTGTGTGATGTGAGAGAGGATGGAGATGAGAGAAAAATAAATTGGATAATGAGGAATCTGAATTAGGGTTAGGTGAGTGTTTCTGATTTTTTCAGTTGAGACTACTTTAGAAATGACAGAGAGAATGTTAGGATAAAGGTTGAGAGATAAGAGATTCAGGTAAGTAAGGGTTTAAGTTTTTTAGTTTTAAAAATAAAAATTATTCAAATATTCTTAACCTTAAAACTTAAAATCTATATAAGAATTTTTGTATAATGTAAGTACGAATTTTGAAAACCCATATATATATATATATATATATGACATTATATCTTATCCTATCCGAATCCAAAATTACAGTGTTAAATGCATCATATCAACTTATTATAACTATCTAAGTTAGTGGATTAAATGGAAGTCAAAACCAATACCCACCACAGTGTAACAAATTGTGATAAAATATCAGTGATCTGCAACATCTCTGCACACAAAATAAGCTCCTTTGTATGCGTCACCACCGTTAGGCGGGAGAAACAGAACCCTGTTCATAACTTTTTCACTGGGCATGAATTGTTTCAGAAGGTGGAGGAAAAAAATTTGTCCTATAGAGAAAAAAGTGAATAATTTGTAATAGCATTATTATACCTTGCATCCGTAGATTCCTTTTCAACTTCGTTGGATTATTCTCTCTCTTCCGACACAATCACTTTAGTAGGATACTATTCTATCCAAATTCAAAAGCTTGTTCCTCGTACATCGTATATAGCAGCTTGACAACCATGAAAGCCATTGCATTCACTACAAGTCCCTTCTTTTCTCCACCCTTTTGTTCATCTACCACTACCTCTTCTTCTTGTTCCTCATCGTCTTCTCCCCATCGTGCTAGATTTCAACGTTTTAAGTCCTCAGGATTAAAACCCTTCACTCTTTCTTGCAGAGAAGCACGGTTGTGCTCTTTGCAGGGGTTGAAAGCTATGAGGGGTGGAAAAAGTTTTGTGCTTGAGGCTGGAAATATCACCACGGCAGAGGTTGATTCTCATGGAGAAGGGGAGAACGAGGGTGCTTTGCTATGCTCCGATAATGAGAACAATTCAAGGCCTCGGAGAATTGCTCTCTTCGTTGAACCTTCTCCCTTTGCGTGAGTCCCCTTTGTTGCTGCTTTTGATTTTCTCTTGGTTGTGCGTAGTGTCCAATGCTTCATTGCATGCGTGGTGTTTGATATACCTCGTTGCCTTTTGCATTGGTTGTTTTTCTTCTTCATTTGTTCTTTTGTTAGTTTGTAGCATACAACGCCATGAAGGCAAATTAAAAAGCGTATTAACAGCGCAAATGTCATGCTGTGCTCAACGAATCAACGTGGTGGTATGGCTTGACTTTGTGGCGTTTGATGAATTGACCAAGTTAGTGTGTAGTTTTATGTCAAGTGACATGGCCATGGTTTTAAGTTGCAGCTTCCAGCTGCAATTTTTACCGTAATGTTGAGGTGTTTTTGAGGTCTCTGCAAATGTATCAGTTGTTGCATTTGTCCACAATTGTTTGCAATATAGTGAATTACAATGTTACTGGGTCTGTATCTCAATTAAAAAACACTAGTCATAGGCTTTGATGATGCCAAAGTTCCATATTTGGTTAATCAGAATTTATGTATAGGGTAATGTGTTGACAACACTATTGAAGATCATATGTCCACTAAAAATAATACTAATTTACAATATATAAGTAGAGGTAATCTCCACTTGAGAATGAGTTAGGTTTAAATTTACTTCTTTATAAATAATACTATAATAGAGAAACAGTTTTTGAGTATTTTTGTCTTTTAACACCGTTGCTACTGTACTCAGTCTTTGTGTTGCATATTCTGTTATGAAGTTGGATTTAAATGGTGGTCCGTTGGAATTAAGATTGTCAAATTGATTAGCATAGTTTAACAATCAGAAACGTTTGATGTTAGCAATTTTATCGTGCTGCATCTTAGATTTCCGAATACTTGGAGTGAAATAGTTTTAGTATATCCAAACATATATGTACCTATACATTAACGGTAGGAAAGTTGATGAACAATTGCTCCACCGAGGTTCTAGCTTCTCTCTTCATTGCACTCCAAATACGTTTGAGCTATACTCTGCATTATTCATTCTTCGGAAGATGTGTGGTATTAGCAGCATATGAATTCAGGAAAAATGTGTTTTCAAAATTATGTCTATTTTGCAGATATGTCTCAGGATACAAAAACCGGTTTCAAAACTTCATCAAATGCCTTCGCGAAATGGGAGATGAGGTAACTTTTTGTACTTATGTTTCTATGTACGCACATATTTATTTCCTTTATATGTACATTATCGAAAAAACTCAATTTAGATTAGATAGCTTCTGCGCATTATAGTCATAGTGTTGAAACATTTGTCCTGTATTTTTTTTTCTTTTACATTACATGCTAACTTTTATGTTTATTTGTCTGTTATAGGTGATGGTTGTGACAACACATGAGGGAGTGCCCCAGGAATTTTATGGAGCCAAATTAATTGGATCTTGGAGGTTGCTAACACTGATCTCTTTAAGTTTCTTGGCTCATTTTTCACTTTCTCAATCCTTTGTTCTACTTGTAATACTCATTTTTGCTTTAAATCACAATTCTTTTATCCTTCTGTCGTGAGGTTAGTTATTGTTTCTTACTTTTATTCGGTGCATAAATTTGTCAACTGTCATTCCCTTGCCTCATATTCTGCTGTTATATATTTGTGCACTCAGTCTTAAATTTCTCTACTATCATCGCTTTAGGATTTTTGATATTTTGATATCCGATTTAGTATGTGGAGACATTTTGACATTTTCTATTATCATCCCTTCCTAGTATTATTGATTCAATTTGAGATGCTCTCTAAGGATATGATTACTATCGTGGATACGTATGAGGAAATATCTGTGCATGAATTACATAGTGGAGACTCTATTATAGAGTTAATGTAATAATCGCAAGAATCATAAATATCCTAATGTAATTACAAGGTTTTCTATGTGAGAAAGAAGAGAAAAACAAGCATATGAAATTTGTGTTTATAACCATTGTAATTTCTAAGATTGCAAGATTTTATTTGCTTTTTACACAATCAACACTTTTTCCTGCAACTAGCACGACCATGCTTTTTATACTAATAATTTGCATTTATACCAAACCACATTGAGAAATGCAGCTTTCCCTGCCCATTGTATCAGAAGGTACCCCTCTCCTTGGCACTTAGTCCAAGAATAATTTCAGAGGTAGCCCGGTTTAAGCCTGACATAATTCATGCATCTTCGCCAGGCATAATGGTTGGTCTGCAATTCCTCTATCTTCTCATTTGTTATATTTTTTCGGGTTAGTATATGACTTATTTGTCACATAACATATCTAATGCTGGCTTACTTTCAGGTTTTTGGAGCTCTTATCATTGCAAAACTATTGTGTGTTCCTATTGTCATGTCCTACCACACCCATGTACCTGTGTGAGTTCTATTCAAGTTACATATTTTCTGAATGTATTTACCATTTTAATTTGCCTGTTATTAACTCTTTGGCAGGTATACTATTCATACAAGTAGTATTTGAAAGTTCAAATATCATTTCCTAAGAGATTTGTGTGTTCAATGTGAAATTTTACTAGTTTTTGACTAAAGACTTAAAAACAGAGATTCATTAGAATTAGAGGGTGAGGTAATTATAGATTAAAACAATCAAAACAACCAAACTTTGGATTATATAACCTGACTAGGATAAAGATTCATCAAGTTGGATTTCATGAATTCATCTCAGTACACTTTCTCTATCCAGTACATCTCTAAGATGACTCCAACATTCATACAAAAAGCTCACTAACCCTAATTCCTTAGAGGCGAGTTCTAAACTTTAATGCAAAAATACCAATTTCTTAGTTCTTACACAAAGTTTGCATGTGGATCAAGTGTTATAGAATGCTTCACAGAGATAATATATTATGTCTATTATTATACCCTAAGTTGATGAGTCTAGAGGAACAAGTTCTAAATTGTTTTCCAATGTTTAAAAACAACCCAAAGCATGGATGATTAAGCCATGTACTTAAGCATCAAGAAATAACACTGTGAAAAGATTTATATTACAAATGAAAAACTATACATAAAAGAGATTCATCACATACAACCTTAATGAAAGGGGGAGTTGGCTACTCTAAGCCATTATGAGTAAAAAAAATTTGCAAAGAGAATGACGAGCTTTGGAAGTCCCTGCTAGGCATTTTCTCTCGTGCAGCAGCTCCCTAAGGTGTTTTTTGTGTTCTCCCTCCAAAAGTATATTGCAACACTTTAAGTTTTCACTTTTTAGTTCACTTCCAAAAGGTAGACTTTTGCCGGGCAAGAGTCTACTTTAAAATCAATGCAGAAAGTTGGATTAGCCCAGCGAACATGTCTACACTCTTGTCGGGCAAGGCTTTTGGTAGTTGGGAGAGGGGCCAGAGTTGACTACAATCTTCCATGGCTTCAATTTTCCATTTCTCTAAAAAACATGATAAGTAGCAATCACTTCTATAACAAAAAAATGTTTAAATATGACTTTTAATACCAAAATGCAAAGAGTTCATAGCGTGAATACACATAAAGAGGTTCAGTGCATGATAAAACAAGTTATTATCACACTTATCACATGTCAATTCCGCTTATATTTATTCTGATATGACATGATCCTATGATGCCAGAACTGCTTAAATCATGTATTACTTATGGCTGATCTTGTTTAGTTTTCAGGTACATTCCAAGATATACCTTTAGCTGGTTGGTGAAACCCATGTGGTTGATCATAAGTATGTATACTTTCTTTCTTGTTCTTCCTAATTCGGACTCAAATATTGGTAAATATAACATTAACCTTTTTTGTTGACGCAGAATTTCTTCACAGAGCAGCTGATCTGACTCTGGTTCCATCTGCTGCCATAGCAGGGGATCTCCTAGCAGCTAGAGTCACAGCAGGTGAACATAAAATCCTCTCATCTAGTCTTTTAACATATTCGTAGTTGGTAATAGCATCTGAAAATATTCATTTCCTGGCATGCTTACTGTTATGCTTTTGACGGAGTCGTTCCCTTCTTGAAATCCAGCTAACAAGATTCGACTTTGGAACAAGGGTGTTGATTCTGAAAAATTCCATCCCCGATACCGTTCATATGAAATGCGATTAAGACTAAGGTTTGGACTATCCTTTTTTCCTTTTTTTACTTGTGTTCAGGTTTTGGTAATGATGACATTTCATCTTATCCTTAAACATTGTCATACAGCAATGGTGAACCTGAGAAACCCTTGATAGTTCATGTTGGACGGCTTGGAGTAGAGAAGAGTTTAGATTTTCTCAAAAGGTAGGGAACATCATTATGAAGTTTTCATAACTTAGAGAAGTATTTGCATTCAAGATTCCAGTCAATCTTAAAAATTCAGCATATAAACTGGAATAGCAGCAAAAACTGCTCATTGTCGGTTATTGACTTACCAGAGCTAAAAGGGCACTCATTGCTTTTGGCAGGCTCATGGATAGGCTTCCTGAAGCCCGAATCGCTTTCATTGGTGATGGACCATACAGGTGACTAGTTCTGACAGTAACACCCCTTCTTTAAGAAAAACCCGTCTGGTGCTTTCTGGTGCCTTTAGTCCACGTGTCATGCTTCTATTATATATATTATACTCCCCTAACTCCATAGATAAAGAGTCGAAAATAAGAGTGATTTATTATTCCCAATCATGAAAAATACATTCTCATATCCTCTATTTGTAATAATCTAATTCTTCTAAAAAGAGAAATATGAAAACTAGAAAAACAAAATAAAATAAAAGATTATATATCTATTTTCTCCAATTAAAAAGATTCTAAAGATATTTTCTCTAACTACAACATAAAGCAATGTTAAACATAAATAAAGACTTTGGCAAGTTCTAGTAATATGAGTTAACTACCAGGGAGGAGCTAGAGAAAATGTTTAAAGGTATGCCTGCAGTGTTCACTGGAATGCTAAGAGGGGAAGAACTGTCCCAAGCATATGCTAGTGGAGATGTGTTTGTCATGCCTTCAGAGTCAGAGACACTTGGTTTTGTGGTTTTGGAGGCCATGTCTTCAGGGATACCTGTGGTGGCGGCACGTGCGGGAGGTATTCCTGATATAATCCCTGCAGATCAAGACGGAAAAACTAGCTATTTGTATAATCCTGGAGATCTTGAAGATTGCTTGAGTAAACTAAAGCCACTTTTGCACAACAAAGTGTTGAGGGAAACCATGGCAAAAGCTGCGCGTGAAGAGATGGAAAAGTATGATTGGAAGGAAGCCACACGAATAATTCGCAACGAACAATACAATGCTGCCATTTGGTTCTGGCGCAAGAAAAGAGCTCAACTGTTGAGACCCTTCCAATGGCTGGCAAAACGTTTTTTCCCTTCACCACAAGTCAATTAAGGTAATGCAACTTCACCTTCCAAGTTTAGGTTGGTTTCTTGCTTGCTTGCATTGTATTGTATTTGATAAATGTTAGTTGATAGTTTAATGCATTCATTTCTTTTTTAATCTAAGGGAACATACATTACAGTGGCTTGCAACCTATTTTGTGTCATTATGAAGGGGATCAAGGCCACAAATTTGATCCTTCATGCCCTATTCTATCAAATTAAATATTTGATTACCAAATTCATTTAGACTATACCATCATCATAAGCGGCACAGGGATTTTACTTTGATATTTTTCTGGACTGTTTCACAAGGTACATGGTGCAACCAAGAACATATAACTTAATGGATGCCTAGGGAAAGAACTTAGATGCATGATCATTGGTGCTTCGAGTGCTATTATTGTAATCAAAGTTAGATTAATCTTGGTAATCCTTAAATGCAAAACTTACCCAAGAAACCAACACAAAATACTTGACAGGACAAATCTCTGTCCAATAAAGGTGCATGACATAATTTTTGTCCAACAAAATCTGTCCAATAAATATATTTGTATAATAAGACTAATAATAATAATAAAAAGTGGTATTTCCTTTGCCTAGGCAAATAATAAGGTTCCTGTACCCAAATTGTCTAGACATATGATTAAGAATGGAGAAAAAAATATACCAGTTTGGTCTGTTGGAAAGAAAATACATTGGACTTTTGGACTTCAAATGTTCTTAAGGCAGCTTCTTCCACCCAATAAATCTGTGAAATGACTCATTTACCTTATATTCTTCCTTCATCTTCTTCCTCCATCTCCATCAGCACATCTTCTTCCTCCACCTCCATCGATGCCTCTTTCCTCTACTAGTGCACCCATCTCCCCCACTTGACCTTCTTCTTCCAGTGTCATCGCTCTTCCGCTAGGGATGGCAACCAGGTAGGTATTAGGAAGAAGACAATAAAAGAAAAGAGAGAAATAAACAACATAAGAATTTAATATAGTTCAACATACAAATGTCTGAGTATTGTATGCTTACGTTCAAACTACCCGAAGTATATTTGTTAGGAATCTAAATGAGACTATGTAGTACTCCGATTTCTAAGATGTCACGAGTTATTAAAAATCGCTAAAATTCAAAATTTATCATAGCGCAGAAACATACTTAAAGAAAACATTATCCAATTACATTATTTCGAGTAATAAAACAACGAAGGAAATACTCCAATTATAATGTCTTAACTTGTAAAACAAAATAGCTTTAAATGAATCCCAAGGTTATTTCTCATCTTCTCTCAAGTCAATCACGCCTCTGGAACATATGTAACATTATTTGCTCACGTATAACAAATTATATGATCATCACTGATAATTTCATTCACAAACACACAAACATAAACATGTTTGGGGTAAGCTATCGATAAAACAATCATAACAATAAGATACATACATACTGATTATATCAACTATAATCAAACACACAACAAGATATATATCTTCTGATTATATCAACCATAATCAAACACACAACAAGATACATACTTTCTGATTATATCAACCATAATTAAACACCCCATACATAGTAGTAATAACAATAGGATTCCTAATCCTCTAGCATAAACAATTCAATCATACTGAATTACTCGATCTCTGATCCTTGATCTTTAACCCTTGATGTCATCGCTAACATCTCACACATAGACCCTTGGTCTATCCACTCATTAGCACCCATGCTAAGTACTTACTATAACCATTATAGTAACACCACTATCAAAATAACATAACATGGAACATCTCAAGTACCATCATCATCATAGATACACCACCATCATGACTATCCCAGTCATGAACAACACCATGTGCATCACCGTACCATAATACCATAGTGGAAAGAGTTCATCTCACTCTTGTATCTTACCTCACCAACTATAGCCACTCTTACAACCCACATGTAGCCTCCCCTACAGGACATTTGTAGCCTCCCCTACAGATCATCTCCTTCCAATGCACACAAGGCAAAATGAAGCACCTATCCGCAGATAGAACTAGGATTTACGAGGTACAACAAGTAGACTTATCCTCCACTCCCATGCTCATCAATCACATACTCAAGTACATCCCAACACTCACTTATGCTCCACTCTCAACCACAAGTCAAAGTGACCCTAAACATAACCACTAACCTCAATCTCTGATTATCATCATGTTCACAGCTCCTCAAGCTTGGTTCACGTCCATTCTTCATCAAATTTGCCATTTTTCACCAAAATGCACTATGATAATCTATTATCATTTAAGATAATTGATTATCTCAGTGAAGTTTACCCAGAAACATCACATAGGAAGGGATAATCGATTATCATCCTAGATAATCGATTATTCCCAAAACCACACTCAAAACCAACGCGCAGATAATCGATTGTAACTAATGATAATCAATTATTGCCGAATCGAAACACATCCTGGACATGATTCAGGCATTCAAACATACATACATCAACCCTAGATCACGTGGAAACATAGTTAACACATCATACATGCATTTAAGAATCACATACTCATGTAAACATACCTTAAACACATATAATACATCACTTGAATCATCCATATCCAATCATTGACATGTTATTCTCCCAATAATAGGACGCAAAAGAGTCTCCGATAAAAACACCAAAATAGGGTTTTCAATCAGCCAAACTAATTAAGCATAATGCTTACAAATGAGAACCAAGAAGATGAAAATTCTCTAAATACCAAACCACCCCTTAATTAATTTCTACACCAATTAAATAAAGGTAAAAGACCCTTTTTCCCTAAACAAAAATATAAAAATAAAGAAATAGCATAACAATTATGTTATAAAAAAAATATACATTCAAGAACACTAATTTCCAAACAAAAACCCAAAGTCTTAAAACTACTTTATTTTTAAAACCTTTATTTTCCTGGATCTTACCGTCTAAGTCCTACATTGGATAGAAATGAGAAAGTGAAGCATCATATAAGGATTGAAACCTGTTAAACTCATTACATTAAAGTTTTGAATTGAAGGTGGTTAGACTCAAGTCTCATTGTCTAGTACAATTTTCTTAATATTTCAATAATGTTTCAATATCAATTAATTAATTTTTATAAAATAATATTAAAAATTTAGAAAGGAAACATAATATTACCAAAATATTAAATATCTAAATGATGTATTTTCATTAGGAAAAAATTATAATGGTATGCATTTCAAATGAGAGTATCAAATAAAATTTCATGAGACTAAAACATGTATTAAATTTGCAAAGTTAATAAAACAAAGTCGATAAAATTTGAAATTTTTTTTTGAAAAAAATAGATAATCAATTAAAAAAATATTTTAAGTGTCTCTTTACTTATATTTTTTTAATTCTAACGAAATCTCTTTTTTATACACTAATAAAAATCATAATACACCACTTGAATGAAATCCGACAAAGAACAAAGATTAAACAAATAATAATTAAAATTTAACATACAACTTTCATCTTTTGAACTTTGATATATGTTGGTGGTGATAAATAAGATTTATGACAATAACATTAAATTATTATATTATAGTAAATTTTTTCATATAATTGTAGTGATAGAATTACACTTATAATAATGAGTTACAAAATAAAAGTAATTATATAAAAAACATCAAAAACAATATTCTATAAGTGATGAAAATAAAAATACGGCTTAATTATTCAAATGGTTCCCAAATGGTTCTACTTTGGTGGAAGGGTCAAGTTAGTCTCCACTTTTAAAAAAGTTACAAGTACATCGTAAGTTTTGAAAAATTGACTTGATTAGATCCTTTTAGAAAAAAAAAAATTACTAACGGTGTCATGGATCAACATGTGCTTTTTTTTTTTTAAATTTCCTTTTTAACTTTTTTTAAAATTTTGTTGTCATGTATCAAGTCTTTGGTATGGCATGTGATAGTATTAAGTATCAATTTAATCATTATATATGTTTTTTTTATTCAATTTAGTTTTTATATATCTCTTTTAATTAATTTAGTTCTAATTTTTCTTAAGATGAAACAATATTGTCTATGTCCAAATTAAGACAAAATTTATTATTCGTATAAATGTTATATTGCTATTTTTATTAAAAATGAATTTTTAATATATTACATCATTGTATATTATTAACCTATGTTTTGTTAATCCATGTTTTCTTATAAGATTAAAACTAATTAAGTATAAATATTTTTACAAAAAGAGAAAGTATTTAAATTTAATATATTATTAGTTCAAGCTCTTTTATAAAAATAAATTAATTAATTCCATTTATACAAATAATAAATTTTGTCCTTTTTTAATTGGGACCAAATTTATTATTATTATTTTAATAAAATTAAAACTAATTAAGTATAAGTATTTAAAAAAAACAAGTATCTAAAACTAATATATTATTAATTCATGTTTTTTATATGAATAAGTTAATTAATACTATTTATACAAATAATTAGTTTAGCCGTCTTTTAATTGGATGAATTTTATTATTTGTATAATGTTAATATTTATATTAAAATTTAGTGGTTCAAGTCATCATTAATGAAACATGGATTAAAAATATACAATAATGTAATATATTAAAAAATCATTTTTAATAAAAGTATAAATATAACATTTATACAAATAATAAATTAAGTCAATGATATTTGACACAGATACGTGGTAGTGTCTTGTCACACGACATTGATAATGCCACGTGTCATAATAGAGACAACAAAATATTTTACAATAAAAAAATTTAAAAATTAGAAAAAAAAAAAACACATATTGATACATGATATGCTATTAATGTAGTTGATAATTATTTTTTTCCAAAAAGGATCTAAAAGTTAGGATGCAATTAAAAAAAATTTAAAGCGAGAATCAACTTGATACACTCTCACCAAAGTGGAGTTCATATGAGTAATTAAGCCTAACAATTACAAAGAAATCAAATGTGTGTTTTAAGAACAATTGAATACATCATTGAATGAAAGTGTGCATAGAAAAACAAATATATAATTAAGAATATGATAAGATAAAAAATACTTTAAAGATCCAAGAAAATTTTTCGGATATCAAACTATTGAGAGATAAAGAAATTTGTTTTATCAAAACAAAAATATTTCTTCAAATGAAACAAAAATTAAGAATGAAAGAATAAAAAAACATAAATTTTTTATATTACCTAGTAAATGAAGGATATATGTTATCGAACACTAATATGAGAGAGTTAAACATTTTTAAGAATAAATAAAAGTATTAAAAAGAGGAGAAACAAAAAGGTATGATAAAAGAGAAATTGTTTTGGAGATGAATTGATTTCATGGTAAACCAAATAATTAAAAAAAAGAAAACAATAGCTGAAATAAAAATCTTATAAAACTATGTCACTAAAAAAACGTTACTAGTGGAGGTTATTTTGCCAAAATTATAAAATGATTTTCTAGAGGGGTTTATAACCTCTTCAAATAATAATACATTTTTTACATCTTTTTCCTCTTAAAATTTCACCCTAAAGTTTATCCGCCATAATGTTACACTTAATTTTTTGGTTTAATTGCTTGCATTGTCCCTAGTTTGGCTGCAACGTGTCAAAGTAGTCCATTCTTTTAAAAAAATTTCAATTACGTACAAACTTGGTTTAAAAGTGTCAATTTCGTCCAAACGTATGTTAAATTCACCAAAACAGACGTTAATTTTTTAGTTCTCTCTCCTCTGCTCCTCTGCTTCTCTGCTCTGCTCCTCTGGACATTATAAAATAATATAAAATAATACATTAAGCAATTATTAGAAAATTTGAAGATGAATATTATTTTGTTGAAGATGTACTGACACGTTGGTTTATAGAAAATATGTGTGATTGAAAGTAGTATTTTATACTGTTTGAATAAAGATATATAAGTAAAATTATTAAGTGTATAAATTAATTTTAACGATATTTGAAAAAAATACATTTAATTAAAAATATTTTATTTACTATTTAAACACATGATTACATATAAAATTATTAAAGTGAATAACTTTATATTAATTGAAATAAATTTAATAAGTATATGAATAATTTTTTAATATTCAAAATAGGAAAAGTAGAATGATTTTATTCATCTTATTGTATGATTAGAGGAAGTCAAGATGAATTATATGGATAGTTTTTTAGATTTTTAAAATACAAACTTCTAATTATGTTAAATTTATTAAATCATATATGCATTAGAGTATGTTTAGTTTTAGAGTTTTTAAATGTTTTGGTTGGAGAGTAATTATTATTTTTGTATCTTGTGTGATTTTTTCATAAATGAGAAAGATGATATCAATACCTATGTTTTTGTAAATATGTACAATTTAAAGTTTTTATATTTTGCGTGAAAGATATAACTTTAGCCTTAACTAATTTAGTTTTTTATTCATAGATAATAATATAAGTGGCAATATTTTACTGTCATGTATTTATTTTTTTTTTATGATAAATATAGTTTGTAAATATTGTGCGAAATATAATTTTTATCACGAATTTAATATTTTATTTTAAAATAAAAGTAATATTCATTTTAAATTGAATTGTATTTGATGAAGTTTAAAAAAATATTAAAGTAATTATGTATAAAGAATCAAAACAATTTAATCAAATCTATTTTACTGCCGCAATTTGTTAACAAAATAACATACCAACGTGTCAGTACATCTTCAACAAAATAATATTTTATATTATCATTATATTATTTTATAATGTCCAGAGGAGCAGAGGAGAGAGAACTAAAAAATTAACGTCTGTTTTGGTGAATTTAACGGAAGGGACTTGGTTAAAACAAATTTTACATACGTTTGGACGAAATTGATACTTTTAAACCAAGTTTGTACGTAATTGAAATTTTTTTAAAAGAATGGACTACTTTGACACGTTGTAGCCAAACTAGGGACAATGAAAGCAATTAAACCTAATTTTTTTTACCCATCTGTCCGTAAACATATTCTTCCAATTTTTTTGACTCTCCATCTTTCCCCCAAACCTCTTCCCCTCTCTCAAAATTTCAGACTGCTAGACCTTCGTCCCTCTCAAAGCTATTGTTCTCCTCGTTCATCTTCTTTCTTTCTTCCTTCTTTAATTTTCTCTTCTCATTCATTTCTTTCATTTCCCCTTTCTATTGATCATTTTCCATTTCTCTTTCAGATTTGCAGTCGTAGAACCCTAGGCAGACGGAGCAATGGTTGTGTGGACTAGCAGACGACGGAGCTCCCATTCATATGTTGGAATGGCATCAGGTTCATACGTTGGTTCACTTTATAATTCTTTTCTCTTTTTATTGATGTGAGACTAGGGTTTCAGAATTGATTCAGAACAAAACAGGGATGGGCTCAGAACTGATTTTCAGAGGGCATGAGGCCTAGCCCGTCGATGACGCCTACTCGCCAAAGCCCAACAAACCCTGGCTCTCCGTCACTCGCCTGATTCACTACATGCTCCGTGAGCAGCGACTCCTCTTCGTCGTCCTCGGAGTCGTCATCGCCACTATCTTCTTCATACTCGTCCCCTCCTCTTCCACCTCCTCGCTCACATCCCCTACGAACGGCTCCCGATCTCGTACTTCGAGCGCGAGTCCAAGATTCTTGCGTACCACCATCGCGTCGTGGCGGTGGTGCATTTGGTGGGGAAGGTACCTCTGGGGATTAAACGGAAAGGACTTCGGATCGTCGTGACAGGTGGCGCGGGGTTCGTAGGATCGATTGATTACGCGAGGGGACTGTTATCGTGGTGGGCAATTTCTTTACTGGAAGGAAGGAGAACGTCATGCGACACGACGTCATGGAGCCTCTACTGTTGGAGGTGGATCAGATCTACCATCTTGCTTGTCCTGCTTCCCCTCTCCATTACAAGTTCAATCCCGTCAAGACTATCATATCCTTTTTTAATTTTTTATTTTTATTTTTGTTTTAGCATTTAAGTTTCTTTTCAGGATCTAACCATTGTTACGGGAAATTGGAGTTCTTAATTGTGTCTACAAGACCAATGTGGTGGGGACCTTGAACGTGCTTGGGCTTGCTAAGAGAGTGGGTGCGAGGTTCTTGTTGATCGGTACCAGTAAGGTTTATGGAGATCCTCTACAGCACCCTAAAATGGAGACTCACTGGAACAAAAGTAAACATTTATTTTAGGAAGTATATGATGTATTTTAGGATAAAATTATATGTATAAATATTATAAATTTGAATAATTATTGATTAAGTTGTAAGATAAGTTTCATTTTAAATTACTTTTATGTTATTATCTCAAATAGTGACATAAATTAAATATTGCAAGCAAAATAAAGTAATAAACTTTCAAATTAAATAATACATATGAAGAAGGTTAAGACATCTACAGTATAATTGTCAAATTAAATAACATATATTAATTCAAAACAAAAAAAGAGTAAAAATACAGGTAATTTTTGTAATAAAAAAGTTGAAAATAAAGGAAGTTAAAACTTCCACAAAATAATAGTCAGAAAAGGAGGTCTTTACCCTCTGCAGAAAAACAACTGCAAATTGAATATGATACCAAAGTTGCAGAAAATCTTCACAGATATGCCACAAATTAATTTGCAAAGAGTAAAAGTACCTGCAAATTGAAAAAAATACCTTCATTAAATAACATTTTTTTAGTGTGTATGTGTGTTTTATATTATATAATAAAATATGAGTATTTTAATAACTTAAATGGAGACGGAGATTAGTATTAGGATAAATATGGAAATCAAACAAATAGGTACGTACTAATCTTCATCCTGTATTCAATTGAAAAAATCAATATTACTTATATTCATACCCAGTTAACGTAGATATTCCTCCACACGCATCCTTCACTTCACCTTTACAAAATAAAAAGTACATTATGAATTCCAGAGGAATACAAAATTTGTATTTTGAATTTTATAAATGCATGTATTTCAGATTTCAAAATAAAAATTCTGAATTAAATGATAAAATTGGAATTTCAAAATATGGGAGTTGCAAGAAGAATCAACCTATTTTTGAAACACCAATCTTGTAGCATCATAGTAAATCCAGTCCAACTACATAAAAACCATTTTATCTCTTTTGGGCTAGTCTCTTGAAAGAGACAGGTCCATTTTTTCCCTCACCTCCATAATATTCTAACATGTACTTTCATAAATTTTGTATATACAATCCGAAATAAAAAAGGTTGTATATTTTGTAACATAAAATAAAAAATAAATTTTGAATTGTATAATCTGAAATATAAATATATTTTAAGTTGTATAATTGAAATATAATTTTTGTATTTCAGATTATATATTTTGAAACACAAAAAATTATATTTTGAATTGTATATTTCATAATATAAAATTCTTATTTTAAAATGTACGATTTAAAATTGGTGGATGAAGAAATATATATAGGTGGTAGAAGAAGCTGCCAAGAGATGGGATATCCACTGAAGAGATTCACGGGGTAAAGAATGTCACAGACCTAACAAACAGAGAAAAAAATGGAAGAAAAGCAGAAAAAAGCTATCAAAACTTGCTATGTTATTTCTGTGCTTTCTTTTTGACTCATCTTCTCCTAAAGAAAAACTAAGTTCAAGGTTTCGAGGATACTCTTTCAATTTACAACATGTAAATAGTTTTTAAAACTCTTCAACACATTCTTAATAAATATTGTTTTTATAAGAAAAATTCACTAAAGAAATTGACAATAAAATTAATTACATCCATCGAGTTTGTATGCTTTATGATATTTTAATTTGGGATATTTTGATAACAAAATTTTGACACTCTTTTAACAACGCCACGTGTCACTATTCTATTTGTTGTTTTTTTATTTTTTTTAAGTATTTAAAATCTGACGTTAGCATTGAGGCAAGTTTCAGAAATTTGTGATTCCAAAAATGCCCCTTGTCCTATTTCATTAGAAATGAACCTTCTCTCTTGTTTGTCGTTCTCCATCTTCGTTTTCATTCTCACTCTGTTCTCGCTTTCGCTCTCGCTTTTGCTTTCGCTCTCACTCTCGCTTTCGCTCTCGCTTTCGCTTTCGCTTTCACTCTCGCTCTCACTCTTCGTTGCATCTCTTTGTTGCATCTGTTGGTTTTGGTCAACGTAGTCGCCTTTGTTGAGTTTATTCTGCGAAATGGCAAGTTCCGGTAACCATGGTCCTTCGACGAGCAAGGTAAATAGGTTGTTCCTCCATTTCTGTTTGGATTTTGGGTTTTCCCTGTTGTGTTATATTTTTTGTTGTTTTCGTTTTCGGGCTTTTATGTTTTGGATATTTTGTTTGTCTTTGATGCAGTTGATGGTTCGTCACTCATTTTGAACAAAGTACATTTGTACTTTGAACGAACGTTTGACAGAGGAGCATCGGTCACTGATTGCGGAGACTCATTTTCGGTAGTTTTTAGATTTGAGTGGTAAAGTTAAAGTAGGTAGGAATATCTTGAGTGAGTTATTGGTTAAATGGTTGGATTCCAGTAGTGCTTTTTTAATTGGAGATAAACTGATGTCTATGAATGAGAAGGAATTTTGTTTAGGTTTGGGTTTGAGTTCAAATGGTAAAAATATTAACTTAAAGGAAGAAATGGGAAGAAGTACATGTGTGAAATACATAGGCAAAGGAACAAGAGATTTGAATTTGGTATACAAACGTTTGATGAGAAAACATACAAAAAAAATACCTTTTGCTTATTTTTGTAGCTTGTACATATTGGTAGGGATATGTGAGATATTATTTCCACAATGTAGCGGAAGAGTGTTTCCAATTTTTTTTGAAATTGTTGATAATTTAAGTGGATTGGGTAATTATTGTTGGGGTAATTTAGTGTATCGTTATTTGGTATGTAGTTTGTGCAAAGCTTCAGTTGAAGAAAGGAAAAGGTACAAGGAACGTTTATGTCGATGGTTGCATTTACATGTTGCAGGTAATTTATATATATTGATGTAAAATGTTAAATTTTTATTTGTGTTTGGGTTCAATTGTGTTTTCGACGAAATGTTAAGATGAACATTATTGTTTAGGTATGGTTTTGTGAGAATTTCATTCCTCCCCAAGGTCCAATAGAGAAATTTCCAAGAATATTACATTGGATGAATATAAATTTGGGAGAGAACTTCATGAAAGGAGTTATGGAGATGGTTGTGGTATGTGGTTTATTGTTTGACTGTTGTATGTTATGATATATGTCTTGATAGTATGATGAGAATTGTTCAATTTTCAGGTTCATCATGATCTTGATATTGGTACAATGAAGGATAAGAAGAATGAGAACGATGACCAACCAAGACCAAAAATGAAAGATGACCAACGAACAACAAAGAAGTTACGAAAAAGAAAACACAGAGAGAGTTTTATGCATACTTTAGACGAGCAAGAAAATCTAATTGCAGAACTTAAAAGGAGGTTTGTTGTCTTGGAGTCAGAGTTGGCCAAAGAGAAAGCTAGAAGAAGAATAACAGAGGATGGTGGACAGAGTGTACCACATGCAGAACCGTCCATGAACAACGGATTTGATTCCCCGGGAGGCATGTCCACCACCTCAAATGAAGACGTATGTCAGGATGGGGTCAAGAAGGCGTTACAAGAGCAGAGCGCTTAGGACTCCTTAAACTGGACAACTTAGAATAACATATAAGTGATATTTGTATAGATTTCTTAAGACAATGTAATACAAAATTGTACATAGATGAACAAATGTTTGTAATTTGGAATATATTTTGTTCAATGTTATAAAAGATGCATCTTTCCTTGCGTTACATATTATTACTGTTAATTGAATTGCCTTTGTTATTGTCATTGTCAAATGAGGTTTTGTTTGAATTGTTAATGAATAAAAGTGACCACTTTGATTTACTATTGATGTATTTGATGGACAAATGAAACAATGTTTGTGACATCATGATCCTAGCAGAAGTTCTGCAAGTTCTGCACCAAAAATCACACTTGTAATCGTTTACAAGTACTTGGTAAACGATTGCACGAACAAAAATTGGAATTTGTACAGAAAGTTGTACTGTAGGAGCCACCTATGGTAACCTAGGGGACCATAATCTAAATTTTTGTAATTTTTTCATAAATGCAATGGTTTTGGTGTGATTTTGTTTTTTAAGTGTGATTTTAGTGTGGGAAATCATGTTTGGGCATCCCATGTTAGACATAAGTAACAATTTTGTTGAGTTGAACAACTTAGTTGAAGTTCTGCAAGTGATGGACCAAAAAAACACTTGTAATCGCTTACAAATACTTGGTAAATGATTACACGAACAAAAATTGGAATTTGTACAGAAAGTTGTACTGCAGGAGCCAGCTGTGGTAACCTAGGGGACCATAATCTAAATATTTGTAATTTTTGCATAAATGCAATGGTTTTGGTGTGATTTTGTTTTCTAAGTGTGATTTTAGTGTGGGAAATCATGTTAGGTACCCATGTTGGACATAGGTAACAATTTTGTTGAGTTGAACAACTTAGTTGAAGTTCTGCACCAAAAATCACACTTGTAATTGTTTACAAGTACTTGGTAAACAATTACACGAACAAAAATTGGGATTTACACAGAAAGTTGTACTGCAAGATCCAGCTGTGGTAACCTAGGGGACCATAGTCTAAATTTTTGTATTTTTTGCATAAATGCAATGATTTTTGTGTGATTTTGTTGTTTAAGTGTGATTTTAGTGTGAGGAATCAAGTTTGGGCACCCCATGTCATAAATATACTTTTATTCATATATAAAAATTAAAGGACATGAACATAAATTGATGTTGTCTTTTGTGGTTCACACTGATATTGGGTGATTAACATTACAATTACATCCATTAATGTGCACTTCAATTATAAGATCATTCCAATGGTCAACCTCGAAGACAACAACGTCTCCTTCCTTCAAGCCATATTGGATGCAAAATTCTTTCCATCATTTTCCAAACTTTTTTGAATTCCTGGTCTCTGAAACTAAAACTTTGCACATGATGTCATCCTTATAACCAAGAAGCATAACCTTTTTGAACCCTTTGTTCCTAATTTCATTCCCAAATGTAGTATGTAAGTGTTGTGCAACAAGTAATATGAAGTGAATGACATTGTGAAATTATATTATTCTTGACAAATATTGGGGAAAATATGAACTATTGCAGACGTACCAAATGACTTCCTTGACATTGGGATGTCATTGGACCTGTAGTTATAACAAAAACAAAACAACAATGTCGACAACATGGTTAGGGTTGGCGAAAGAACAAAACGTCAATGATGGAAAAGATGTTTTAGGGTTCGCGTTTGGGATTCTACTTACCAAAAAACACCACGACAGCGAGAACGCGAATGTTGGAGAGCGACGCCGAACACGAATGTTGGACAACTACAACGAACAAAAAGCAAAGTTCAACTAAAATGCTTTGTCTTTAGGTTTTCCACACTCGAGAGAGATGAGAGAACTAAGAGAGATGAGAGAACTGAAAGAGATGAAGGAACGCAACAATAAAGAAAAGACGAGAGAGGTGAAAGAAGAATAGGGAAACCGCGAAATGAAAAATTTATATTTTTTCCTTCCAATAATACCCTCACCTGATAAAATATGTATTAATTTTCTTTTTAAAACTTTAGCCAATACACAACCGCCACGTGACGTTGTCAAAATTGTGTCAAGAAAATGTTGTTAAAGAAACGTTTTCGTTTCAATTTTCATGGTCAAATAGGGAGAGAGAGAAAAGAGAACATCCATTTATTTTGTCTCCATTGCTTTCCTTCAGAACTGCAAAAAAATCAAATACATGAAGAAAGTTAGCATCTTTTCACTGTCATAATGGGATCACTCTTTTGATAAGTAAATGATCCTCATCAACTATAATCACATTCCATATAATTATTACAACCACTCTCATATTGAATCAAAATATAAACTATTAATTACACTTTAGGGGGTGTCAAGCAATTCACGTGCAAGAATATGGTGAGATTACTCATTCAGGACTAAGTTTTACTTTGATTTCACCTTTTGTATAGACACTTTATTATTATAAAGTAATTGTAATATTTTTACATTTTTTTTAACTTCCCTGTTACACTCTCGTTATGTGGTTAACTTCTATCTTCTCTCTGCTTCTTTAGTTTACATTTATTTTCTTAAAATGTGTAGAGGCATGGAATCTTTCTCCAAAGTACTCATAGAAATAGCACCCATTTGTATAGTAGGAAATATTTTTACAAGTATCAATGGTAAATATTTGATTGATAAACAGAATAATACATACATTCAAAATGAATTGAATACAATATGGTATATTGGTACAACAATTTAGTAGTGTAAAAATCACTTTCTATATCCCTTATAATAGTATAAAAGTATTGCGGTGACATATTTATGTATCATTTATAGTTATAATGATGGAGTGATATTTTTATAATAAAAGAAAAAAAATATTATTTATAACCGGTATATAAAAAGGGAGAGAAAATTGTTATGATAATATTTTTGTAATTAAAAAATATATATTTTATATTGATTCTGTTTATAATCAATATAAAAAATGAATGTAGTGACATTTTTAATAAAAAAGAAATTTTTTATATTGATTTTAGTTATAACAAATATATAAAATAATTTTTTATTTTTATTTTTATAAACATAAAAAGAGAGTATTTTCAAGATATTCAGGTTTCTTCTTGCATGTGGGTTTGAATAAAATTAATATATAATTAAGTTATGTGTAAGTTGAAGTCATGAAATTGGTTTAGTAATATAAAAGGTAAAATAGACGGTGGAAAAAATTGTAAGTTCAACTTTCTTCATTAACAATTAATATTTGTTAATAAAAAAAAATAATATTTTACTACATTATGATATTAGAGCTGTTCAGAGTCTATTGTAGTTGAGATTCAAGTTCAATGTTCCCGCCATGAAGATAGAGATGTTGAAGATGAGTTAGATGCAAGTTCCACTAAGACAAGCTTGTTCGAGCCATTTTAATAGAAACATTTCCCAGCAATGTTATAAAATTTAAAAACAGAGAATCAATGATTTATCGGTAAAAGTTAGTGTTTCAAGGTTCTAATTCTGATTTTCCTCAAGTCTAGGGTTATTTTCCATCAAAAGTACATGAGTGAGCTTACTATGAAAGCCAAAAACATCGTGCTGCAATGTGAAGTAGTTTTGACTCAAAAAGATTTGTTTCTTTTGAAGTTGTTGGAAGGAGAAACTTACAAAAAAATTAAGGAGAAATCTTTAAGGCTAGTAAATTAACATTATTGTAGTAGATCAGTGACCAAAGTTTTAGCAACCATGTAATAACTTTGACTAGTCTTATAATAATTCAGAAGCGTTTTCTTCTTATTAATAAACCCTAGGAAAGTTGGTCATTTTGTTAGGCCCTGTAATAATATATTAGTGACATATTGTAATTTGAATTGAAGCTATTGCACCATGAAAAGGAAGACACAAAAGGAATTCCAGGCATATAATCATATTGCCTACGCAAATAAAACAGAGAACAACTCATACCACCATATCAGCTTTTATTGTCATGCTGTTCCCCAACAATCGATCACTTTCTCAATAAAAAAGAACCCTAGTGCATTATTATAATTCTTTTTCTTTTATGCATAATAGTTTACAAGAAATGTCTCCTCAACAACACTGCTTTTTTCCTATTGTTCAAGTTTTTATACTGCTGTCTAGAGTGGCATCCATTTTAGACAATCCCATCAACCTCACTTTTTCATTTAAGATAACAAACATTTTTCTAAGTAATTTTATAAGAAAGTTGAAAAACAAAGACTTAATTAAATTTCAAGTTTTTCTTGTAAATTTAAATATTTTTAGTTAAATCTTTTAAAATTTTATTGATTTATTGAGTATTTAATTTTTTTTCAAATGAGTTGTTATTATTTAATTTTTCATTATTTGAGTAATGTGATTGTTATTTTGTTAAATTATATGAATTTATGTAGTTAATAAAAGAATGATATTACAATTATGTAAAATAAAAACTGAACTTTTTTTTCTCATAAAAAATGTATTAGATAATAAGAATAGTTTTATTAACAGTATTGACATGATCATTCTAGATTATCATATGAAATATATATTAAATCTCAAATTTCTTAATATATAGAAACAAGTAATTAAAATGACATGTAAGATAACATCACCCACTTATAAAAAAATAAATTACGTATACTTAATTGAAAAAGTACACAACGTTAGATAATTAATAAAAAAAATTGCGCATACTTAATTGAAAAATACAACACTTTAGATAATTAATAAACAAAAAAAAAATTAACAAAATTTCAATAAAAAATATCCAATTTTATAATATAACATCCCAAAAATATAGTATAAACTATATAAAAGAGTCATAACAGATATGATAATATAGAACAGTTATAAACTAGAATATAAAGTGGAACTTACAGTCCAAAAATAATTATAAATTCAAACTTTACATACAAACTTGGGTAAACCAAAACTATATACACCTAACTAGCTAAAGAACTACACATATGTTGATTCCTCCTCTAAGGCTTGCTCCATAGACATCTCCTCGCCCTCTGCTCACACCCACTAGATGATCATAGCCAAGAAAAGAGTACAAGAACATACAAAATGAAACATCAAAGAGAAGGGTAAACTAGATAAACAAGAGAAATTTATATTTATATAATTATATACACAATGCAAACCTCACTTCAAGAGGATACAATACACACCAATCACTCCATTCATATTATACTTAACTAGACTAATAACGGTTGAAAAATTGTTCTTTTTATACTTAATTTTGATATTAAAAACACCCTTTCTTACTTAGAAACTTGCTTTAAATCATGTTTTTTTTTTAGTTTTGTGAATAAGAGAGTTGAAGGTGAATTTAATGGTTTTGTGCTAGATTTCCTTGATTTTGTAGGCTATTGGAATGATTTGAAAGAAGAGTTAAAGTACCGAATGGTTGGAATGCAGAAAAGTCAATCAGGATGCAGAAAAGTCAACTAGAGTGCAGAAAAGTCAACTAGAGTGCAAAAAACAGTTTTGAGTGTTGCAGCTACCGTTGAGGGCCATTTTGGCGCTGAGCGCCGATGAAGTTGGCTTGGACCTGTTTTCTGTTATTCTTATGGGCTTGAACCTGTTTTATGTTATTTTTATGTTCTATTTAAGGACTTTCATGTCCTAGGGATTGTATCTTTTGATGGCTTGAGCACAAAATTACACTTTTCACCCCTTGGGGGTAGATTTGGAGATGGTGATAACTCTCATCTTCTCTTTCTAGGGTTTTTCTATCTCTTCCATTCTTTCATTCCATTGTTCATCTAATTCTTCCATGACGATGGATAACTAAACCTTATTTGTTGTTGGGAAAGATGTAACCTCTTAAAATCTCATGTATTGAATTGATTCTTGATTATATATGCTTTACTTCATTAATTGTTAGGGTTTTTCCTCTTTACTCTTTGCATGTTTTGTTTAACTCATTATATTGCATGATCTTTTATTTTGTCGATATGGACTGATAGGCTGTCGTTGAAGCTATCAAATTAATACTACTTTTCAAGGCAACTTCAGTATTGCCAAGTAGTATTTAAGAAAGTAGATAAGGTTAACGTAACCCTGAGTCGTCTCCCAACGAACACAGAATTGCTTTCGAATATCTGACTCTTATGAATGTTATGCAATGCTTATGAATAAAAGTAATGGTTGAAGAGTGTTTAAAGAATAAATAAGAAACTTAAAAACAGTTATGATGAAATAGGCTAATTCCACTGCTTTTCCAAGATAGATTCATCATCGATTATTCACGGATAATTGTTCAATTGATTATTATTTAAGTTTCAAATTAATTAAAGTACATTCTTAATTAATTTGAGGGCGATCATGCATTTAACCAAAGTAAATTCTCAAAAATGCAAAACCTTTCTAGATTATTCACAATAAATTCAACCAAAGTACATTCTCAATCAAATTCTATTGTGTTTAATCATGTCTATTCTTAAATCTCCTAACCAAATTAAAAGCTAATCAATCAAAGTAAATTCTCAATTGATTATAGTTGAAATTATTACTAATCAATCAAAGTACATTCTCAATTGGTAGTAAAAACCATTTAATCATATGAAAGTTCCTAAATTAAATCAAAGTAGATTCTCAATTTAAACCTAGAAACCCTAAAACTCATATAATCAATATGCATGTAGATTCAAACACACTATGATGCAAAAATCATTGCTTTTAACAAGATAGAGAGATGAAAGACATAGAGAGAGAACAACTTAAAGCAACAATCAAAGTAAACAATTGCATTAACTCAATCTAACCTTAGAATCCATAATGGAATTACAGCAGAATAGCCCTAGATGCTTAGTTCTCAATGAATGGAGTTGAATACAAGATGAAAGAAAAGTGAGAGGAGTATGAGAGAATGAATGAAGTGAAGTCCTCTGGGTCTCTTTAAATAGGCTTGATTGGGCTTGAACTCTGAATATTCAGTTGATAGAATCTTTTATCTTATATCTTCCAAATAACTAAAAGATTTAAATAATTATAACATTATTTGGAAGATATTTTCTGTTGATATTCCCAATTTAAATTAATTCAACAACTGAATTTTATTTTTTTATCTTTCCTGACTTTCTAAAATTACACAAATGCCCTGAATTTCCCCTATCTGCACTTTAGTCCCTTCTGAATTTCTGAAATTACAAGAAAGCCCCTCAGTTGACCAGACTTTGACCAGAGAAGGCTTATTGACCAGCTTTGACCAGAGGAGGACGCACCAATGGGAGCTTGCCACGTGGCTTTCCCCCTTTCTCCCAAATTAGGGTTCAGATTTGGGTAAAGGCTTGCCCCTACGCCGCGTTTCTCTTCACTGTTTCGGCACTATGCATGGTGAAGACGCGAGTGAAGGAAGAACGTCGTTACTCTGTGCGCGATTTGCGATTGTTGGGTTCTTTGCAGGTCTGGTTTTTATGCAGGTTCGAGAATGAGGCACGGCGTCCACGGAGTTTGGATGAGATGATGAAGATGGTTGCGCAGAGCTTGCGTCAATGGAGAAGAAGACGAAGATGGAGGTGCGATGGTGATGCGCGACGGAGGTGGAGCAGCGCGGCAAGGTTGCGGATGGTGCTAGAAAGTCGCGCCTTGGTGGTAGTTGTCCGGTGACGAAGCGACGCGACGACGCGGTTGATGGTGGCAGCCTGACCTGTATCCGCGGCGACTAGCGGGAATGGTGGTCGTGGAAGTTGCGACAGCGGCGGAAGTTGAAGGAAAGGATGGCGACGACGTGGTGGTGATGATTTCAGAGGAGGAGGAGTGCAATGCTCCGACGATGGTGGATGAAGAACTCGCCGTTAATGGCGCGATGAAGGTCGGTGGCGGAAGCGGAACGACGACTTACGACATTGGCGACATTGGAGATGGTGGCGCGATTTGGTTCCGAGAAGGGAGAAGATGAACGGAGGTCACGGCGTGGTGGTGACGGCGGCATGGCAGTGGCGTTGGGCTTGCGGCGGCGGCGGCATGGTAGTGGCGGCTAGGGTTAGGGTTTCAGTGGGTGGAAGATGATGCTCATGTGTTAAGGCTGAGGTGTCATGGGTGGTGATGTGGCAAAACCTAATTGGCTCACTGATTAGTGCAAGAATGACTGATGTGGCATCATCTGGACGGTTTGATATGTTTATGGAGGATTGCCACGTGGCATGATCTGGTGAAGTTTGGCTTAGGAGGGGTGTGTATAGGAAACTTAGGGAGGTGTAGTAGAAATGGCATAGTGTTTGGGCTTGGTCTTTGGCCTGTTTCAGAAATAGGAGTGTATGTAGGGATTTTAGGGGGTGCAAGGGTAAAGTCTGCCTGTTTGGTCCATCTGTACATTATTTTCAAAATAAAACCTGATTTTGGGCCTTGAATTGCCATTTGAACCAATAGAACTTATAATTTCAGCTGCACCAATAAACGTAAGAATTTCCAATAATAATTTATGCAATTAAAATCACTTTTTAAGTCCCTTTTAATTCCAAACACAATATATCAAATCATCACAAATCCTCTTTAAATCAATCATTCAAGCATAATTATCCCATCAAAAATTTGAATTTTAAAGCATAAATGTGGGCATAAATATGCACTCATCACACCTCCACACTTATCCTTTTGCACTCTTGGGCAAAATTGATTAATTCCAAGACTTTGTGCTGAGTCATTTTATTCCATATTTGCATTTGGATCAAAAGAATGAACAACACCAGACATACATCAATCAACTAGAGATCACTTTGTCATGGACATGCAAATGAAATTACTCTATTTTTCACACAAGAGTTGACTTTTTGGATTTTCAAGAAAATCAAATATGAAAGATAACACTCAAGTCAACATGTATGTATTTCTCTACAATCCCCTCAAGTGTTTTTGGCTTGTGTTTACACTCAAAATACCCATGTAAGTAGACACCCTTAGTATTTAGCAAGACTCTATCATTCACATACTTCAGAAAACATGCAATTATTGATAATGAGGGCTTTTTAAAGGTTGTATTGAGGCTAAAGCAAAGGTAGTGAATTTTCTTGGATTTTCTGAGCTTTTGAAATTGACATAGAGAGAGTAATGATATTTAATTTCAAAAACAAATCTATTTCTTGCTCTTTTAAGGAAGATTTACTTTTCTTTCTTCTTTTTTTTTTTTTAAACTTCAATTTTTCATCTTCCTTTTTACCCTTTTTATTGTTCTGTGGGTGAGATACTCACCCACACACTTATTCATCACTTTACTTCTAACAGAATCCATTACTCCTTCTTCTTTCCTAAGGTAAGGAACATATGATTCTTCTTCTTTTTTCATTTGACAATGACTGGGAACAAGAAAAAATAGGCTTAAGGCTCAAAGAGGGTTCCAATGGATTAATGTTAGGACAAGTTTATTTGGCCAAGTAGCTAAAACAAGAAATGCCTCAATCATATCAAATCATGCATATTCACCTCAGTTGCACAACACAGAATCAAGCTAACTATTAGAGTATCAACAAAACATGTACAAATCACACAAGAAAAATAGGTATGGCACATGGTGGTCCATCCTTAACATTAAGTCCAAAACTCACATGGTTCAAATTTCTTTCACAAAAGATTTAATTAGGAAATTCTCAAGTCAACTCAATCAGCAAATCATAAAAGCAATCCACTCATATCAACATGACTCATCATTTTTTTTTCTCTTGAATTCATGATCATTCTAGTTACTGATTCAAACTCTCAAATCCAATGCAAATATTTATTAAAAACAAACAAAATAGGGAACAAAATTAATTGTTTCCCCACACCCCCACACTTAAACTATGCATTGTCCTCAATGTATGCCTTATATATAAAATGCAAAGAAAAAGTATGAGGGAACTTACCTCCTTCATGGTGGAAGGAATGCTAGTAGGACTTCATTGGAAAAGTCATCCTGGATGGGAATGTTATCTTTTCCCTTTTGAATCCTACTAAGATGGTCAACTACTACATTATGTGACCCACCTCTGTCTTGAATAGGAGTCAATTTGTCCTTCTCGTTCTTGACCATTGAATTTTAAGCACAATTATCCCATCAAAAATTTGAATTTTAAAGCATAAATGTGGGCATAAATATGCACTCATCACACATACAGGAAAATCTAGAACTAGGAAATTTCTCCCGGAAGCAATATTACCTAGACATAGGAATAGGAGGATCGGTTGCCTTTAAGCTTCTATGCGAATGTAATGCATGATTAATTTCTAGGGAGACAAGACATTGTGAACTAGTAATTAGAAGTAGACTTTCTTCACTAAGACATCGAGTTTAAAGTAAATTAGAAAGTGACATTAACATTAATGAAGAAGATGAATTCATATATGCATGAGAGTAAATTAGGTGAAATCTAAACCCAACAACAATATCATCAACTTCATCCATTCATTCTTGTGTTTAGCCTGAATTGATCAAATTACATTCATGTTTATTTTATTGCATTTGCATTAAAAAACCCCAAAATTTGTTCTTTTGAGTCTTAATTAGTTGAGTAATCACATAACTGTTTAGTGTCGTGAGTCTCTTAAGAAACAATACTTGGTCTTACCATTTATTATTACTTGATATGATTCGGTACACTTGCCGAGGTCTTAACAAGTTTTTGACTCCGTTTTCGGGGATTAAAAATTTATTTATCATAGACTCATCTAGATTATATATGAATGTCGAACTATTGGTAGTCTGTGCACTTGTATGATACATCTGGCACTCCCCAACACCATATAAGGTTAGTCCCTTTCAATTGCCTAGGCTAAACTCAAAGCCTAAAGACAAGAACCTCCTGCTACTCTCACCACATGCATCATTCCTCTTTACTTGAGAATGAATGATCATTAGAGTGTCAAAATAGACCACCATATCAAAGCTTCATACATTCATATAACAACGACACCATCAACCAAGGTACTACCATGAAATCTCACCCTGAGCCATGGAGTTAAGTTCACTAATCATGTTTCATAAATAAATGAATATCAATTCACAAGAATTACTTACTATAGTAATTAATAAGGATACTTATACATCCTTCTCAATTGAATAGAAACACCTCTCACGTAAATCAAAACAAAACAAAACAGAAAAGACTCAACAAGAACCTAGACTAGTCGCTCAACGAACCCCTTACTGAGCGACCCCAAAATTCTCTCGCTTAGCGACCCTGCTCACTGTGCGAATCCATAAACAGTACCTCCAAACTCCAAACCACTCGCTCAGCAACCTAGTTCGTTGATCGAATAAAATTCACAGTGCTCTTAGACCTTAACCTCTCGCTTAGTGACCCCATTCGTTGGTCGAGATCTGAGACAATGGTCCAGACCCCCAACTCTCTCGCTCAGTGACTCTATTCGCTCGTCGAGACCTGAGACAATTGTTCAGACCCCTAACTCTCTCGCTTAGCGACTTCATTCGCTGGTCGAGACTTGTGACAATGGTCCAGACCCCAACTCTCTCGGTCAGCAACCCTGCTTGTTGTGCGAATAGCATTATAGTGTGTCAAACTGCACAACCACTCGTTGAACGACTGGAGTCGCTCATCGAGTCTACATAATTTTGTAGCACCAAACTGTAGAATTACCCAACTCATACCAAATTTACCAATTCCAAATATTTTCCCCAACTTCTAATCCTCCTAGATTGTGTTATATACTTAATTAGACATGGAAAAGTGTTCCTAAACCTTACTAACATCATTCTAAAGTGTTTCCTAACCAAATTCCACTTCAAAATCTACAAAACCTCAACTTATGGACCCAATTTGAATTTGACCCCTTTTGGCACAGTTTTAAGAAACATAGGGACCCTAACAAGTCTCAAATGACTTACCTAGCCTATCCCAACTGACCAATTAAGTATTCAACTTCTAAATCAAATTTTCACTATCCCACTTCCTCTAAATTAGCCCTAAACCAAGACCATTTGCATCTATTCATATCTAACCAATGCTAACACAAATTTATCACATTATATTCATCCAAAACAATCCAAACATCATTCAATGCAATTCATACTCAATGTTCATCCATTCACACTTAAAACAACCACATTACATACATTACATATACCATCAAAAACCTAATTTCAGTTCAATACATATAATACTCTTCATACATACACAACCAATCACTACTTAAAGTAAGAATCTAGCTTCCCTTACCTCAATGAAACCCCAATAGCTTGCTTGTACCACAAAGAAATTCTAGAAGCACCTACAAATCACCGATTGATGACAGGAAACGACTCTTAGAACCTAAATTGAGCTAAGAATGAAGGAAGAGGAACTCATATAACATGCACAGGCAGATTTCCTTGCATGATCACAAATTTAGGGAAAATTAAGAAAATGGAGGGAAACTTACTGACTCAAATCAAGAAATTGATTGGTTGAAAAAGTAGCCTTCAATGCCAAGATCGTCTAGACACTTCCTGATCATTGAACAAATAATCCACGAATGAGAAAAGTTAGAGAGATGGTAGAGAGGTTAAGAGAATAGTGTTTTAGAGAGATAGAGGTAGTTTAGATAATGAACCGAGCTTTAGAAAATTTTATTTATATTATAAGATTATTTTATAATAAAATACTCGGTCTCATTATTTTAATATATCTATCTACTCTAATACTCTATTTTCTAGGTTCCTACGTATAAGAGACTTGAAATTAATTAAATAAAAAATAAAATAATTTTTTCATTCATATATAAATTAACCAATTAATGGTAATCATTAATTCAAATAGATGAAACAACTCATATGTACTTGCCTTTGTTGGTCAAAACATATTGATAGTAAGAATGATATTGTAATTTAATTTGTGAGTTTCGTCATATAAAACTCATATTTTTATTAATATTTATTTGTTGTCATAAATTTATATTATATTTTCAAAATAGAAAACAATATTTTTTCATTCCTATCATTTAGAATTTTAATTTATTTTTAATATCATTTCAGTATATTTTAAATGAAAGAATCTTACAAGATCACGTCTTAATTTATATTATGGTTGAATGTATAACTTTTTGAATAGAAATACTCTTGAAGAAGGAATTTTGTTATTTATGATGGTGAAACTTTTTAATTGGCCTTATTATTTATTGATAGGGTTTTGGTTTTAGTGGGTGGGACCAAAACTGTAGGTGGAAGATAGTGACGAGTATTGTGCCTTTACCAAAGTTTGCAAAAGCAACACAAATTTTAGTGCCTACAATTAATAACACCAATAACAAAGCAACAACAAATCAATAATTCTATGCCTACAGTGATTTTTTTTTTCTATTTTTATCTATTTTTCAAACCTCCAAATTGTTGTATTTCGGGAAATATCACCAAACATGACAAGACACAATATCATATATACAAGACAACTTTTATTTTTTAAACATGTCATTCACTCTTTATTATAATATTAGCTTAATACTTTTTTTATGGCAGTCAAAAGATTTTGTTTTTTATCATGCATCATGGCAATAATATCAATTTCTTTAGATTTTGGTAAACTATATCAATATACTCACTTGTTATATATTTAGCACGAGTTGATGGAACACTTTTATGTCAGTAAACCCTTGTTTTGGTTCTTGAAAAATGTATAATGTTAAGTAATATTTGAAATTAAAAAACCAAATAAATTTTTAAAATTAAATTTAGTCAATTAAGTCATTTATCCAACTATCATTAAGAAACTTTATTAACAAATACGTGAAATGACACACCGTTTGTGACTTTGATATTCCTTAATACTATAGAAATTTATAGATGTTTTTTAACATATATTATCTACTAAATTTAAGATTTTTTTAAAAATGAAAAAAAAACATTAGTATTAGAGGTGTTAAATAAAAAAAAAATCTACTTATTTTTATTGAAAAATGAAAATTTTAAAGGAAACACAGCCAAATTAAACATTAGTATTAGAGGTGTTAAAATAATTCATCCAACCCACTTCGATCAAATTAATCACTAAATTTTTGTTCACAACGTTGAACCTCTATTACTAAATCATTTTGATCAGTCTTAAGAAAAATAAAAAATAATATATTCTGTTTTAAAATTAACAAATTCAAAAATCAGAATTAGTCATTTTTTTTAATAAACAGACAATATAACATGAGAAAAAAAGAAACGTATTAGACACTATATCCAAAAACTCAAGTTATTTGGTTTAACCCAACCCTAAACCAAGACAATACTTTTTAATAAAATAATATTTCTGTAAATAAAAATATATAATTCTTAAAATTGAGCAATTAATTACAGTCAACATATTGAAAAGAATTCGTTTTCATAAATCTAATTATTATAGGCTGAATAACTTTAGAAGGAGAGAATGATACTATGCATTAAGTGATGTCTGATGTTGGGTGATGAGATCCCAAGCCAAGACGATGTTTGAACATTAAGAAAAGTTAGTGAACAAAAACATTCACTATTAAGATAAACTCAAAGGATGTCCCTCACCGTTAAAATCTACTCAGGTGATGTCACTACACTCCTTTCCTATGTAAGCGATTCATTATATAACAAAGACTTGCTACTAAAATACCACTACTGTCAAGTTAATTTGTTCCTTGTTCAAACCATGTACACCACCATAAGTCACACGCCATTGGACCAACATCCTTTTCATCTTGTTATGGATTTATGTATATCTTCTCCTTAGGATAAGTATAATATAGATTGGGTTTTAAAATCTGTCTATAATCTAAATTTATTCAGTCTAGTTAGAATAAATCTCGATTAAAATATGTATTCGTTTTAATTAAATCAATTAGATTTAGACATTTCTTCAATTACTTTTAAATTAGATTAAATTTATTTTCTCAATAAAATTAAATTTAGTGAGATTCGTTATATATAACTTTGGTCTATTAATATACCTGGTAATATACCTAAGCAACTTAGATAACCTTAAGGATAAAGAAAGTGTGACCTACCCTAATTTCCTTATAACTCCCATTCTAATAATTAGGTTTAAGTTTTTCATATTCAAAAACTTTTAATTTCCGATGAATATTTCATCAATAGTTCCGTTTCAATATCTTACCCTAGTTCTTGTTCGGAATCCAAGTGTGAGTCTAAGTCTCACATTAGATAGAAATGAAAAAGTAGAGCAGTATATAATGGTAAAAGACCCATTGCCCCATTGCCTTAAGATTTTGGGTAAAAAATGATGTCAATCTCTTATATAGTTGACTCAGATGTTATTGGGGTTTGTGTAACCCATAGAAACCTCTTCTTCGATACACATAACAGTTCTTGCTTTATTACGTAGATGATTTAATATCATAAATATTAATATATTTTATTTTTAGTTAATAAATATAGTTTGTCTTAGTAAAAACAACTTTAATTTATTTATTTTTTTTATTTTTTAATGATTCAAGTAATTGAATATATCTTTAGTATCTAGTAATTAACAAATTGGAAAAATTAATGTTAATATGAAAAAAATACAATGATTTTAAATTTAGAAAAAAAAATCAAAGAATAAAAAAATCCTTTCATACTAATTAACTTTTTATTTATTAAAACTGTAATTATTTTTATCATACCAAAAACGAAATATTTACTCCAAATTAATTTTAATATAAAAGCTCAATTTTTCTTATTAGCTTTCTTAAACAATGTATATAAAAATATTCTTTTTTTTGAAACATATCTTACATGGTTAACTACAATTTGCATTTATTTTTTTTATAAAATCTGAGCATATAATTGGGGCCTAAGGCACAAATATAAAGGTGTTCCTAACCCACAATTTGGCAGTGATTGATGAACAGAATCTAACAGGTTGCTCCATAGAAAGGTATAAGGTTCCAGTTAATATAAAGAGAATGGGATTTGGAATTTAGAATTTGTTTAAGAAGATGATCCCATGGTTTATTTTGCAATGAATTAAATATTGATTAATGGAGAGGAAATAAGTCAAAGCTAAGTGGCAAATACGAAAACAGGGTCATGCACTCAAGATTATAAAGTAAAATAAAATCACGATACCCAAATAGACAAAAAGCAAGAATAAAAAGAAAATTTCAGATGCTCTCAAACACAACAAAGTGAAAAGTCAGAACAAACAAGCATTTGATGCTCAAATTTCCGGCCTTTGCTTTCATCTACGGTCAAGATTCAGTCGCAAACTCCCTTTGCCCTTCACTCTCATACACCCATATCAACATCAATAATAGTAAACTTATTTTTTATATTATTTTGCCAATTAACTTCACCCAAACGGCATATATTTATCTCAAAACCACCATGTTTACAAAACAAGTTTAGTGCACATTTATTTATGAAATATAATTAATTCAAAACTATCTTTATAATAATTATTATATAACTTTATATTTTTAATTGCGTAATATACCTTACAAATTGTATTTTAGGTGCTATTGGTGCTTTTCATTAATTAAAAATGAAATTTTGTTTCATTTGTCATTATTTAATGCATACTTTCGTTACGAAAGAAATAAATTAAAGAGTTTATTGTTATTTTTTTTTATCTTAAGCCGTTTTAGAGTTTTTTTTTCTGGTTCTTAATAGAAATTTTGCTGGTCAAAATTCTTGAATTTTTTTATTATTGTGATTTTTAGTCTTTGTTGTCGAATAACAATGTCAACCGGTTACATAGCGATTGTGATTAAGAATGTTAATAGAGTAATTGTGAACTTTTTTTTTTCAAAAAGCTTTTTCTATAAATATTTATTGGAAGAAGAAAATAAAAAAAATATTTAATAAGTTTTTTCTTATAAACTAAAATAATTTTTTCCATTGCTTAATATTTAAGGAGTTTAATCAATATGACTTTTATTTTATTTTTTTAATTTAGTGTTAATTTTATTTAATAAGATTGAAAGTTATCTTTGTTTTGAAAGATCATCATATGTAAATGATTTAACTTTTTTTTTCTTCATCTGCCACCACTACTCCTTTCTCAACCACACAGCCCATCACCACCTTCCACCACCACTCAAAGATTACGAAACTGACCATGACATCTTTCATATTTACCGATTTACTATTAGCATTCTATGCAAATAGATGAAGATCCTTAGCCATGCACTCTTCCCACTAAACATTTTCTTTCAATTTCATTATTTCAACTCATTACTCGTATTAGTAATAAAACCCAAAAATAGAAGGGATTTGAAAAGAAAGAAAAAAAGTGAATGGAACTTAAGGTAGAAGGTGAAATAAGAATAGAAATAGATATAGAGGGTTAAAGTGTGAAGGGTAAAGAAACTCAAAAAAAGAGAAATATAAAAATGCTAGTGGAAGGGTTGTGGAGAAAAGAGGGAGAAAGGGAAAATGAGTGGTGAAAGTCAAAAACTATTTTGAACCAAAACAGTGTTTGTTTTAAGAAAGACTTTGAAGATCTTAATGTATGCATGTTAAGTTGTAAAAGAAATGATAATTTAAAATTGGAAGCAAGTGCAGATTTATATATCCGAGAGAAAAGTACCTTGAAGGAACTTTTCTTCCATGGAATCATGAAAAGCACAAGAGTACATATATGTATCACTATGAAGAAATGCAGCGTGACTAAGCAATTCTGGAGCAAGCATATGATGACATGGCCTAGTGCTCAAATCAACTGCTTCCACTTGCCTAAAAAGCAAGCATGTGAGTGAACAATTCCTCCCTATGATAATTAACTCCGCCCACTACAATTCTCCTTCAATCTTCACTATCAATACTCATTCTCCACGTAAGATCAATACACCAATTGTCAGCAATATGAGCATATAATTAATCAAAAGTAACTCGTGGACTTTAATTAGGGGAAGCACATTCAACAATAAACTATTGCACAATTGTGGACTTTCACCTTAGATCTTAATGTCCACCAACTTGTACAACTAATGGTTCCAAGACATTATGTTTCATATCAAATGCTTTATGATTGATCACATTCTTTTTGGTACACCAGGACCAAAGTTCTGTCCAATTCCTCACCACATTTCAAAAAGCTCTGCTATAATCATACTTTATGGCTTTAGATACAATCCTGTTAAGCTAATAAAAACTAACACTCCAAATTGCTTTATATTACACCACTAGTGCATCAACATCATTGATGCTTTTATTTAATTCTTTATGGAAACTTGGAACTCAATATTTATTTGAAGCATCTTTCAAAAAGGTAAGAGATAACTGCTCTTCCTCAGGGCAATCTGCAGAGAACTCTTGCCTGTATGGGAAGATGAACATCAGATGAAAGCTCACTCAAGCTTTCCATCTAGCTACAATCAAATTACCAAACATGTATTCTGAAGATCATATTACACATCACCAAACTCAACTCCTCAGACAGACTAGTTTCAGAATCTTAATATCAGAACAAGATTCCAACTAATCTCTACATACATTCTAGTTACTAAGGACTAACTCCAGTCCCTCCTCAACATATTCACACAAACTATCTATGAAGCAATCCAACATCGCTGAAAAGGGTTCAAATTCAAACTTTTAGTACCTTCAAAACTCTATACCCTGAATGAGATGCACAGATCATTGACGTTGCATCAATTGCATTTGCACACTGGTATCACAAGGTGAAAACTGGCATCCATGGAGATTGTCTAAGTATATTATGCTCCTGTGGTCTAGATTCATATGAAGAAATCCCATGCAGTGGTGCTGCCATGAACATGTTTCCATTTGTTGAATTGAAAACAAAAGGCATGTCATCACATGGCGATTTCCAATCATATTCCTGCTTAACCATGCTAGACAATTTCTGATTCTGTAGGGGTGAAGAAGGCCTGGTAGTGTCTGATGAAGGAGATTTTGTTTCTTGGAGATTGACCATTGTGATGTCATGGATACTGGATCTCCTCTTGTCCTTCCCCCCTGTAAGCTGCCTGATGAAGTACTTCTGAGCATGACTTGCAACCTGGGTAGGTGTCCTTGTGGTCACAAAGTTCCTTGAAATGTTTCTCCAATCCCCTTTACCATACTTCTTCAGACCAAGCAGAAATTGCCTGTGTTGTTTTCAATAACCAAAGACTTCAGAACAGGCAAATAGCACAAACCCTGAACATGAGGCAGATATGCAAATGCAAGAAACCAACAAGAGAAACATTTTCCAAGGGAAAAATAACATAAAAATCAGGCAGATACTTATAAACACTCAAACATACAAACACATAAATCAAACATCCTAAGCTAACCTATAAGCAAGTCTTTTATACAGCAGGTACAGTTGTAGTTACTGTTTTGTTACAAATCTTGATGGTATTTAAGATAACCAGTTGACAGGAAAGTACAGATAAATGTAGTCGATAGGGAAGAACAGATGAATGCATCTGATGTGACCATAATTGTAGTCCCAAAGACCCCAAAAACCTAAATCAACCATAATTGTAGTTGAAATTGAAAACAAAATCGCAGTGGCATATCCCTTTTAAAAAAATACTTAAACAACTTAACTAGAAAGCATTTTAGCATCCTAGCTAAGCAACGATTAATCAACCATAATTTTGAACATGATCTAAATTGGGATCACTGCTAAAGGCACGACACACACCAAAAGAAGGTGATGAGATGGAGTCATTTACCTGTGCTCTTCTTCAGTCCATGGCACTCCTTTCTTCCTTTCCTGCTCAGATGGCCTAGTGGATGCACCCCTTTTCCCACCAACAGTACAAAAGTGCTTGAACTCGTCATAGCTTTGACTGTTAACCCACTCCAATGTGAAAGAACTGGTAGTATAGCCAGGAACTGGAATCAAACCTGCTTCAATGACACTCACATCTTCCTCAAGCTCTCTGTACTGTTGGATCACATCACCAACAGTTTTCCCAGGAATCATGGCTGCCACCATCATCCATCTATCAGGGGTGTCCTTATCATAGTAAGCCAAAGCATTCTCAAACAGCTTGTTCTCTTCCGCAGTCCATCCTCCTCCCTGGCTTTCCTGGAACAACCAGTTGGAATTTTGGAGATAGGAGGCTGGAGACAGTACTTCAATTGCCCTATTCATGATCTCACTAACAATTGAACATAGCAAGCAGTTTAAAACAACAAATTTTGAAATCAATTCTCTCTCTCTCAGAAAAGTTCAAAGAGAGAGAGATACCCGAGATAGGAATGCACAGGATAGGAGCTTATATTGGACAAAGGAATCCAAATCCAAAGAGACTTTGTTCGAAAACTGAAGAGAATCAATGAGGGGCAAAGCATAAACCCAGAAGAAACTCTTCAGATCTAAGAGAAGAGGAAACAATCAGCATAGCAACCAAAGGAGAAAAGAAAAGGCTAAACCCATATGAAAATTATAGAGTGACACTCAATAATTGGTAGGGCTGTGAAGTGCATATAAGATACACGTATCTAAGTGGTATTGGAGTATTGGTGGTAGAATCTTTGGTAGAAGCAAAAACAGTAAAGAGGGGGCAACTGGGAAAAGCAAAAAGGTAGAGATTTGAAGAGAAATATAAGTGGGTGTGAGGTGTGTGCAGTGCAGAGAGTGGTAGGAGTGAAGAGAAATGTGTGAAGTGATTGAAAGACAGCGATCTATGGAACAGAGAAGAGGAGAGAGATAGTCAAAAGGGTTGAGTTGTGATTGGTGCAGAGGATGTTTGTGGGGGCTGAGAATGAGACTAATAAGCTGACAGTGACTCACTAACAATCTTTGGTTTGGGTTTTGAGTGAGACCATGAAGCTGTCCTTGTCAACTCATCAAACCATTGACAATGGAGAAATGAGAGCAACGTTGAGGCTGGCTAAAGACTCCAATACCCACTGTTCATTTTTTCTTTATGCTATTTATGCAACTATTTTTTTCTGTTCGTAGGATTTTTTTCCCCGTCTCTAAATAAAAACTATTTGATTTAGCATTTTGGTATACATTTTTTAATCTCATTTTCTTTTTACCGTGTAAAATTATAACCATTAAGTTAAAATTATTTTTCTATGAATTTAAACAAACTAAAGAATATATGCATACGACTTAAAATAATTAATTTCTAAATTTGAAGATTTCAATGTAAAATTATACAGGTATGCCATTTGTAATAGTTTAAAATTTCCAATATAATAATTGAGTTAAGAACACATTTTAATAAAAAAATTTAGGATTTTAAAATGTCAAAAATCCTATTAATTAGATTTATTCAAAAGTTTTAAGACTAAAATCACGTTTGAACGAAAGCAGTAAAAAAAAAAGTAAAACGCTTTTTTTTTTTTTTTTTTTTAACTTTGGAGACTTTTAAGGAGAGAAAGTAAGGTGAAATTTAAGGATTGAAACTGATGGTTTTTTCAAAATATTGATTAAGTGGTTGTGATTTTAAGAGCATTAAATTTGTTTTCTTAGTCCGTTTTTCTTATAGTTCTATTTCATTTAAGAATCTTTTTTATAATAGTGGAGTTTCTTGTATCATTTTGTCCTTTCAATGTAAATTAATAATTTAATCTATTATTGTTAGGTTGTAATGAATATAATTTATGATTTGATTTTAATTTAATTAATTTAACTAGTGTTTCTAGCAATTTTTTAATGATTTTGAATAGTGTTTAACTATTCTAATATATAAAAATAATATAAAATACTTTAATCAAGATTTGAAATTTAATTTTCAAAGACTTTTCCACTATGAATAATTTTAATATGTATATAACTCACACAACTTTAAAATAACAAAACAAAAAACACAAAAATTTAAAAAATATGGATGAGTTGGCTCATAAGGCTACGATTTGGTTTAGTCATGGCAGACCAGTTCATCTTGTCTTATTTTTGTCACCCTTATGTATATAAGGTAAAATGAGATTTTTTTTGTGACTATAAAGTGTAAATTATTTTGTACAGAATGAAGTGTGTGTTTGATTGAATCCGAGGATGTTCGACCTTTGACATATTAGATAAAATGAATCATAGAAAATAAAAAAGACTCTAAAGGAAAAAAAAATTGAATTGCATTTTCCTTTCCCTTTTCTGAACACAAAAATAGAGCAGTAAGTAATTCCATTATGTATAAAATTCCTTAATGTTTAAATGAAATTAAAGTAATATAAAATAAATACTAGGAACAAAATATGTGAGAGGGAAAAGAGAGACATAATTAGGAATATTTTAGAAGAACATCAAAGTACAAAAGAAAATAGTAAAAAAAGGTTCCAGTGTCAACCTAATCGTGTTACATAATTTCCATGGATGATCCCAACCACAACATGGCAATCTCGTTGTACACCACTACCACACTTCTCTTTGCTCCCACTTCCCAATGTTCTTATGAACAAAAGTATGACAATCACAAACCCCTTTCTTATATAATCTTTATGCTCTTTAGACTACCTTAGATGTCCAAACTGTGCCTGCTTCTTTCTCTAAAGCTTCTTCTTTTTCCTCATTAATAAATTTCAGTTTCTCTGACTAAACCCCACATGCATATTATTGATTTTCTTTACTTCTTTCAAGGGAAATATAATTTCAAAAAATAATATTTAAAGTATCTTTGTGTATTGTTTGCTTAAAAAATAACAAGAAAAGAAGATAAATATATCAATTTTAGATATTTCTACAGTAAGTAATTTTATATTAGAGAGAAATATCGCATAAAAATAATTATTAAGTAATAACTAATTTAAAAAAAAATAATCATTCATAATTTTTAATTTAAATATCAATTTATAAAAATTAATGTTAAAAGACAAATTTAAATTGTACAATTTATAAACTAACGAAAATTATTTTAAATACTAATAATTTTTAGATTATAAATTGATATTGATTAATTATTTTTTATTTAGTAATTTTCTTACAATTTATTGTAAAGAAGGAACCATATCAATTAGGAAAGAGTTACATCAGTAGAGTATCTTTCGTCAATAAAGCACAAGTGAAACTGCTGCAGATTAATCTTTTATATCTCTTTTACAACCAATTCAGAGGTCGACCATTTGGAGGGTGAATTTGTCAATAAATGTGTT